>NW_024426885.1:76281282-76419480 GCF_017311325.1 Ursus maritimus | reverse complement strand
CACTCGCAGCCTCTGTCTCAGAACAGAGGGATCGCAGTCCACTCTCCACTGGGCTCTTCTGGCCACTTTAACTCTGTTTCTGTTGGTGCTGCTAAAAACCCTGCAGCGTCCTAGGATGTGCACCCCACAGCCAGCGTCCCAGCCCTCACTTCCAGGGCCGGTGCGTCTCTGTCCTTTGTGTTTCTAACACCGCCAGCCACCAGCTGCCCCCGCACGCTCCAGACCTCATTTCAGTGTGGTTCGTGCACTCCAGAGCACCGGTTTTCAGACTGGTCGCGCATATTGCCCGGCTCATGGTCTCAGTCTGCTTTCTCACGGGTGCTGGTCCCCGAGTCCACCCGCTCCCCAGTGCAGGTGGCTGCCGCTTCCTGGCACCCAAGTGCGGTGGTTCCCTCCCCCTTCCGTTTATCTTCCCATATCTGTGCGCGGTTTCACGGCTCCCCACTTCGTACCTCAATACTCAGTGCTGGAGATGTTCATTTGTAGAGATCCAGATGTATCTTCCTGTGTCTCAGGCTGATGCTGTGGGTGTTCAGGATGGTCTGGTACCTATCCAGCTCGACTCAGAGGACCAGCTGAAAAAGGGGACCCCTACTCCTCCGCCATCTTAACTCCCTACTAGTCTCTGTAATTTTAAACACAGTCAATTAATACAGTAAATATCGACAGAGGGTCTGTTTGCCAGGCCTCCTGCTAAGTAAGGCATTATGGGTTTAAGGATGAGCAATAGAGAAAGGCAGGGACATTAACCCAAAGATATATTAATTCAGTATTGACTTTAAGACTATGTAATTACTACTCAGTCACTCTGGAGAGTGTTGTCTGAAATACCTGACCTTGACCATGACCCTGAGGAAGACATAACTGGAGCTAAGGTAGAAAGGTATGAAGGGAGCACAGGAGATAACCAGTGTGGGGGAAAAGACAAGGAGATGCGAAGGGAGAGATTTCAGGAAAGGAGACACCATCTGTAAGGCCACGAAGGGACTGCACCCAGGTCTGTGGAATGCGGTGAGGAAAGGCTCACAGGCCACAATGCATCATGAGGAGAGTGAGGTGAGATGTGTCTGGGGTGAATTTTCTGAGTATATAAAAATAGAAGATTTTGAGTATCTTCAAATATAGAATTTCTGCATGTTAAAATCACTTATACCAAAGTACAAATAACAAACTGAAGAAAATATTCACCACAAAGGTTTTACTTATAAAATTGTATGTATAAATTATCTAAGATATGTACCCAAATTTGCATATAAATGGACCAAGGAAATGAACAGACAACTGGCCAGAGAGAAAAAACACAAATATAATGAACATGGAAGATACTTAATCTCACCTTTATTCAGTGGAGGAATATATCAAATTCACAAAAAAATTAGTAATACAAGTATTAATCAGCGCAGGTAACAGTGAGCTGAATGTTTACTAGAAGATGAAGTCTCTTTTCAGAACACATTTCTACATCATGTATCATAATCCTTAAATAATGTAAACATTATTTGACCCTGTGATTCTAACTCATGTATCAATCAATCCATCTATCACCTGTTTTGTGGAATGGAATGGAATGATAGGTAGGATAAGAGGGGCCTTCCGAAAAAAAAAAAATTACTTTTCACAAGTTGACACCCAAGTGATCCCATGCTTTTTACCCCGAACTACTGTAAATAAAATAGACACACACATGCAAGGGGGGGGGTTTGCAAAGTTTTTCTAGTAACTTTATAATCCTACTGACTTAAGTAAACATATCTGCTGGTAAAAAAATACTAGGAAAAGGACATTCAGTTTCATCTAATCATGGGCTCTTTTAAAAACAGAATGAAATGTTTTACTTTTTTTTTTCTCTGAGAAATATTTTGTATGTGAAGGCAGAATGTAGCCCAGTTTCTAAAAAAAAAGGTTTCCCATTGTCTGGAGTCAATTACATTTTTAAGTAGATGGAATGACATTCATGGCAGGTGATTGGCTTCACTTTCCTCTCACTAGAGAATCATACGTTTTAGTCATCTGGGTTTATGGGGTGAAACAAGAGGAAGCATCAATCCCTCTCAAAAAGACTTCAGTGTAGAATGGTACAGATTTTAAAAGGATATGTGTTCTCTTTGGAGAGCTCTAACTGTGAGGGACTGTTTGATATCTCATAATTTACCTAGATCATCCGCACTCCACTTGACAATCTGGAATTAAGGGCAGTGATCTCTATACAGGAAAAAATAGGAACGTGGATTTTCCTTTGTAATGTTCCTCATGCCCGAGCATTCATTTATCTTTAAGCTGTTGCCACATCCAGACACTTAACACTTCACATGCGGATTATTATAAAACCTTAACTGCTCTTTCTCCATTAACTCTCCCTTACATGATGTGGCCAGATTAATTTTGCTGAAACATATCACTTTTATTTATGTTGCTTTCTTGCTCAAATGTCCTCTATCATCTGCAGGATAAAGTTTGGATTATTTTGAAAGACATTCCTAATTTCCTGCCTTCCCTCCTGAACCTAACCCCCTGACTTGTCTCCCACTGTTCACCAGCACAAATCTTTAAAAAATCCATATGCTTCTCTCAGGTCCCCCATGAATTCTGCTTTTCTGCCTTCAGGATAGTTCTGGTTTTTATGGTGTATTTCCTATTGCTATTATAATGAATCTCCACAAAATTAGTGGCTTAACACAATACAAGTTTATTATCTTAAAGTTGTGGAGTCTTCCCGGTCTAAAATCAAGGTGTCAGTGAGACTGCTCTCCTGGATGCTCTAGAGGAAAGTCTGTTTGTTGCCTTTTCCAGTTTCAAGAGACTGCCTGCATCCCGTGGCTCCTGGCTCCTTCCATCTTCAATGCCAGAGATGACTGACGGAGTCTTTCTGCCACCTCATTATTCTGACTGTGACTCTTCTGCCTCCCTCTCCTCACTTAAGGTTACACCCCCCCCTTACAATGTAAGGTAATCTCCCACTTTAAGATCAGATGATTAGCAACCTTCATTTCTTCTGCTACGTTAATTCCCCATTTGCTATGGAAGATATCATACTCAGAGATTCCCACAGATGGTCTGTTTTCTCTTCCTTTGTAATCTGAGGTTATTCTGTTATTCTTCAGTGCCTAGTGCAGTCCTTCTTGGGAGCCTCCCCAGATTATGGTCAACCATGGCAACTTCTCCCTTCTCTCAAGGGAAAGGAGACCCCAGAGGAGCCTCCATATGTCTTCTTACCAGGATCATCTCAAATGATAGGGCTGGGCCCGTCCATAGCGTTCTTTAGAGTAAAACAGTGGAGTCTGGTGTGCATTGTGTAGATGTAATGAGTATACTTTCCTGCTGCCTTTTGTTGTTCATCTTGAAACCTCAGCGTTCTCTTTTATGTAGGAGAGTAAGATGCAGGGTTTGGCATATTGCAATTTACAGTGTGTTCTATGGATAAAAAATTACAGAAGTCATGGATAACCGTCTGAGTCTGACTCTCTTAGAATGAGCCTTCAATATTACTACAGTTGCTGGATATGCAGTGTTAAATCCAACGTGTTTATCCTAAAGACATAATAGAGATGTGAGTAAAGATGGTTATACAGAGAGGTTCATTGTAGCATTGGCTCTTAAATCAGAAACTGTCTAAATAGGAGATACTTAAATTCTGGTAGATAAATGTGATAAAACATTATGTAACCATTAAAAAGTATGTTCTTAAAGAACATTTATTATTTATTTGTATTTATATATATTTAAAATTTTAAAAAAGTTTATGTAAATATTAAAAAAAGAACTGTAAAGAAAAATACCAGAATGTTAAAAGGGTCATGACCAAGAGTGGGATTATAAATGGCTTTTAAGTATTTTTCTATGTAACTTTTCTTATTTTCTAAATTCCTTCTAAATTAAACATAATTTTTAGCTTCTGATAAATGATTTTAATTTATAACTTTGATGTATAATTGAAGTACATATTTATTCTTTTTCTTCATAATCACAGTTATTACCTCTTGAATAAATAAGTTCATCTAACATTTATTGGACATTTACTAGGCTCTCGATACCATGCTGGGTACCAAATGTAAGAGAGAGTCCATGCCCTTCAGGAGCTCATCCTCAGTAAGACAATTGGACAAGTGAATTAGTCAGCTTGGGTTGCCATCACAGAACACCACAGGCTGGGGGGCTTGAACAACAGAAATCTCACAGTTCTGGAGGCTAGAAGTCTGAGAGCACGGTGTCAGCATCGTTGGTTTCTTCTGGGGCCTCTCTCCTTGGTGTGTAGATGGCCACCGTCCTGCTGCATCCTCATGTGGTCGTCCCTCTGTGCATACATGTGTCTGTCTGTGTGTCTCTCATGCGTCCAGATCTCATCTTATAAGGACACCAGTCAGTTTGGCTCAGGGCCACCCTAACAGCCTCATTTTAGCTTAATCACCTCTTTGAAGGTACTGGAGTTTAGGCTACAACACATAAAATTTTGGGGGGGTGGGGTGGGATGGGGACACACCTCAACCCATGACAATAAGTAATAAATCTCAATATTCGCTAATGATGACAATGTTGGTGGTATGTATGGACCCCACATCTCTTTTGCAGTGGCGGGGGGGGGGAAGCAGCAATTCTTTTCAGGAGGTGGTCAAGGTTGGGTTCATAGAGAAGGTGACATTTGAGAAGCATTCCAAAAAATGAACAAGATTTTGCCAGTTTCTAGTTAATAGAAACACGTACTATAACTGTAATTGATTTATATAGCATAAAATATATGAAAAGTGTAATTTTTACATGAGATCAGAAAGCATGATTTTATTTTATATCACAGCACTTCGGGATTTAGTGTGTTTTGGTCAGGAACCTGGCATCCTTGAGTAGAAATGAGTCAAAGAAACCTTCTCTCTTAACAGTGCTGACAATGTCTTTCACTGTTTCTTGGATAAAGAATAATATCCGAGTGCCATGAGAAAATAAATATGTCTTAGGAGAGGTAGCTCCTTTCACAACTTAATGCAGCCAAGTGTGGGCATCAGACTCACAAGTCATGATGTGGTGGATGCTGTATTTCTGAAAAACTCTCAAGAACATTGTGGTGGTTGTCCAGGTTTACAGCAAAAGTCAGAGTAAGTCAGAGTACTGTGGGACCTCCCAGCCGACAGCTGCATGACTGAGGACCAAGCTTCCCCATGATGACTTCCCTATCCCTGCAAAATATTTATTATCTATATTAGGTAGAATCCTAAGTACTGAAAGTTTAGTATCTTGAGTTTTTTATATTGTTACTTTATTTATAGGTATTTTTTTTCCTTTTTTTTTTTTTAAGATTTTATTTGACAGAGAGAGAGAGACAGCCAGCAAGAGAGGGAACACAAGCAGGGGAAGTGGGAGAGGAAGAAAGCAGGCTCCCAGTGGAGGAGCCTGATGTGGGGCTCGATCTCAGGACTCTGGGATCACACCCTGAGCTGAAGGCAGACGCTTAACAACTGAGCCATCTAGGCGCCCAGGTATTTCCTTGATTAGACAAGTGAGAACCAAATCTTTTAGATTTGTGTCGTTTATCCTCCAGAGTCCCTTGACAGTGAGAACCAAATCTTTTAGATTTGTGTCATTTATCCTTCAGAGTCCCTTCCCCTGTGCACTTCCTGTAAGTCTCCACGGTCCCTCACATGGAAATCCGCACTCTGCACTGGAAGGCTGTCTCAGATGAAGGCAGGGTTCTTTTACAAAGACTGAGAAATCCTCAGAGTGTCCATAACAGCATCTGTCATTATCTTTGCATTCCTGTAGATGTTTTTTAGAGTTACACTGCTGATTGATAACGTTTCTTACTAAGGGGTCAGGGGTGCAGTGGAACACATTTCTTACAGCCACATGTAGGCTCTTACACACTTAACAGGCCAGATTTTCACATGCTTCTGGGCCTTCTACTTGGAGTTCTGCTCCTTTTACCTACTACAGCTAGTTGCATCTATCCCTCATTACCTGCAGGGGGTACTCTTCCTAACAGATGCTGCTGTAGCACCATGTATATTTATTGTANAGGGAAAACACCTGTACATTGATCAAAATTGGGCCACACACATATGAAACATTCATGGAACACCAGACTTCTGACAAAACAGTTGAGAACCAAAGGATAGGAGGTCTGATGGGCCATTGCATAAAAGTTCCTGTCTAATTACTACCTTTTCACCTCAACCAAGATAGTTATATTTTTGAAGTTTTCAAACACAGCAAAGAGATACACACATATATAATAGTTTATCCATCAGATGTTTTTATTCAATCTCACAAAGCAAGAATTCACTAGTATATTTTATCTCAGTTTATTTTGAAATCCCAGTTGAGTGCATTTCTGTATGAACAGATTCACTGACAGGTCCAACAAATGACAAATGACCTTCATTTTGGGACAGATTTCTAAATAAGGGAGATCTTGGGAAGTTATATGTTGCTCTGATTAGTAGCTTTACGAATACTTAGAAAAATACTCAGGGGATGAAATAATTCCAAAATACCAGATTGATTGTATTAATGTTGGTAGCCATTCTGCTCCACTTCTCTGTCGAACAAATGTCAGTCTCTGAATCTCTCCTCTCTCTTCTCATTCTTGTTCTTTCTCTCAACTACAGGATATTTAAAGATTCTCATCTCAGACTTTCTGGCGCCTCTTTGTTATGCATTTTCTCAGTTGGTGATCTTATTTCCACTGAATCACACACCACTACCGCTACCCATTCACTTGCATCTATATCATATATTCCGTCTTCCTTCCTATTACTATGGATGAACTGTTTGTGTGTGGGGTTTTTTTTTTTTTAAGATTTATTTTTTTGAGAGAGAGCAAGAGAGTTGGGTGAGGGGCAGAGGGAGAGAATCTCAAGCAGACTTCCCGCTGAGTGTGGAGCCTGAGCTAGGGCTTGATCCCAGGACCTCGAGATCATGACCTGAGCCAAAATCAAGAGTTGGACGCTCAACTGACTGAGCCACCAGGTTCCCTGAACTGTTCATGTTTTGATGTAACTCCTCCCTGGGCAGAAGACCTCAGCTATCCCTTTTCCTCAAGTGTATCACGGCAGTACTATCCACTGTTTCTCTGCATCATCAGTGCTTCTGCCTCTACTGGATTATGACCACCAGCTTGCAAATTTTTAGTACTTTTTCCCATCTTAGCAAAGCAAGCCCTCTCCTTGATCTAACATTTACTCCAGCTGCCACCACCCATGTCTCTCTTTTCTCTAACAGCAGAGCTTGAATGGCCTGCACACTGTCTCTCCACACTGGCTTCACATCTGCACATGAAATGTTCTATGGAAGCTCTCAGTCTCCACCACGCCGCTGAAGCAGCTCTTGCCAACACCACTACTAGACTTAGTGTTACTTGTGTGAAGAGCTCACTTCCCTTACTCACGTTATGAGCAGCTAATAAGCTCTTTCCTAATGATTCACTTCTTCACTTGGTTTCCAGAATGCCAACATCTGCTGATTTTCACCCTAGCTCAAGGCTGCTCCTTCTCCACCTCTTTTCTGTGGTCTTATTTTATCTGTCTGACATCTGAAGTTGGATTTCCCCAGGCCTGGTTCTTGGACTACTCTCTAGATCCACTCATTCCTTGGTGAACTCACAAATTTCACAGTGATGAATACCAATATGGTGGTGACTCCCAAATGTATATAGCCAGCCTACGTATTTCTTGAATGCCAGTCTTATTTCAACCATGGAAATGCAGAGCAGCCAATGCCATTTCTCTGCTCAGATTTTACCCTTGGTTTTCCATGTCTCTCAGAACAAAAGCCAAAAGCCCTCTCAGTGGTCTGTAGGGCCCCACCTGAGCTGATCTTCCCACTGCCTCCTTGCCCTGTTCCCTTCTGCTCTCCCCATCACTCCCTTAGCCACACCCTTTCTGATCTTCCTCCTGTTCTTTAACCTTGGCCAGGGTGCTTCAGCCTCAAGGCATTTGAACTGACTGTCACTCCAGATGTTTCTGACTCTTTCTCCAGCTCTCTGAAATCTTTGGTTGAATCTTGGCTTCTGAGTAAGGCCTCCCTGACCACCCTCTTCATCACACCCCCCACCACGTTATTACACTCCACTTCCTGTTCTGTTTTTCTTCGCAGCACTTAACCACTACCTAACATGCCATATATTTTAATTATGTATTTATTGTATATCTCCATCCACTGGAACATAAAGTGTCTAAGGTCAGAGATTTTTGCCTGTTTTTTTGTTTATTGCTGTCTGCCCAGCACACAACCATTGGCAAATATTGTATGTTCAATATGTCGGCATTTCTCAAAGTTTGGCACCCAGAAGAGCAGCATTAGAATGACCTGGAAACTTTTTAGGAACATGTTAGAAAGGCCAATGCTTGGACCCTGCTGTACTCCCAGTGAATTTGAAACTCAGAGGACAGTGTCCAACAATCTGTGCTTTGATGAGTCCTCCCTCCAGGTAATTCTTAATTCCTGCAAATTTTGAGAGTCATTGTGATGAATACTTATTAAATGAGAGAAGCAATGAGAAAATTTTTATTCCTGTTACCTTTTGACAGCTACAGCAATCACAGCTTTGGATTAAAATGTCATGCAAATAAATGAGTAAACTCACTTCATAGAATATATTTTTCTAATATGAGTCATAATAAATTTAATAAGAAAAAGTTCTAGTTTGTCATGTAGAAAATAAAAAACCTATACATTATCCTAAGCCATGAATCAAATATAATGAAAAATTGTATACTTAAGAGAGTCATAACAATCTGTAAAATTAATTTATGGTTTTAATTCCGTTTTAGTTGAAACTTGTGTTAAAAATTAGTTCCAAGTACTTTATCCTGTGATTTAAAACTGTAACAAAGCTGTTATGAATCAGCTTACTTCCCTTGGTCTTGCCTTGTTCTTAGAGTTCTTTCGACTCTAATTTTCTTAGGTTCAGCTGCCCTATGTCTGTATGTTCCCTGCATCCAAATAATCACATCACATGTGAGCATCTGTTCCACACTCGGAGCTTGGGATACATATTCTGCTGTTAATGAGTTGGGGCAGAGAATGTATTTAGGTTTGCAAAATCTCGCATGTTCTGTGATTAGGAAGCAAGGGGAAACTTCCTCTCTTCTTTCTGTGCATTAAGTTGTGATAACGCTTGCTAGGGAGAGCAAGTGTCTGTTAGCCCAGGACAATTTGCATTTATACTCTGTATCCTGATGTAATTATTATCAGCATCCCTCATCTCCAAAAGGGTGATGATAAATTATATGGCCACCCTACTTTATTTTATATAAATAAAAAAATAAATGTAAATTTTTATTTATAATATTTATATAAATATATAAAATATGTATAAATGTATAAACATACATTTATAAGTATATATAAATATATATATACATACATACATACATAGAGAGAGAGAGAGAAAGAGTCTACGCCTTTAGTCTACATTTTTCCACAGTATATAAAGAATATTGGAAACCAGGGTTCTAAATATCTCTGATATTCACTAGAAACATTAACCTTGGAATGTCATTCAAAAATTCTAGATATTAGTCCTTTCAATACTATAGTGAGGAAGGAAAGCTTTGTATAAACAAGTATTATATGGCATTATATATTTTACCAAGAATTTCCACTTATTAACGTGGCATTTTATTTGCATTAGATTTCATTAAGGTGTCTTCCAGTTCTGATCCTAAATGCTGGTATCAATTTCCGAAGATGTCATGTTTCTTAGTATGTATTATCAGGATGATGATGTGATATTACTGCTGCAGGCAGAAAAGAGAAAAACACAATTACAAACAGATTATTTTGCCTGATTTCTTTCCTTTAGTGAGTTAGCTAATCCTTTCATTTATTTGATATTATGAGGCTACCACTGCAGACCCCGCACCTGTAAAGAGGGTAGATGTGCACAGAATTATCACTGCATGTGATTAGGGTTTGGGGTTAGGTTCTGTGGACTGGCGCTCCACAAGAGTTTTTAGCTTGCATCACGTTTTTGGGCAAAACTAAAATGCAAATAAGATAAATCCACATACCTTATTGTGTAAATGCACTAATAGGCTTAAATTCTTTTTCTTTAAGAATTCAAATCTCATATGTAATGTGTACATGAGTGTGAACCAAATCTTGGCAGTGTGTGACTACTCGTTTGGAATGATTTTTAAGGTTATCTGGCTTTTAAAAATTTAAGTTGGTTTTGCCTACTAATTTGTTGAGAATTTAAAGTTTATTGATGGATTGATGTCATCTCCCTTAGGCTTTACCATCGTGGATTGTTTTAATGGAAAAAATACATGTCAGTTGGGAGGAATGAATGTCCTGTCCCTAAAATGATCTCTATTGGATATTTCAACAGTTAACTGCAATTTTGTGATCAATTGTATAGCTCATCCAGACCACTAGACTAGACTTTGTAACATAGATGCTCGTTTATTGATTCATTCTCCTGAGTGCCTCAATGCTCCGCGTGGCCTGTCTGATCCGCCTTTTTCTGGCTGGGCCGTTCATCACATTTGTGCTGGGACCTCTTCCAGCTGCTGTACCCAGAACGACTGTGTGCAGTTCCATGTGTGACAAAAATGCTTGCCACAAACACATTGACCTTGGCATGATACCTTGCGTGGGCGGCTTGTATACATAATCGCGACCACAACCTGCTTGGCCTGTTTAAGGTCATGTAACAATTGTGGGTTCGGTTACAACTTGAAGTCCTGCAGTTTCTAGTCTGGGGTTGACCTTAAAATAGCCAATCCAAACACTTTACTTTTTCTGAAATAAATGCTATAAATATTATCTCAATTTTATAAAGTGCATTATTTTTATGGGGGAAAAAGTAGTTGGATCAGCTAATGCCACTCCATCCAGTCGGTTGCTTTATAACTGGGATGCACTTATTTCTAAGAGCGATTTTATTCTGGGCCGGAAGGTATGCTGCGTTCAACATGACAGCACATCTTCACTGTGTCGGTTCGACGCTGTCACTTGGTGGAGAATTATATTAAGACAAAAGTATATATTGCAGAATAACATACAAAATCCATACGTGGTTTTAAAAATATGAGTCTTCAAAAAAAGTTAAGTCTTGAGAGTCTGTTTTCAGGCTAAACAGGCAGATACTTCAGAAGCAGAAGTTTCTTCTATTTGGGTACTAACGATGGGTATTTTGGTGAAAAAGTTTGAAACTGGCAAATCTCAAGGCCAGAGATTTTCCCATCCTATTTAGCAAATTGTTTCTGAATGTTGTGCTTACTCTAATACGAAACTAAGAATTGTTCTGTTGCTCCATTGGATCAAATCTCAGTGATCTCTAACCTATTAAAAATAGGCATATTCAATAGTTTACAAAAATTTGTAACTTTATTAACCAGCTCTACTGTTTGGCTTTTTAGTTCAGTATTTCAAAGGCAAAAAGTGAAATAAGCAAAAAAAAAAAAATCCTTGTCACATCCTTCCTTTTTTCAGTGTTGGTTTTGAACTATCTTTATGTCACTTGTTTTGTAGCTTTTGTGCTATATATTTGTTTAGTTTTTCTTAGGAAGGGACTGTGTCACGGACACAGAGAAAAGAAACTTCAGTTACAGTTTTTAACGATGACCCCGTATCTCACGGCTGGTCTCTCAACAGACCAGTCCAAGTTCACTTTATTTATTACAGAACTTTTTGATGTGTTTAAAGAGAAACACACATTTCACTGTCATTTCTCTAAATACATGGGTGATTTTTTTTTCCTTGAGCTTATAAACCCAGCCGATACAGCTCTTTGAAATACTAAAGGTACTGTTTCTCTAGTATATATTTCTTGGAGTGAACCTCAGATATGCCCATTTTTATTTTCTGAGTAAAGCAATTGGAACATAATATATGTCTCCCCAAACTACTCCCCCTGCCAAAATAAACCAAAGCATTAGATAAAATTGGTAGCACTGAAATTGAGGATATCTAAAAACAGCGACCTGTAACCTTGGGAAATTTCGAGTGATATAAATACAATGGCTGAGAGCATGTTAACCACACAATTTTTGCCTTAAACTTAGACACTTGCAAGGTTGTTGAGTTGCTCTCCTGTGGCCCATATTAAAATGCTCATGTTTGGGGACAACAGAGTTCACATCCCATGACTTTGTTTGTTTGTTTGTTTTTTCAAGCAAATCCATATTTGTAACCAACTTGTAATGTCTGGTTCAGTTCCCAACCAAACAAGCAAATACACTTTCTGAGCAGTGATAGCAATTCTATACCTGTTTGTTTACAAATTGTCTGACAATGAGTCAGAAGCCTGTGATTTTTTTTTTTTTTTTTTTTTTTTTTAGTATACAAACCTTCTCAGATTGATTTAGCAATCTGGAATAATTTCCTGTCTGTCTCTCATTCTTTATAACATAAGAAAAGTGCCTTTAATGCTTTCAGCCTTTCTGTCTGATACAGAAGTAATATCATGTATTTCACAGAGAAAATAATGCCTCTCTATTCCATTAAAGTGTACTGACTTATCACAAAACCCCGGTTTTTGGTTACATCACTCAAAACACTGCCTGCCCCAGAGGAAACATGGCTACTCTAATTAGCAGTAAATCAAAGTTCTTTCTCTCTGATGGAACAGGACTGTGAAATTGTAATGGGTGAGCTCTATCAGCAAGCATCAGTGATTAGGAGGATTGGCTGACAAGTCTGTGGAGACTGCCCTGAAGGAAACCACACCCATTTAAGGAGAGGCTGGGGGAAGGACGTTTTCTGTGGTTTTACTGTTGATCTCTGTTTCCTCACACAAAGTTTATTGTAATTGACAATCAGACTGGTACTACACAGGATGCTTTAATCTAAATATTTGAAGGTGCTTTTTTTTTCTCTTTTTGTAATCTAATGAAGTAGGATTTTTTAAATTGAATCAACAGAAACAAGATCATGGTTAACAAGGAACAACCAAAAGCATTAAATAAATAGGGGCAGGCTGTGTTCTAACAGAGAACATGAGAAGTTGGAGCACATTATTCTTTTAAATGCGCACGTATAGTCACACACACACAAAAAGATACTATAATTAGCCTGAGTTACTAGGCTTGTCTGGCTATAGTTGCCAAATGCATGAGTTCTCCAACTAATTTTTTTCTGGGGGATAGCCCCCAAATTACAAAATGGCTTTTAAAAATACTTTTTGGGGGCGCCTGGGTGGCTCGGTTGGTTAAGTGTCTGCCTTTGGCTCAGGTCATGATCTCAGGGTCCTGGGATCGAAGCCCACATCAGGCTGTCTGCTCAGCGGGGAGCCTTCTTCTCCCTCTGCCACTCCCCCTGCCTATGCTTCTGTCTCTTTCTTTATGTCAAATAAACAAATAAAATATTTTAAAAAATAATAAATTAACAAAAATAAAAATACTTTTTGCACAGCTCATTCTAGACAAATTGGTTAATTATAAATCTAAAATTTTAAATTATATACACATATATTGTGGAATGATTACCACAGTAAGATCACCTCAAATATTTATCATATGTGTGTGTGTGAGAAGAATGTTTAAGAGCTACTGTCTTAGCAGATTTTAAGTGTACAATATGGTGACTAGTCACCATACTGTACATCACATCTTCAGAACTTACTCATCTTCCAATTGAAAGTTTGTATATTTTGACCAGTATCTCCCCATTTTCCCCACCCACCCAGTCCCTGGCCCAAAGGAAACAAAATCACTGACTTGAAGAGGTATCTACACCACTATGTTCATTGCAACATTATTCATAATGGCCAACCTAAGTCTGTTGATGGAAGAATGGATAAAATGTGAGATAGATATATTTATATGTCTCTATCACACATATAATGGAATATTAATCAGCCATAACAAAGAAGGAAATCCTGCCCATTTGCAGCAAATACAACTTGAGGACATTATACAAAGTGAAACAAGTGGACAGGGAAGTATGGTCTCACTTATAAGTGGGATCTACAACAGGCCTCAGTATTTAAAGTGCCCCAGGGACTGCTTGTCTCCATGCTGTGCTTCCACCTTCTGCCTACCATCTTGTACTTTCCCGTGTGTTCTCTAAGCTCAAGCTGCACTTCTGTCTCTTCCTCAAAATCACCAAAATTATTTCTGCCTCAGAGCCTTTGCACTTCCTGTCCTCTCTATATGGAATTCCTTCCCCCCCCCCAGATCTTCATATGGCTGTATTCCTCTTGATATTCAGGGTTCAGCTCAAATGTCAACACTTCGGAAAGAACTCCTCCAAGGCGCCCACCAAGTTATGCTGTATCACATTATCCTGTTTTATTTTCTTCATAATCTTTCTTAAAAAAATTATTTAGAATGCAAGTTGGTATAGCCACTTTGGAAAACAGTGTGGCGGTCCCTTAAAAAGTTAAAAATTGAGCTACCCTATGATCCAGCCATTGCACTACTGGGTATTTACACCAAAGATACAGACGTAGTGAAGAGAAGGGCCATATGCACCCCAATGTTCATAGCAGCATTGTCCACAATAGCTAAATCGTGGAAGGAGCCGAGATGCCCTTCAACAGATGACTAGATTAAGAAGTTGTGGTCCATATATACAATGGAATATTAGTCATCAAAAAGAACGATTACACAACATTTGCAGCAACACGGATGGGACTGGAGGAGATTATGCTAAGTCAAATAAGTCAAGCAGAGAAAGACAATTATCATAGGGTTTCACTCATTTATGGAACATAAGAAATAGGAAGATTGGGAGGAGAAGGAAGGGAAGAATGAAGGGGGGGTAAACAGAAGAGGGAATGAACCATGAGAGACTGTGGACTCTGGGAAACAAACTGAGGGCTTCAGAGGGGAGGGGGGTGGGGAATTGGGATAGGCCGGTGATGGGTATTAAGGAAGGTACATATTGCATGGTGCACTGGGTGTTATACGCAAATAATGAATCATGGAACATAGCACCAAAACCCGGGGATGTATTGTATGGTGACTAATATAACAAAATAAAAATTATTAAAAAAATTATTTAGGTATTTATATGCTCGCTTACTATCTCTCTCAACTATTAGAAGTTCCATATTGCAGAAGCTATATTTTTTCACCATTGTCCTAGCCCCTCAAGCAGTGTCTAGCAGCACGTCGTAGACACATAATAAAGTCGCTCATTTTAGAAACTATTCATTAAGCACTTACTATGTCCCAGGCTCTGCTCTAGGCAATAAGGATAAAGTGATGAACACAACAGATGAAATATATAAACAAAGTACATTATAATAGTACCCACTGGACAGGTTAGATGAACTCAATTCTTACAGGGAATTTTCCTTTTTAATGTCATTGAATTCCCACAACTATAAGCAAACAGTCAACAGAGCTGTGTTCAGAATTTATAGGCGTGCAGTCTAGCCTACTGGGAGTGATGCAGAGGAAGGGATGCCTGAGACCACAGCATCTAAACCCTAACTCTGGCTCTACCAATACTGGTAGCTATGAAATATTAGACAAGACATGTACCATGTAGTTATTAGGAGCACAGCTTCAGAGGAAGCTGGTTTCAAAGACGGGCATTTATAATTTACCCATCCTTTCTGGTATTTCATTTTCTCATGTATAGCGTGTGAGTAATGGTAAGTCACTGCTTCATTGGATTGGACTGAGGATCAAATAAGGCAAAGAAAGGGAAATTAAATAAGGCTAAAAAGAGCACAGAGAAAGATGCATTTTAATAATAGCTGTGGTTACATTAATTCTTCTTCTGTTCCTTCTCAGCTTTGAATTTTTTTTATCTCTGCAGCAGTGAAGGTAAACTAATGTTTCTGCCATCTTTCCCAGAACTCACATTTTAAAAATATTCTTGATGATTACACTGGGATCCTTGACAATGAACACCTTGTGCATTTTTAAACAAATATACGTTCCAGAAGTATGTAATAACTCATCCCAGATTTCTTGGCTCTTCTATTTTCAGATCCTATGAATGATTAAGATGAACAATGATGTGGTAATACTCTGATTTGCTACTCGTAATTTAATCTGCTGTTTTACTGGATACCACGGATTTTTGTTTTGCTTTGTTTTTGCTCTAAGCATATGCAATTTTAAAGTCTATTTTTCACAAAGTTATTATTTTTCTTGAATGGATAATTTTAGTTCCGTGGAATTTGTTAGCCCACCCCTCATTACATTGCTTCTGACTTTGAAAAATGGAGGAAATTGCTCTGGGTGGGTAGCCAGCCAGTCTGACTCGTCCACTGGGCGCAGGCTCCCTGGCCACTGGGATCACTAACGCCTAATGCCTCTCTAATTATAGACACATCTCATTCCTGGCTACTTAACGGCCTCACCACAGGGAGTGACTCCACTTCCTGACTGGAAGCCTACCTTCATTAGCGTAAACTGTACATCATAACCATCTAGTCTTACAATAACCCAAGGGGCCCTTCCTCCCTGAACTGTGGCAGTGTGACAGTCTTAGCATTTGAACCTGGAGACAGATGATAAGAATTTATGACTTCTTACTTTAAAATGCACAACGTAAAACTCGATATGGTATGGTTTTAAAAGAAGCCATCTGTGCCGATAATGGAGAAGATGCAGGGATTCTGTTTTACCTATCCCTCTTCAGCGTCCCTTTCTTCCTAAGTGAAGCAGGACCTATGGTAAGACTCTCAGCACTGGGGTAGTGGAGACTGAAAGATACAGATAAGCCTATAAAGCAGCTTAATCCCAGTTCAAGATTTAGTACATCTAGAAGTAAACGAATTATCACTTAACTTGGATTAGAACTTTGGGTCCCTGGTCAAACCTTATCTACTTTTATAATCCTACTCCTTATCGTCTCACTTGCTACCTTTTATGGAAAACTCTTCATATGCTGGGCCCTGTACTGAGCACTTTAGATATTCTTGGATATTCCCCTAAACGCTACAAAGTAGGTTGTCTCCATTTGTCTAGGAAAAAACTAAAACTCAGAAGAGCTTAGGAAGTTGCCAGGCTCACACAGCCTATGGCTGTGTGATTTTGATTAAAATCAAAATACTTGATTTTAAACTTCTCTCAATCCACTCTAAATCCTTTAGACTTTGTTGCCCAATAACAGTAGAATGACTAGACTTTTAAGGGCAATGCTCCTAGCTCTGGGCTTTCATAGACGTTCCATATTCAACTTCCATTACAATAGTAATAGTAATATAATTTTCACAACAGTAACGATAACCAATTTTGCTGAACATTTATTACAGGTCACACACATAGTACTCTCATTTGGTCTTTAAAATAACCCTTATATCTTTATTTTGAAGGGAAGATATTGAGGGGTAGAGAGGTTGCATGGATGGCATGCAATCACACCCAGGTGGTTTTGCCTTTCATGGTAGCACTTAACCACATACATCATATTTAGATATATGTTAAATTGTCTTCTTGATCACACAATGAGACTCAAGAGAAGGAATCACAGCCCAGCAGCTTCCTCACTGATTAGGACTGTGTCTGGCACAGATACAATAGATGTTTGCTGAGCAATGATCAATTTTAGTTACACTTGAGCCAGTCATTACCTTGTTCACATAATGGTGAAACATGAGAATGTCTGCAGGCCATATGACAAAATGAGGGCTTCATACATTTTTCTAGTTACGCTAAAACCTTGTTAGTTAGCAGTTAAATCTTTAGTTCTGGTGCAGGGTGACTGTAGTGTTTTAAGAAACACTTAATAATACTGCAAATGGAGGTAGCAAATCAGAAACAAATCATAATTTTATGACAGGTGAAAGACCGTTGTCTATTCGAAATTAGCAACCCTAAAGTCTTGGACTGTGGAAAGAAGGCCAACATTTTCTGTATGTTTTCTCACTTCACTTCCCAGTGATTCATGCATTGATATCTACATACTATAAATGAGTACTAGAGACATGAGAAATCAGAGTTGCCTGATGGCATCTCTTCTGACTAAAGTTAATTCTAGTTCATTCACAATAATAATCTATTTTGTAACTCTGGAAGCTGGAAGGGAATTTAGGAACCCCTTAGGAAAAACTCTTATTTAACTGATTATGCAAAATAAAGTGTAGCGACATTACATTTACACAGATAATCAGACCTAGAATAGAGATCAGTTTTGGAGGCCCACTGCTCTGCATCTTGCCAACAGCAAAATAAAACTATCCTTTTTTTAAAAATAGAATTCATAATTTCATTATATATCTTCATACATATTTTTTTAGTACTCCTTCCCAAATCCACAAAGTACACACATACTACCTCCATGTCCAGGCCACCAGGCCGGGCCACCACTGGCTGTAGACTGGATTACAGTTGGCCTGCTCCTAATCTTGCCAGACTGTTTTTTCAAACATAATTTAGATTATGTTGGTCCTCTGCCTCGGAACCTTTTCACCTCCAAGTAAAAGCCATTTCTTTTCAAGAGTGTATGGGGCCCCAAACATCTCACTGCCTTCCTCATCTCTCCTATTCCTCTGGCCCATGTCCATCCATCTGTGCTGCCCCCTTCCAGTGCCAAATATGCATCTGGATGCTTCTGTCTAGTATAGGGATTTGGCTCTTGCTGATCGCTCTGATTGGAATACTCATCTATGCATGCCCCATATACCACTTGCTAGTTTATACATCTTGTTCAAGTCTTTGCTTAGATTTTACCACCTCAAGGAGGCCTATCATGACCATTTTTATTTTAATACTATAATCTAGCTCTCTGTTTCTATCCCCTACTGCCCTGTTCTCTCAATCCCAATTATTCTGCCCTATTTTAAAATTTTTCCATATCACTGTCTGTCTTACCATTTAGTTAATCAGTTAATTTAATAGTCACATTATTTCTAGTCATAGACAATATAGTTCTTGAACTTCCCAAATGTAACAACAGCAAATATTAACAGACATGAGCACATTTACCCAGCTTTTAATGTTTTTCTCAAGTGTTGAGAGATTTTCCTGTTATTCTTCAGTGGATTCTGATTTGTTTCATTGTGGTTGGGTTACATACTGTGTACAATTTCAATTCTTTAAAAAATGTTAAGGTTTATTTTATGACCCAGGATACAGTCTATCTTGGGATACGTTCTGTGGGTGCTTGAAAGTATGTGCACTGGCTGTTCTAGGGTACAGTGTTCTATAAGTGTTGATAAAATCCTGTGAGTTGGTGATTGTGTTGAGATCTACTGTATTCTTGCTCATTTCTGCCTAGTTGTTCTATCAGTTGTTTGGAGAACGCTACCGAAGTCTCCAGCTATAATTGTGGATTTTTGTTTCTGCTTCCAGTTCTATCAGGTTTTGCTTCACAGGTATTACAGCTCTGATGTTTGATATAGATGCATTTAGGATTTTATGTGTTCTGTGTATTCTTGGTGGATAGACCCTTGTATCATTATGTAATGTTTCTTTTTTTCTGGTAATTTTCTTTACTCTGAAGTCTATCTGATATTAATCTCTCTATTCCTGCTTTTTAGAAGTTAATGTTTGTGTGATATAAAAACAATTTTCTATTGTTTTTCTTTCAACTTTCCTAAGGCATTCATTACATTTGCTGTCAGTTTCTTATGAACAGCACCTAGTTAGGTTATGTTTTTAATCCACTTTACCAAACTCTCTCTTAATTGGTGTATTTAGGCCATTTACATTTAATGTTAGGTTTTAAATCTGGCATTTTCTGTTTTGTTTTCTGTTCTGGTTTTCATTTCTCTGTTTTGTTTTTCATGACTTCTTATGGAAAAATTGAACTGAACATTTTTTAGAATTCCGTTTTGACTTATCTGTAGTGTTTCAGGTATTACATTGTATATACATATCTTCTCATGGTCTTTTGGTATCAACTTTTTGCCAATTTAAGTGAAATGTGGAAACCTCACCTTCCTTTACCTTCTCCTACTTAAAGTCATTTAAAATATTTCTTCTTTACTCATTGAAAACCACATCAAATATCATTATAATTTTGCTTCAACTATCAAACATTAATTTAGAAACTCAAGATGAGAAGGAGACACATTTTTTAATTTTCTGGTCTTCTCTTTTCCCGTTTATTATCCTAAGATTCTGTTGATGTTGTTAGTCATTTTTCTTTTGTTTAGAGAACTGTTAGACATTCCTTTAGGGTAAGTCTGCTAGTGATAAATTCTTTTATCTTTGCTTCATATGAAACTGTCTTGATCTCCCCTTCATTTTTAAAGGATATTTTTACTGGATATAGATTTCAGGGTCAACTGTTGTTTTTATCAGCACTTAAAAAATACTGTGACCCTTCCTTCTGGCCTTCATGATTTCAGATGAGAAATGTAATATGTACAAAAGTAAAGTGTCATTTCTCTTCCACTGCTTTCAGGATTTCTGTGTTGTCTTATGTATTCAGAAGTTTGACTATGATGGCCTTAGTGTGGATTTCTTTGATTTATCTTGTTTGGAATTCACTGAGATTCTTTAAGTTGTTGGTTTATGGCTTTTGCTGAATTTAAGAAATTGCCAGCCATTATTTCTTTGAATATCTTTTCAGTTCCTTTCTTTTACTTAACTTCTTCCTAGACTCTGATGACATAAACATGAGATCTTTTGTTCTACTCCCACAGGTCCTGAGGTTCTATTCTTTCGGGGGTATTTGTTTTGTCTTTGTTTTTGGACTGGGTACTTTCTATTGTTTTGTCTTTAAGTTCCCCGATTCTTTCCTCTACCCTTCGTATTCTGTTTGGAGGTCACCCCTTAAAGGTTTTTTAAAAAATCTCGATTATTGCATTTTTGCAATTTAAAATTTTTCATTTAGTTCTTTTTATATCTTTCTTTGTTGGGGTGAAAATTTGCAAAATTTTTCTTTTTTTTAAATTAGTTTCAAACATGTTTGTATTGCTCAATGAAACAATGTATTTTACTTTACATTTTACTTTAGCTGTTCTGAAATCTTCCTAAAATAATACTAACATCTGTACCATTTTGAGGTTGCATCAGTTCACTGTCTTTTCTCATTCATGTTAGAATTTTCCTGATTCCTGGTGTGGAGTGATATTTGATTACAAATTGGACACTTGGGGCATAATGTTATGAGACCCAAAGTTTATTTCCATGTTCTGTTTTAGCAGGCCTTCTCTGAAATCACTCTGGTAGAAACCATCTTTAATTGCCAGGTGGGGTAGAAGTACAAATTCCCTACTCAGCCTCTTATTTATATCTGCAGTGCCATCTCCTTGTTACTGCTGGGTGGAGATAGAACTTCTGGCTTCTCAGGAGGGCTCTGCTGTTACCAGCTGGCAAGGAGACTTAGGGGTGTCTCATTGCTACTACCCATGTGTCTTCCACTGACACCATGGGGTGCAGGTGGCTTTGTTACTGCCAGAAGTGGTGAAAGTTGGAGTCTTTATTTGACCTCCTCTGGCACCACTCTCGCATGAGAGTGGGGAGACCCTTTGTTATTGTAAGAGGGGAGTGAGAAGTCCAGGTTCCCTGTATAGCCTCCACTGACACCTTCTTCCATGTGTGGGCTTATGACTACCCCAGGGGGATGAAAATCCTGGCTTTCTGTTGGATCTTTGTGATATCACCCCAGCAGGGAGTCTGGAGCATTTTACTGTAGCCTGAGAGGTTGAAGAAAGTGATTCCTGCTTAGCCTTGGCTATTGGGTGGAACCTCTGTTTTTTTTCTGTGCTTTTTGGCTGAAGTAGAGTGCTTATTTGTCTTAAAGTTTTCTGTCTTGCTAGGCTGCCCGGCTGTTGGTCCTTTATCTCAGAGCATCCAGATTTTCTTGGAGCTTCTTTGTCTGTACCTATTTGCATTTCCAGGGTGTTATCTTCTCCAGCACCCTGTCCTGAATACATGAAACAAAAAGAAAACCTAGGAAACTCAGTGCTGTGTTGTTCTTAGGGTCCTGATGTTTCTAGCTGATTGGCCTTTTTCTCTCCACCTTTTAGAATCTTTTTATGTTTGTTTTATATATAATGTCCAGGATTGTTAGATGAACTTGCCAGGAGGAATAGAGAAAAGTACATCTATTCCATCTTTCTTGATGCAGAAGTCTCTTAAAATTCATTTTTCAGGGCTCCTGGGTGGCTTAGTTGGTTATGTGTCTGTCTTCAGCTCAGGTCATGATCTCAGGGTCCTGGGATCTGAGTCCCTGCTCATTGGGGAGTCTGCTTCTCCCTCTTCCTCTGCGTCTGCCCCCCACCCCTGGCTTGTGCTCAGGTGCTCTGTCTCTCTCTCTCAAATAAATAAAAAAATCCTCAGAAAAAATCATTTTTCAGTGGTTCAACCTTGATTCTGAAAAAAGTACCATGATTTTTAGGTGTCAGATTATAATAAGGGATACGATTGTTATAGAGAATTTTGAGAATTTCCATTCAAGTGTCTCACATACTATACCAAAAGTATATTTTAAAAGAGATACAAAATAACTAGAGTAGAAATTGCTAATTTTTCAGATATTACAAATGGTTTTCTGGGGTAGATCTGTACATCATGGAAGAAGAACATTAAGTGAGTTTAATTCTCAGGGAGACAAGAAAATCCCAGAATAAATGGCATTATTTAAATAATGAATTAAGGTCAGCTTGTACATTTAATGAGTATTATTGATGAAGGTATATAATGATGATGGTAAATGCCAACCAAAAAATTTCCCTTTCGATTAATAAGTCTTACAGGACGCTGAAGTCAAGATAAATGATAAGAGAAGCTTTGTCTTTTTATTCATTTATAACATTTAAAGGTTATATTTTATGGTACTGTGATAATGAAGGTTTATATTGTTAGGATGTTTTCAGTTTTACTTTAACAATCAGTTTACTAGAATAATATTGTGGAATATCAGATCAGACTGTAGTTGATGATGTCATTGTTGTTTTAAAAAATTCCAAAAATCCTTTATTTTCTTGTTTTTCAAATCCATATTGGTAATCCAAGATTACCTTTTCTGGCGTGTAGGTAAAGATAAGTAGCATTTGGTGTATACAGTACTGACAATGATTGATTTTTGTTTTCCATTCCAAACGTTGGTTTCTTAATGCAGTTTGTTTTTGATATATTTTTTAAACAATGAAAAAATATCTAAGACATGGATGTTAAACCATCAATTAATTTTCGCTAATTTTCATTCATTTTAACACAAGAATAAATAACAGGTTTTAAATTAGCCTATTTAATGACAGCTGACATGAAGAACTTAGTTTTGGCACATTAGACAGTAAATGAGGTGTGTTCAGAGCATTCAGACCCTAGAGTTTCCCAGTTCAGGCTCTAGAGTCAGAATGGCCCTATTTTGAGTCCAACTCTATTACATACTAGTTTGTGTGAACTCAGGAAGTCATTCAAACCCTCTAGCCTTAGCTTTCTCTTTAGCAAGTTGGGCTAATAATGTGTGATTGGTAAAACTGGATGTCACTGTCTCAAATATTTCTTGAAGAATATATGGAGAGTGAGTTCTGGGGCACAAGGGTGTCAGATGACAGGTGGTCTTAGGGTCCAGATGTGTTGTATTCCTTCCCTTGTTTGGTCATCTGGTCTTTCTCCAGATTTTACAAATAGAGTAAATTCAGATTCCCCTTTCTCTCTCAGCAAGTCATGTTTATGATTTGTTTTTAGTCAAGAAACAGTCTGCTTTGTGTTGATCAATTATGTTAGTGAAAATCTCCCTCTAGTCAGCGTTTTAAAGCCTAGGATTGACAACTGGTCAATTTACAAGGATGGGAGAAATAAGCAAACATCTGGGAAGCATGAAAAAAGCAAAACCACGTTTTCCCTGAAAAGGTGAACCCCCCCCCCCAAAAAAGTACTATCATAGCAGAAAAAAAAAATAGGCAATTTGAGGAGCATGTTTTGAGGACACACTGTTAACATATCAATAGATTGAGTGTGTGTGGGAAAGAGAGGTGCATGTCCTCCTTTCCAAGTTCAGTCATATGGAGGGATAATTTGGTAAGTTATTTCATCCCCTTTTCCTTTCTTGTTGCTCTTTCTTTTATCTCTTTCTCAGAATCCCTTTATATTAGTCTTGAGGTCCAAGTTCTTTTCCTTGGGTTGGGTAGTATCTTCAACAGGGCTTTCGCACAATAAATTGGAATTAAAAAGCTATATTTCCAAATTTCCAAATTTCCACAGCTACCTTTGATAAAATAATTTTTCATGTCGTATTTGATGAAAATATATCCTAAGTGTAATTTCCTTGCTATCTATATGGACCTGGAACATTTTTGCTTCAGCAAAGTTTGTCCTCTCTTCATGATACGACCTGAATACCAACCTACCCCAAATCACCTGTTCCAGCGAGTCTGCCTAGAGCCTCGAATCACAGGATGTACCATTCCTTTCAACTGGTGTCTGGAGAACTCTTAACAGAGAACTTTATCTCAAAAGAAAAACCTGCATAAAGTACTTTTATTGCCATGATATAATGCTTAAAAATTGCATACGGTGAAGAACGGTGGAGATAAAAGGCAATTTTTCCTCCATAATGACTACATAGGAGGAAAAAGACAGGAGAAGAGAATGGGCCATGTAAGAGATCTGTGTTAAGAATCTGGAGGTAAAACACGAGATAAATCTACAATCATTAGCAGCAATTTTGAGAATACTAAGGATAGTGTGTGGCCGATAATCATTTAGGACAATTTGCCTCCGTATTTTGGTTCAAACGTATGTATACCAGGTCTCCAGGATAGGTAGATCTTTAGCCAGTTCTGAAAGAATACACTAAATATCAGGGGCTTGGAACTTAGGAATTTGAATTTTAAATAAATACCCAGATGATTATAATATGCAACAAAGTTTTTAAATAACTTGCCTAAGCTGCCTAAAAATGTTCCAGGGTGATTATGACCAAGTTTGACTCCAGAACTTTTCAAATTCAGCTTCTTCAAATTTGTTTTTTATTCTAAGATTTATACCAATTGTGTTTGGAACCGTGTGAAAGAGAAATAATAATTGAGGGAAAGCAGGGTGGTATTGTGTTTTAAATTATTGTGTATCCTCAATTATGGCCAATTTTACCATTCTGTGTTTTTTTATTTCTTTTCATGGACAATCAGGACTAAAAAGTACAATAAAGGGGTGCTTCAGTGGCTCAGTTGGTTAAGCATCTGCCTTTGGCTCAGGTCATGATCCCAGGGTTCTGGGATCCAGCCCCTCAGTGGGCTCCACACTCAGCAGGGAGTCTGCTTGAGGATTCTCTTTCTCTCCCTCTCTCTCACCCTTTGCCCCTCCCCCTGCTTGTGCTCTCTCTCTCTCTCTCTCTCAAATAAATAAATGAAATCTTTAAAAAAATTTTTAAAAAGTGCTATAAAGATCATCTTCATTTCTTAAGGAAAAAGAATCATGCATATGTACAACTAATTTACTGTAAGGATGGTCATCACAAATTATTTATAAAGCGAAAAGTTCATAACCTAAATGTCCTGGCTGTGGAGGAATAGTTAAATATGCGAAGGCACGGGGATGGGATAATATTCAGCCAATGTAAGCCATGTTTTAAAATGACACTTATGACATGAAAAATGCTCACAATACATTGATAAGCTGAAACAAAACAAAAGTTGACGGCCTAATGTTATCTCTCATGTGCAGGCAGAGATGGGATGGCCTTTTGTGGAGCTTAATCAGAGTTGGCAGTTTTCCCCCAAATAGAAGCAACTTATATCTACTTTTCTGGTTTTTAAGCACGTTGAAACGAGAATGCCAGCACTCGCACCTGTTTCATCAAACATCTGATTCTGACTCCTGTAAAGGAGAGGAGCTGAGAGAAAGGGCATGAACTGTAAAAACTATTTGAATGTTATGCAGACAGTTCTCTCCATTCGGTGGTCTATATGCTATTACTGGTTGAAGTCCGATCCACCATAAGGATATGGATATACAATTGAACTATATTTTGCTTTTTTAAAAAGATTTTATTTATTTATTTATTTGACAGGGAGAGAGAGCAAGAGAGGGAACACAAGAAGGGGGAGTGGGAGAGGGAGAAGCAGATTTCCCGCCAAACAGGGAGCCCAAAGCAGGACTTGATCCCAGGACTCAGGGATTATGACCTGAGCCGAAGACAGACGCTTAACGACTGAGCCACCCAGGCACCCCTATATTTTGCTTTTAATGAGGTTTTCTTTGATGGTATGTTCTTGGTTTTTAATTGATGTGACTTTAAGAAATATTAATGAGTTTATTTTGAATTTTATTTAAAGATACTCTTGATAATAAGCCTCCCCGAGATATTCTGTATTATACTTCTGTTCCTGTATATTTCTTCAGTGTGTTTTCTTATCCTTTGAGACCTAACTAAAATACCTTATTTGTTAAGAAAGTCCCTATTTCCCACAGTGACGATTAGTCTTGCCTTCTTTTGTGCCTTTTGATTATTTTTTTATTATAACAATTATCATATATTGTTTTGGTTGTCCATAGTTTCACAAATTTCACCTCAAAAGTTAGTGATTACAAAAATAATTTATTAGCATTTTTCATGTTTCCATAGATTGGGGTCAGTTGGACAGTTCTTGCTTGGAGTCTCTCATGTGGTTGCTGTCAGATGGCAGCTGGGGTTTGAGTCATCTGGGGGCTTGACTAAGCTTAATAAATAACACGGCTTTTTCACTCACACACATCTGATGCCCAGGCTGAGATGACAGGAACAGATGAGGGTGGCTGGGCACTTCTGAGTCTCCTTGTATTTGCTCCATGAAGCTCATGTGGGCTTCCTCATAGCAGGACAGTCTCAGGATAACTGCATTTCTTACATGGGGCCTCAGTTCCTCCAGAGCTGAAGCTGCCAGATTCCTTATGACCTAGCTCTGGGAGTCCTAGAATTGACTTCTGCCATATTCTGTAGTCAGGGAAGTCACTGGGGCCAGCCCACATTCAAAGAAAGGGGAATCGGACTCCATCTCCATGTGAGGAGCAGTAGGCATGTACACAAAGGCAGGCACTGATGGCGGTCATCTTTGGAAACTACCTACCATGCATAGAACAGAACAGAATTTCGGTGCTGAGAAGTATTTGAAAGATCATCTGATTCAACTTCTCATTTTGATGAAGACAAAAAAAAAAAATCTAGAAAGACTTGCCCCAAATTAAACATATATATATTTGCCTCTCTTCCCTTCATGAACTCAATGCCCTAAACTGTGGTAGGATTGGTCACAGCATGTGCAATGGTTTGTTCGCAGCCTAGCAAAGGACTGTGCCTAAATTACACATAGAGCACTTTCTAAAGTGCATAGGGTATGTTATAGAACATAAGTTTAGCTGCCCTGTATTTCACTTTGAGGAGCAACGGGAAAAAAAAGTCCAAGCTTTCTGTTTTGGCTGCATCTTGCCCTGGACCGTGTGCATTTTGACCTGATTTAGATGTTGTTCTATGTTGTGAAATCAACCCAGGTAGGGTTTTTTAGAAATAGTTCTCATAGCTACACTTCTTCGAATAAACCTTGGTTATAGATTTGACTTTGGAACCATGAAAATGACCTACAGACAAAGCAAAATTAAATCAAAATGAAAATGAAAAGCATTCCGAAGCATGGATAGCAAAAGAAAATAAATAAACTTCATTTTGCATTGAGTTGGTGACTTAACCAAAATGGAGTTATTTCAGATTATTTTAAAGCACAGTATTTTTACTCGGATGTATCGTAAGAACAAAATAACTCCAAAGCAAACCAAAAATTAAAGCTGTTTTCAGTAATTATATCATTGGTAAAATTTTGTATTGTTATCCTATTTTGCATGTGTAGTGGGATAAAACTATAATTATGTTAATATCATTAAGAATCAAGATTTTCATAATAAAAAAATTTGAGATTAACCAAAATTCTGTATTAATAAATTTTTGAATTTGGGATTATTAGTATAAACTCGGGCTTTATACTCTTTTTTTTTTTTTAAAGATTTTATTTATTTATGTGACAGAGAGACAGCCAGTGAGAGAGGGAACACAGCAGGGGGAGTGGAAGAGGAAGAAGCAGGCTCACAGCGGAGGAGCCTGATGTGGGACTCGATCCCGGCACGCCGGGATCACGCCCTGAGCCGAAGGCAGACGCTTTAACGACTGCGCTACCCAGGCGCCCCCGGGCTTTATACTCTTATAAATATGTATTTCTTAGCTCTGTCCAGTAAAATAACCAACAAATAATAACCGATGATTCTTCAGTTGCAGTAAGCACAATTAATGCACAGATTCTGATCTGTAAAAGCCATCTCCTCCTAAATCAAGCTGAGGGTCCTTAGAAAAACAGTTGATTTCAGAACCCAGGACAGGAGATGTATAAGATAAGCCTGGAATATTTTGTGATGACAGAAAGCAAGAAAAGCTATTAAAGAGTATTGAGGTCGTGGTCATGTCAGAAGGAATCAGGAGCCAGCAAGAAGTGTATCCAAATAGCAAAAGTTGGGACAAATTGAGAATCAGTAAGAATAACGACTGAATGACCAACAAGAATAAGATTTGGTGAATTAAAACCAAATATCATTTTTGGGGCATCTGGTTGGCACAGCGGTTAAGCGTCTGCCTTCGGCTCAGGGCATGGTCCCGGGGTTACGGGATCGAGCCCCACATCAGGCTCCTCCGCTATGAGCCTGCTTCTTCCTCTCCCACTCCCCCTGCTTGTGTTCCCTCTCTCGCTGGCTGTCTCTGTCTCTGTCGAATAAATAAATAAAATCTTTAAAAAAAAATAAAACCAAATATCATTTTTAAAATCACATGAATCCACAAGTATACTTTTAAAAAGCCTCTTGGACACCTTTGCTACCGGAGTGGGGAATGATTTAGCATTCTGAAAACTGAGCTTATATTTTCTGCATAAATTTTATATAGAATGCAATAAAATAGAAGATGAGAAAATTTGTTTTCTTTTTTAAAAATTATCTCCGTTAATAAAAGAAGGGATGTTAAAGTTAGCATATCATTTGGGAAACTGCAAAATAAATTATTCGGCAAAAACAACAATGATCGATGCCTGATAGTGACATCAAAAGTGTTGCAGTCAGACATTACGCTCCATCTGGTTAAAGTACACAGAACACCAAGGAAGTAGTTTTGTCAAGAAATGAACCTGCAGTCAGGTCAGCCCTGCAGACTTAGCAACAGTTAACAAGAAATGCAGGAGACAGGAACATGATAAATGGCATCATGGAGTAACGATCTACAAAATCCAGACTGTTAGAAACTTGACAGGAGTGCTTAAACTTGAACATACATATAAATTGCCCAAAGATCTTGTTAAAATGCAAATTCTGACAGCACTGTGAGGTGGGATCGAGATTCTTTACTTATAATAAACTCTCAAGAGTTGTCAGTGCTGCTGGTCCATGGACTGTACCAAGAGTAGTAGCAAGGTTCAAGGTAAACTTACTTTCTTAAGGGTGACAAGAAGAAAAAAGAGAAATGACCTATAAATTAAAAAGATTCCAGAGACATAATAATCAAATGCAGTGTCTACACCTTTGTCTAGGTCCATTGAGCCAAACAATGTGAAAAATTATGAGAAAATGATAACCTGATACTTGATAATATTTTTTAAGTTGTGGTAACAGTACTGTGGTTATGTTTTTTTTTTTAAGTTCTTATCCTTCTGAGATACACACATAATATATGGCAGGATTGATGTGATAATTGAAACTGGGTTCAGAATCAATCAGTGTGTGTTTTTCTTGGGGGGACATAGTGGAGAAGGGCTGGGAATTATCAGTTCATCATTTTGTTTTCTCTACTTTTTTATTTTTGAATTTTTCCATAAGAAAATTTCTAAACTGGCTCTGAAAAAATGTTAAGCATATTTTGGAAATATTCTTATTGGTTTTTTTTTTTTTTTAGTGTTTCCCTAAATTCTTCACCATTTTTTTACATACATGTGAGTAGATCACTTTTCTTGGCAAGTCTGTAGCTTTCATTACCTTTTCAAGGATGATTGAATGAACGGGAATATTACTAATGGTATCTAAATTCAGGAAATGATCTCCTTTGAAAACCAACAAATTGAAGAAAGCCATTAAGATAATCATTGTATTAAAATATATTTCTTGCTCTTCAGTGAACATTTTGAAACATTTCCTAGCGGATAATGTAGTGTATTTTAGTAGAAGAGCACCCTCTGCTGTCTTGACAAGAAATGTCACCACATCGAAGAGACATTACTGTGTCCTTGATTTTTCCAATTACCAGTTATGGCAATTGGAACATAATCATAATAATAATAATAATAATAGCAACAACAATAACTAGACAGACCAAGGTAACAATTGAAAAAACACAAATTAGCAATCAGGAATAAAAAGGGGATACTATTATTGATTCTAATAGATCTCAAAAGCGTAAGGGATGACTATGAACTTTATGTCAATAAGTTTGCCAAGTTAAATTCCTTGACAAATAAAAGTTAACAACAATGATACAAAATCAAATAGAAAATTCTGAACAGCCCTGTATCTACCAAAGAAAGTTAATTTCTTATTAAAACTTGCCACAAACACAACTCCGGTTTCAGTTGGTTTCACCCATGAATTCTATTAAACAGGAGGGAAGAAATAAAATGAGTCTTACACAAACTCTTCCAGAAAAGAAGAATAAGGAATACTTCCCAATTTGTTGATAAAGCCAGGATAACCCTAACGTCAAAATCTGAAACTATTACAAGAAAGTATTGTAAAAATTCTTAACAAAATATACTGTTTCCAACAACCTGTGACAAACATACCACAATCAAGTCATGTTTATCCCAGAAATGAAGAATAATAAAAAATAATAAATAATCCACTGTATTAACAAGTGGACACTTAAAAATCAATCACTGAAATCTGCTATATTAACAAAATAGAGAAGAAAAACTATATACTCAATAGATTTTTAAAAAGTCATTTAAAATTTCCTTATTCTTTCATGATAAAAACTCTAGCAAACTTAGAATAAAGGGAGCCATCTTGCATGGAAATCAGTAAAAATATTATAGATGACATCAGCCTTAATGGTGAAGCATGGACAGTTTTACTACTCACATTGAGAAAAAGTCAAGCGTATCCTTTCTTATTACTTCTATGCAACATTTTTCTAGTCATTGTAGTATATCAAGGAAAAGAAAAAAATCAAGAATATTGGAAAGAAGTAAACCTTTCCCTATATCAGAGAAGACATTTTTTTACATAAAAAATACATGTTTAGAGTATAATGCTAAGCAAAACGAGTCCGTCAGAGGAAGACAAATATCGTAAGATCTCACTCATGTAGAATTTAAGAAACAAAACAAGCGAACAGAGGGAAAAATAAGAGAGAGAGACAAATGTAGAAACAGACTCTTAACTCTAGAGAACACACTGATGGTCACCAGAGGGGAGGTGGGTGGGGGGGATGAGTGAAATAGACGATGGGGATGAAGGAGGGCACTTGTGATGAGCACGGGGTAATGGATGGAAGTGTTGAATCACTATATTGTACACCTGACACTAATATTGTGCTCTATGTTAACTAATTGGAATTTAAATAAAAACTTTAAAAAATACTGACATAGTTAAAAATTCGCTAGAAGTCAATAGGATGAATCTTAAATCGCTCACCTTAATGTGAACTAAGAGCTAATACATGTAGTATTTCCCTGTAATGGGCCCTATTCTAATTGTTTTATGTATACTCATCCCAGCAAATCTATGAAGTAGACACTTATGTTTTCTATTTTGTAGATGAGGAAACAGAGGCACAGCACAGGGCCTTCCCCTTTCCCTGCCTCGAGGGCCAGTGGCTGGTCCAACAGAAGGATAGGTAGGAGGCTTGGTGGTTCCCCCTGCAGTGTGGAGGGAACAGGTGACTGGCACCAGCTTTCCCCAGACTGTGAGCCAATTCTTTTGAATCAAACACTCCTCTCCTTGGGGGAGGATTGCAAACCATCCCCTGGATACAGACTCTCAGGGCATAACCTCTGAGGGTTCTAGGTCCTGTCCTGCTGTGGTTCAGCCCCCAGCCTTCTAACCCTTAATATTCCTGGTCAGCAGCATCCTACCTTGTTGGCCAGCACTGTTCTTGCATCCTATTTCCGACAAGAGGACAAGGAAGGAACATGGATGTTTCTTCTCGGCCTGTTGCTTCTTTTCAAGAAAGAACCCCAACGCTATCTTTAGGGGCCAGACGGGGTTTTACAAGCCTGAGCTTCATAATTCAGGGATTGTCCTCATCTTTTTTTTTTCCCCTTTTTTTAGGATTTGTTAATTTATTTATTGAGAGAGAGTTCACACACGCATGAGTGCGTGCGAGTGGGGGAGGGCAGAGGCAGAGAATCTCAAGCAGATTCCCTGCTGAGTGTGGAACCCTGCATGGGGCTCAATCCCACAACTGTGAGATTGTGAACAGAGCCGAAACCAATAGTTGGCCGCTTAATAGACTGAGTCACCCAGGCGCCCTGGATTGTCCTCATCTTATACATTCACCCGTATCCAGATGCTCTTCCGTGCCTTCGTGTGTACACACACCTCCCTCCTAGTGCTTGGACCTCACTCATACACACAGACACTGAGCTGGACTCATACAGTCAGGAGCACACAGGTACGTAGTTGTGCAGTGGCAGAGACACACTGTCCATTTTCTCTCTGCTTCCCAAACACAAGTCACACAGATGAAAACATACTCATGATACGTACATGGGCACAGTCACGGACTCTCTGTGGTGTTGCAGTGAGAGCAGGCCACATCTGTATTTTTACTACTCTTCTTAGAATCCGTTTAACACCGACTTGGGGCTGGGTGGAGATCAGTCCCACCAATTTGTGCAATTTTTTTGTATGTAAGTTGGTGCAGGAAAGCAACTCACTTCTGTTGACTCTAGTTCCTTCAATTAATAGCTGGGTACAGCTTTCCTCAGGTTTCAGGATGTGAGTGTGACTTACAAGCTCTCACAAGCCATGGTGCTGTGAAGTTCAATCTCCAGCAATCCTGTGATGCCCCTGCATCAGGTAGGGCTCCTGATGAACAGTAGGAGATACGTTAAGGAATTGGCTCATAAAAGAGTGGGGTTGGCAAATCCCTAGTCTATAGGGCAGGCAGTAGGCCAGAAGCTCAGGCAGGAGTTGACATAGCCATCTCGAGGTAGAATTCCTTCTCTAGAAAACCTGTCTCTCCTCTTAAGGCTTTCAGCTGATTAGATGAGCCTACCAACAGGATTGAGGTAACCTGTAATCCACTTAAAGTCAACTAATTGTAGTTGTTAACCACACCTACAAAATCCCTTCATAGCAACATTAGATCAGTGTTTGATGAAATAACTGGGTACCATAGTGTGGCCAAGTTGACACATAAAACTGGGCCTCACGTGCCCTGACTCCAGGATAGACAAGGAGATGTGCTGCCCAAATAGAAAGCCACGAGCCACGTGTGCCTGCTGAACCCTTGGGGTATGTTTAGTCCAAATTGAGATGTAAACGCACACCCAATCGCAAGATGTTATAAGAAAATAGTAACAGAGAAGTATCAGTGAATAATGTGTTTATATGATTATGTGTTGAAATGATAATATTTTGAGTACTTTGGTTTAAATTTCATTAAAGTTAATTTCAAATGTTTCTTCTTACTGTTTTAATGTGGATTCTAGAAAGTTTTAAATCATACATGTTCCTAACAATGTATTGGACTGTGATTATACACCTCACGGTATATATATACATAGATATACATATTATATGTGTATACACCTCACTATATATGCACCTCATCATATATATGTTATTTCACTATATATATAGAATGCCATTTATAAATGTACATTATAGTGGCATATAAGTACCACTATATATATAACGATTGTTTGGATTTCTATGTACACATAAAGGGCTTTTAATGGGAGATGAAAAAACTTTTGAACAAGTATTACTGAAACTGCTAGATATCTGTGAAGAGAGAATCCATATTGAACTCCGTCACACATCCTCAACAAAAATTAATTTAAGGCCAAAATGTGAAAGCTAAGTTAATAAAGTTTTACAAGACAACAGGAGGATGCCTTCATGAAATTGGAGGAAGCAAAAATGTCCCAGGTAGAATAATAAATCCTTAAAGAAAAAAGGAAAAAAAATGGATAGATTCTTCATCACGAGTGAAAACTCCACTCACCAAAAGGCACCAGTAAGAAATCAGGAGACAAGCCACAGATTGTTAGGAAAGATTCGTAAACTTCATCTGAGAAAAGACTTGTCCCTAGGATATATAAAAATTCTTACAACTCTCCAATAAAAATGCAGAGAAGTTAAAAAAAAATGGGCTAAAGACTTGAAATGAAAATGCACTGAGGAAGGAACGCAAATGTCGATAAACACAAGACAAAGAGGTCAGCCTCATGATTCCTCAGGAAAACACTAATGAAAACCACAGTGAGATCCTATGCACACCTCCAGGAAAAAAGCTTCAATTCAAACAGCTGAAAACAACCAGAATCTTCACAGACACGAGGAAGTGGAGACTGCCATACTCTGCTGGGGAGAAAGCAAATAAGTACCATGACAGGAAAAGGGGAAGATGCCCGTAACACCTTCTTTGACATCTGTTTTGACCAAGGGCTGGAGGGGGCAGAGAGGGAGTGCACACCTCCCAGCCTGGGGGAGCCAGCCCGTCCTGATTTTTCCTGAGAGCCCTCAGTGGTTTAGGGAGCAGTGCTCCTCCTCTCTCTGAGTCTCAGCTCCCACATCTGTGCATGGGGCTCTCTGCTCTCAAGAACAGATTATGTGGGGTTACCTCACATGGCCCCTGAAAAATCTCCAGAAGGATGTGGCTTACCCACCACGATTTTATGCTTTTCTTATGGGAACGACTTGCAGAGTCCACAGAGTTCACTGTGCATCCCCATGGGTTGGTCAATAATGACCTCATGTCTGGGTCCCTTATTCTCCCATTCATTCATTCATTCATTCATCCATCCATTCATTCATTCATCCCACAAACAGGAGCATGTACATCCCTGAAGGAAGGTCTGTTCTTGCATCTTTCCTGAGAACAATTTTCCTTTAGAGGCCCTGAAATCCAGAAGCTGTCATTCTACCCTTTTATCATTATATTTGTCAACTTTTTTTTAAAAGATTTTATTTATTCATTTGACAGAGATAGAGACAGCCATCGAGAGAGGGAACACAATCAGGGGGAGTGGGAGAGGAAGAAGCAGGCTCCCAGCAGAGGAGCCTGATGTGGGGCTCGATCCCAGAACGCCAGGATCACGCCCTGAGCCGAAGGCAGAAGCTTAACGACTGCGTCACCCAGGCGCCCCTGTCAACTTTTTTTTTTATACCAAATTCTACAAGTGAGGCTGAAAGTACCACTTCTGAAACCTTGCTGAGAAAACCCATCCAGGTGCTGCCCCAGTGTGGCTACCTGACCCTGTACAACCTCTGCCCCCCACCCCCCCCCCCCTCCCTCCAGTGCATCTGCATAGCCCCAGTGGCAATGTTTGATTTCCTTTTCTGAGAAAGGCTGTGTGTGTGGCCAAGCCCCGGGTGATGTCGTGTTCAGCTGGGGTGGCAGGGAGCTGGTGACAGCTGGCAGTGAGGGTGGGGAACTGGAGTCCATGGCAGGGCAGCTGCCATGTCCTCTTCTGCCAACCCCTGCACCTAGTTCTGGGAGAAGACCGAGGATTTACTTTCTCTGTCTTTCGTTTTGAGCTCTTCCTAGTTTTCAATTCATTGTTTAAAACTCTGCTGAGGAAAAGAAAAATAACCTCCCTGTAATAAGCTCTTGGAGTTCTGTATCAGTCTTTGAGACATTCAGTACGGGCCTTTCCTATGTAAGCCCAACATTCTGCGTCCTTTGAAGGAATTTCCTTGTCAATTTCTAACTGTTTTGGAAACATTTCAATTATTAGATTCATTTTCACATTCTCTTCTTCTGTTTGGGTTCTTCAGTGTTAAATAATGCAGATTGTCCTTGTTGAATAACATTGGCTCTATCCTACAGAATGTTATGGCTAATATTTCATTGTTTGTACTTTCCACGGTTTGTGCAGAATTTTATTTGGTGCCTTGTTGGATCTAAAGATTATTTAGATCTCTGAATTTTCCAGGCAGTTGTTGGTTTTACTTTAAGTGTTGTTATTTCTTTCTAATTTTTTTTAAAAAGGAGATTGCTGAAAATGACCCCCACTGCAGTTTTTAATCTTTCAAAGTAATTTAAGGATCTCTTTGTAATTCAAAATGGTGAATTCTGAGGAAAATGCCATGGTTGTCTGATGTTAAAAATTTGTTCAACCTTTTTAATTGCAGTACTCTGCTAGTCTATGTCCATGAGAGTTAAAATACCCTAATGGATTATCTGATGGTCAGCAGAGCATTACATGTTGATTGTTTCCACAAACGTGCACAGAGCATGGAGGACCATGGCCGGGCTCTGTCTCATGCACTGGGGCCACTTGAGTGAGAGAAAAGAGTGGGTCTAAGGCGGGGTTGTGCCCCACATGTGGGCAGCGAAAAGTGGGGCTTTCTGGCCTGAGAGAACGCTGTGCATTATGGATTCAGCAGGCCCTTGGGGGCCACAGAAGGAGAAGGTAAAGAAAGGAAAGAAAGAGCCAAGGGCAGTGTGGAGTTCTTCGTTGCTTTGAGCCTACCTGCCCAGCCCTCAGCAGGCGTGGTCTTCCCTGGTTGCCTGGTGCAGGTTTGGTTCTGGATAAAACCCAGAGCAGACATCTCCATGGGGTGGTGTGGTCCAGCTGGCCTTGATGACCCTGGGAACTTCTGTGTCAGACTGGGCCACTGTGGAGGAGCTTATAGAAGTTATCCCATTATATGATATTCTCTAAAAAATATAAATAATATTCTTATTTGATCAGTCAGCCTACTATTCTTTAAACAAAACAATATTATCTATGAGCAGTTTACTCCACAGAAACATTTGAAATTGAAAGATACTTTCTCTGTTAATATTTCTATCAGCAGCATTATAAAAAAAAGGTATAAACTCCTTCATGATCTCAATAAATATGCTTAAATGAAAGACTGGGTGACATGAGGATTGAGTGGACACAGAGGCCTATGAAGTGGAGAGTATGTGGGCCTGGACCCACCCATGTCTGTTGCCCTTTGCCTGTGTGAACCTCTGAAAGAGGCCAGGCTAATGTAGACACTTAGTGAAGATGGGGGTGGGTCAGTTTATAAATCTCCACCTTTGCCGCCTGTCTCTTGGAGACCTGGGCTACTGTGGCTCTCAAAATAGTCATCTAGATGATGGGTTTATCCCAGTGTCACTCTTCACAATGCCATCTTTAGGTTTACATGTTGTGTCCCTGGTGGCATCTTATGCCAAGTGCTGGAGTGTCTGGGAGTATGGGTATGGGATAGATCTGACTAGCAACTAGTTTGACACAAGATCAAGTATGTCCCCAGGTTTGGCAAGTGGCGAATGTCATGAAGGATGCGAGGGTGACGCCTTGAGTATTTAAGTAAAGAGCCTTTGGTCTGAGACAAGGCAATTCCGACAGTACAGAACAATAGGCTAGTCTTTGCTCATCTGGATCATGGTCCAGAGACACAACCATTCCAACCAGAGCATCCATCAGTCTTCAGGGAAGTTGTGCCTCAGATCTTTGGTATGTAATGGGGATCTAGGACCTGCAGGTCATCTGACTGCCACTGAGTCTCAGGTTCTCCATCTTTACCTGGGTCCAACATTTAGAACTGCCTACCAGCAGTCCTGAGAAGATTCCAATAGGACTTAAGAGTCTCCCTGGTACCTGGAAGCCAGTACATATCCAGAAATGGACAGTAGCCTATACTAAGACTTCCCCGAGGATGCCCCTCCGAGCCAGGCATTGTGCAGAAAGGAATGGGCAAGTACCAGGGTATTCCCAGAGAATAGAAGCACCATGAGGGCTAAACACTGCACCTATCATGCCATGCACTGAGGTAAACAGAGGATTTGGGTGGGGGCAGGGATTGTGGGGCACCCAGATTTGGAGACTAGGCATTAAACTGGATCTTGTACCAACACACTTCAGAGACTGTGTCTCTTTATGACAGTCCACTATTAGAGAGTGTCCTTTCAGCACAGATCCTGGGGAAAAGCATCTACTGGAGGCAGATTGTTCTGGTTCTTTCCTAACCCCATGCCTGAGATAGTACTTCATTGTGGTCCCTATCTTCTTTGGTTGTTTCTGCTTTGAAGGCAGAGAGGACCATCTCTGGGCAGGGCATGGGCCTTTTGTGTCTACCTCCTTACAGAAGTGACTAGTAAAGGCTTAGCCAGTCACCCTAAGGCCTGGGATGTGGTCGCAAGAGTCATGAGGGTTATTACAAAGTCATGCTGTGCTGCGGGCCCTGTGGACATGTAGGGTCTGGCACTGGGATGACCAGCATCCATATGTCCTGTCCGGAATAAATTCTATCTCATTGCCCTTTAGCTTCACGTAGGGGCCGGGAGAAGGTAATATGTCAGCATCACTGCAGGAGAAATCAATATGTGGGGAAAGACACCAGCCAGGACTTCATCTCATCCCTGTCCGCCACTGTCCAGGTGTGACCTGCTTCCCTGACAATTCCCTCACAAAATTCCCCTGTTGTAGGAAATCCATGAACATTTTCTTTGAAAATAACCAGCAGAGGGCAGCATACACCAGTGCCCTAAAGAGTCCTGTCATCCAGGTCCCTTCTATGGAATTGCCCTCTGCCTTGCAAGGAAAATTAGAGTACCCAGCAGCTCACTGTCCCTGGCTTACTCTCCTTCCTTGTATTTAGGCTAGTTCCCCTGTTTTACTTAACAAGTATTTCTAATTTTTCCTCTTCGCTTTTATTTTATTACTTTTTAAAGATTTCATTCATTTATTAGAGAGGGAGAGAGAGAGAGAGTACGAGCAGGGGAAGTGGCAGAGTAAGAGGAACAAGGAGACTCCCCCTGAGTAGGAAGCCCGATGTGAGGGTCAATCCCAGGACCCTGAGATTATGACCTGAGCCAAAGGGAGATGCTTAACTGATTGAGCCACCCAGGCACCCTTCTTTTCCCTTATATCTTAATGTATTCGACAATTGTAGGCTCTTGGCCCTATGTGTGCCAGGTCATGCACACGATGATGAGGGTCTTGGTGAGCCAGGCTCCCCTGTCCTCTCTCATGGTCTACTCTTACAACCTCAGCATCCATGACTGTCTGTGGACTGATCCTAGAAACCCAAGAAGGGGAGGGCCTTTTTTTCTCCTAGAACTGTACCTGAGCCCCTAATTTCCTATAGAACAAATGTGAGGACTTCCCTGGATTACCAAGGGCAGGTACTGAGGACACAAGACATTGTGGGACATCTCCCAGTGTGGTCCCACAGGGCTTCTCACCTCTATCTGCAAGGTATGCCAGCCAAGGCCAGGGGCTGAGTGTGGAACTGAAATCCTGATGAAGGGGCAGTCAAGCCCTGCCCACTGTGCCTCACTCCAGGGCATGAGAGTGATGCTGGAGGGGAGGGGTCCTTTCCTTTCTGTTCCATGATGCTCTGGGGACTTACACCTCTTGGCCACGATGGAGGAGCTCGACCTTCCCACAGATAACAGTGATTAAGTCTGGACAAATTATTCCTAAGAAAGCACTTGATGGAAGGCACTGCAGAGTCATTCAAATGAGGTGGATCCTGGAGGGGATACCTGTGGAAAGAAAGTGCTAGGAGCGAAGTCTCAGTGCAGCTGTTCAGCCAAGTAAATGCCCCAATAATATTGAGGAAATGCCTCAATAAATATTAAACTTCACCAAAATGACTCAAGTCAAATAGAAAATCTTCCACATTAAGTCAGCCTCAAGCTCAGATGACTTTCCTGGTGAATTTCATCAACTTCAAGGAAGAAACAACCTTACACTAAGTCTTTCGGAACACAGAAGAAAAGGGACGTCTTGCTGACGAATTGTGGGACACCAGTATTTCCTGATACCGAATGTCAAAGTATACAAAAGCAGAATGACAGGCCAGGGTGCCTCATGATCATGGTCACAAAAATTCATAACAAAATAGAAGCATATTGGCTTAGCAGCATATGGCAAATAGAGAATATCATGACCAGGTGGCATTTATAAAAGCAGCAATGCAAGTTACAGTTTACATATGTCAAACTTTGAAATCCAACATATTTGCCTAATCAGGGACAGATAGAAAACAATAATTTCAATAGATTCCGAAAAAAAATCAGTCGACAAAATTTATGACCTATTCATTATTTTTTTTGAAAAAACTCTCAGATTTGGAATAGAGGGGCATTTCCTCCATGTAATAAAATATATTTATGAAGAACCTTGAGCTAATGTTATTGGTGACAGTTGGAAAAATTTTGTGCCTGGATTGAGAACAAGGCCAAGAAATCAGCTCTTATCGCCTCTATTCGGTGTTGGGTACAGGATCCAGTAAATGCAATATGGTAAAGTAAAGAGAAAGAAGTAGTGAAATGTTGAAAAGAAGTAGTGAAACTTCTCCTATTCACCAGAGGCATGAGTTGATATAGAGAAGTCCTAGGGAATCTGTTTTTAAAACAACTAGAACTAATCTATATATTTGGCAAGGTCTTAGGGTACAAGGACAATGTACAACTACAACAATCAATTTATACTTCTATATTTTAGCAGTAATAATTTAGAATGTAAAAGTATCCATTTCAATGTCAATTCTCTACACGATACTTTCTAGATTCAACTCAATGTTAATTACAACCCTAGAGAAATTACCAGCCTACTCCATAATTTATATGGAATGCATTAGGGGAGGATTATACTCCATGATTTCGTGTATAAAATTCATGATTTCGTGTATAAAAATACAGTAATCAAGACAGTATTGAATTGGCATGGGCACACATAAATACATTTGTAAAATAGAGCAGAGAATCCAGACATCTACCCAGTTTCTGTAAGTGGGACATAGATTCTTCAAGTAGGCGTAAAAGACCTTTAGTGGAGAAGACAAAGACTTCTCAACAAGTATTGCTGAAACTGCTGGATATCTATGAGAGGTGTAATCAGTTTCAACCTCTGCCAAACAGGCATGTAAAATTAATTCAATTTTATGACTGAATATAAAAGCTAAGTCAATAAAGTTTCTACAAAAACAAAAAACAAAAAGCAAAAAACAACAACGAACCAGGAGAATCTCTTTATGAAATTGGAATAGGCTAAAAGTCTTGGTAGGATATTAAAACCATAAACAAAGAAAAAAAGAAACGGGTAGACTACCCTTCACCAAAAATGAAAACTCTGCTCATCGGGGGCACCAGTGAGAAAATGAGATGAGACACACGTTGTTAGAAAATATAAAATTCATCTGAGAAAGGACGTGTCCTAGAATATATAAAAATTCTGGCAAAGAAAAATGTAAGCATAAAGCTTGAAAATGCACAAAGGAAATCATGCAAAAGCTCTGTAAGCAAAAGAAAGTAATTGGCACCACTTCTCATCAGGGAAATAGTCATGAGATTACAGTAAGATACTGCTCATACCCACAGGAGAAACGCTGCAATTAAAATGACAGAGCACAGCAGGAATTAACCCAGGTACTAGGGAACCAGCCCTGCCACACGATGCTGCAGAGAAAGTAAAGGAGATACCTCCCTCCACTTTGGAAAAAGGTAAGATGACCATCTCATTTGACATATGGTGACCAAGGGTTGGAGGTGGCAGCTACAGAGCAGTTGGGGTGTTTGCGTCACAGACAGTGGGGTCAGCCTGTCATGACCTGCCCTGACCTGTCCTGAGAGCCAAAGGAGGGCAAGGTCAGTGGTGAAGGGAACAATGCGTCTCCTCTCTCTGAGCTTGTTTCCACAGCAGTACACTGGCCCTCAGCTTTGTGTGAGCAGAGCACGCTTCCTTGAGTCGTGAGTTTGCCTGTGCCTTCCCACCCCAAAAACCTACCAGGAGCATGTGGCTTTTCCACCATTGGTTAAAGCACCTACAGAGTCCATAGAGTTCATCGTGCATACGTAGATATACCCAGCAACTGTGTCTACATCATGCATTCATTCATGTACTCATTCATTCATTCCACAAACAGTGACAGGCACCTCCAGAATTTGCAGTAGTCCTCCAATAGATACCTGTGGGCGTGATCTGCCACTTTTCTCTTTGAAAATGGATTTTACTAATTAGTAGAAGGAGGCACAAACAGAGCTGCAAGGGTGGCCTCCAGTCATCCTATACAGAAAACTTCTCTGAATGGTGATGCCAAGCTGTGCTTTTCAGCCATGCACAAGCTCCATGCTCGAGTCTGGGCTGCAGCCCCTGGCCAGCCTAGAAGGGGCTTTTCTCTGTCTCGGCTCCCTGGTGATTGGGGATGGCAGGGGCAGGAGGGGCACGTGGCTGGGAGAAGGTGGTGGGGAGTCCAGCACAGCTGTTCCCAGCAGCTCCTCCCTGCATCTCCCTACAGAGTTCTGGAAGGAAGGCTCTGGAGAGTTTGTTCTCTCTTTGTTTTTCCATTCTCTCTTAATTTCAAAGTCTACCTTCTCCATGTGAGAGAGAGAAAGAGAAAGATGGCCACTCTCTTTCAGCACTTGACGTTCCATTCCAGTCTTCCGATTTTCTGAAATCTAAGAGAAAGTGTTTCACTACATTCAAGGTCTGATTCCATTCAGGCTGCTATAACATAGCATGCCATAGACAGGGGGATTCTGAACAGCAGAAACTTACTTCTCACTGTCCTGGAGGCTGGAAGTCCAAGATCACTGCACAGGCAGACGTGGTGTCAGGTGAAGGCTTCCTGGTTCATACTTAAATTTTCCCTGCTTGTTTCTAATTCTACTGAGATGTAATCACAGGAAATGAGCTCCATTGCAATATTTTATTTTAAAAAATTGAGGACCTTTTTGTTGTCCAAAATAGTGAATTTTGATAAATATTACATGGTCATGATATTAAACATTGTTCAACATTTAAATTGCATGTACTCCATTATTCAGGAGTTTTAATTCTTAAAGAAACCAGCTGCTTAACAGATTATTATGTAAGACCCCTCAGAGGTGACCAGGAATGGCTTCGCTCCTCTGTTCTTCATTCAGATGCTCATATATTCATTCCTGCCACACACACATGCATAGAGCACTGAGCACTGAATCCTGGCCAGGCCCTGTCGCAGGCACTGGGAAACATGGGTGAGGAAGGGCACTGGTTTCAGATGGGGTTGAGCTCTCCTACACTGTGCGCAACGAGAGGAAAGGCAGAGGAAATGGCATGCACAGAAAACAGGGTGGGTATTTGGGACCCTAGGAGGAATAGTTGAAGTAGAGGGGAAAAGAGCCAAGAGCAAAGGAGTGGGTGTGTGACTTCTTTACTGTTCTAGTCCTGCCCACTCAGCCCTCTGCAGCATGGTCAGCCCTAGTTCCCTGGTGCAGGTTGAGGTCAGTGAGTGACTCAGTTGAGTGATCTCCATGATGTGTTGGCCCTGGTGGCTGCAGGGGTCTCTACATCAGATTGGACCACTAGGGAGGAATCATCCTGCCGGGATCTTTACAGTTGGACAACCCAGGAGATATTGGGGAGTTTTATGGTCAAGGATATGAGGCCAGGGCTGTCTCTGGCTATCTGTAGGAGATGACGGAGGATGATGCAGTAGTTCAGCTGTTCAACCTTATCTTGGCTTTGTGCAGAATTCTCAGCCAAGGAAAGATTTTTTTTGTTTTTTAATAGGAGATAAGGAACATGCCAGTAGCAATTCAGTGGTGGATGTAGCAAAGTGGAATGTTTCTCAACATGTCTTGTTCTGTAATAGAAATGATATAAACCCAGAAGTGCCAGATGTGTGGATTGTTACAAACCTATGATTAGAGACACCATATACATTATAGTAAGACATTGGGAAAAGAAAATCCTCAAACGTTCATATGAAAGAGAACTGATGTATGGACTGCAGTTAAGATCCAGACACTGGAGGAACAAACAATCCAGCAAAACACAAGCAGAAGAAGCTAGCACACGTATAAAAGTACTGTGGGCAAGTGAGAAGATCCACTGCCTGCATAGAGCGGCCCCTGGCTGTGTGCAGGCTCAGCCGCCATGTCTGCAGGACCGCTGGCTCTCTGAGAGAAGAGGGCACACATGAGCCTGTGCAGCCAGAGGAGGGAGAGCATGCGGGTGACCAGGAAGGAGGATCACGGAGGAAGTGAAGGACGCTGTCATGTAAAATGAATGATCTGGAGAGACATCGGTTCTACATTGTGAGTGCTGGAGAAGAGGAGAGCCCACCTGCCTGGTTATTATAACGATATCCAGCCCAAGAAGCCTCAGTCAAAAGGGCAGCTCAGCATCTCGTGGAGAGAGGAAAATGGAATGACGGAAGTTTTTTGAGAGAAAGAAAGGGAGCTGTGCAGGATAGTTTCCCATCAACATAGACCATGATTTCCAACAAGAGACAAAAAGTTCTGAAGGAAATGACCTAATGAGCTGTGGAATCTGCAGAGTGATTTGAAGAGCTCAAAGCCACGATGGAAAGAAACATTTATTCTTTTCAGAGCCAGTTTCTTTCCCAAGAACTAAAAGCTCATGATGAGCTGTGGAATGAGATGTCCTTTCCAGACAGGAGGTCACAGATTTGAAACAAAGACTGATGGAAAGCACCATTCAGCTGCAGCTTCGTGTATTTAACAATTCCAGCGGACCATTTGGTGGGGAGAATTGCATCCCTCATCTGTGCATCTGGTTGGGGTGTTCTGTGTGATAGAGGGTCTCTGGCCACCCACTTAGATCCTCTGCTGACTGGCACCTGTCCTGTTCCTCCTACTCCTCATCTTCTTTACCTCAGGCTGAGGTTTCCATTGGCCTAAATGGGGAATAACTGGCAAGAGGAAGTCCCCTTCCTATACCTCCCCGGGAAGCCTGGGGTGCATGGCTCCAAGCTGGCTCCCCATCAAGCTGAGGTCAGGGGGCATGTTCCATGGGACACCTCCCTCCAGAAAATGGAGAGATTTGTCTCCTGGACTCACTGGGATCATCCCCACGTTACCCTGACAGTCAAAATCCTGAAACGCCCTTAAGTCCCTTGGTTTCTTACTTTTCCTTAAAATATTCTTTATTCTACATATTTAATTTTAGGATGGAAAAGTCTTTGAAGCAAGTGATGTTCCTTTCTCATTCTGCATCTTGAGCATAGCATCATTTTTATGATAGATTTAGAAAATAGAAATCATCTCATTTCTCCCCACTGCATTGTACTCTGTAGAAAACAGAAGTAGTATTTTATGTGGTGAGTCAGTCCACTATTCCCTAGACAATACAGGATTATGTGTGAGCATTTTTCCTCATAGAGACATGTGGAAAACAAGCAAACATTCTCTCTGTTAATGTTTCTATTTACCAGCATTCTAAGAAAAACATGAAAATTTCTTGGTGGTTTCCGTAATTTATAGCTGAATTATAAGAATGGCTAATCTGTGACTGAGAGGAGGAGGCTGTGTTTGGAGTGGGGGATCTCGTAGGGCTGGACAAACTCAGGTCTAGTGCACACTGTCTGGGCCAGTCTCCCGCTGGGGCTAGAATATACTGAGCTGCTTACTGAAAGAGAGGTGGGCTCCGGCTGTGACTCCTTGCCTGTGGCCGTCCTCAGGAGCAGATCCAGGATGAGGGGGCTCTCAGACTCTCTGGAATCATGGGCTCAAGCTAGTGTCCCTGCATCTTAGCACCTGTTGCCAGCCTCAGTTGCTACTGAGGATGGAGTAGGGAAGCAGAGCTGCTCAGCAGCCCCGCTGATCCAGAGTCATGGGCATATGAGATGTGGGTAATGCCAAGCAAGACTGAAAATTGGGTAGTGAGGTGGGGGGGTCCTGCATCCAGGGCCCAGGCCAGAACAATAGTCCAGGTTAGGCTCATGTAGGGCCTTATCCTTATGGACAGAGGAGTGGCCAGAGTTGTGAGAAAACCTCCAGCAAGGACTCTCTTGGGTCAGCCAGAGCAGGATTTGAGCTGGGCGCCAGGATCCATCGGCAATGCAGTATCTCTCCATTTACGGCACTTAGCTGGGCCTCCGTTTCCTGATTTGCATATGGGTGCTGTTCTAGAAACTGCCTGTCAGTGCTCCTGGGAAGGTTCCACTATGAGCAGAGGGTCTCACTAGTGCCTGGTATTCAGCAGATACCCTGATAAACACACATTTGGTGTGAACAAAATTTTTTCCTTTTGGAGACCATCAACACAATTGCTTGGGCTGCCCGGCAAACATGTCTTTGTGTGAAACTGGGAACAAAATTATTCCCACACATTACTCTGTGGGTTGGAGCTTCTCAGAAATGTGCTCCTGCCTAGAAAGTCTGTGTCTACACTGCTCACTATAGAAATTCAGCCCAATGGGTTTCATTCTGTTGTCCAAGTCTGTTCAGTGCTGAGCTCACTTAAATGCTCGACAAGGCTGTGGCAAATCCCTCAGTGCCTGTCTGGGCTGTCCTTACCTTGATCCTGAGGGTCACATGAAACAATAGCGTGTTTATATTGTGGCCTATGTCATTTTCCATTCACTCTGTTTGAATTCCTCTCTCTGGGAGAACTGCCAGAGAACCCTCATGTTTCAAATAACACTGTGTTGAGTAAAGCGTTAACAAAAACCCTTTCTTCTATTTTATGGAATTAGCCCTTGGGTTAACTCTCTAGCTCCCTTTTCCCAGAAACCTGATAAAGGTGGAATGTCTGCTGTGCTCCTGAGCAGCACTGCACGTGTAGAAGCCACCTCTGCCGGTGCTCTGCCTCTGACCCGGGAGGACAGAAAGGACTAAAATAGGGTGGGAGGCATAGCTTTGGACTTCCCAAAGTGTGATGGTTCTTGTGACTTCGGGGTCTCTGGTGGAGACCTGGAAGTTTTGCCTCTGGAGATGTAATTGTTGGTTCCTATGTGGCAAGAAAATTGTGCCCTGGCTCTGCTGCTTCGGGAGAATGTGGTGGTTTCACTCTAAAGTATTGCTTCAAGGTGCTGGTTCTGAAGCAGAAAGCGAAGCTTAATATTGCTGTGTAGGAAGTATTAGTTGGACTGTCTTTCCACCCTACATGGCAAGGGGAAATCTGTGTGTGTGTGTGTGTGTGTGTGTGTGTGTGTGTGTGTACCTTTGAATCCCTTGTCAGCCCCTACCCCACAAGTCACCTCTTCATTAGTGAGTATAATGAGTGCGTTCTGCTGTTCTTTTCATGGCGACTCCCCAGTTGACTCCTTGGATGGGGACCACAGGGCTGACAGGAGCAGAGAGGCTGGATAGGTGCTGGGCTAACAGAAGTGGGGAGGGAGGGGCGTCTGGGTGGCTCAGTTGTTAAGTGCCTGCCTTCGGCTCAGGTCATGATCCTAGGGTCATGGCTTGAGCGCATGCAGGGACAGAGGACCATCAACAAGCAGGCCACAGCCCAGGGCAGATGGGAGCGCGACGAGAATGGAATGGACAGAGAAGAGAATCAGGTGCCGTGGGCTCCAGAATGAGAATTCTGTGCTGATGAGCTCATGACTTCCTCCCTCCATCTCTCTATGAGGAGCTGACCCCATAGATCATGAAAGAGGAGGACCTCATAGAGACAGGTCTGAAAGAGAAATGCTCTTATGCCTCAGCCTGGGTGGAACCAGGACATGAAAAGCAGGACCATGAGGAAGAACTAAATTCTTCAGTCTATAATTACTACAGAGGGACAGGGATTTCATATTTACATGGTCTACCTGTGAACTCAATTCTCTGAAAGATATAAGAAAAGTCATCGATTTTCAGTTTGTTTGGCTTGTTGTTGTGAAGGTAGGAGTTTGACTTTCAAGCCCTTTACATGTTAGAGCTGAAACTAGAAGCCAGAATGCATTCTTTTCTGTTCTTTTTTTTTTTTTTAAGAATTTATTTATTTATTGGACAGAGTGAGACACAGCGAGAGAGGGAACACCAGCAGGGGGAGTGGGAGAGGGAGAAGCAGGCTTCCCGCTGAGCAGGGAGCCTCATGCAGGGCTCGATCCCAGGACTCCCCAGGATCATGACCTGAGCCGAAGGCAGACGCTTAACTACTGAGCCACCCAGGTGCCCCAGAATGCATTATTTTCTATATTATCCAAATGCTATCTTTCTTGTAAACATAGTAAATAAGGGAGGCAGCAGGCAGAGGGGATAGTCCCTGCTTTATGGTCCATCCCTGATGGTATATTTCTGTTTCCTGCTGGGTTCTGACTGCTTTGGGCCCCATCCAGCTTCCCCAAGGGATACGAGGACCAATATTTCAGCACATGTGTGACCCCGTATGCCTCTTCCCACAGATGGGGGAATGCTGATTTACATGTGACCGGAATGGTGGGGCCCCTGTGGCACACATTTTCCAGCGGGGCCCACCTTGAAGCAGGGTTCAGTTTTATGTAGTCCCCAAATAGATCCAAATTCTTCTCAGTTGAATGGGAAGTGAGTAAGTGACTGGGGATTTGTAGACAAAGATGTGTAAAACACAATTCAAATAACACTTCATCAGCTTTATTATTAGAACTCTGTCTTTTGCTTTCCCAGCCAAATTATTTTTTTTATTACTTTTTATTTTTTGTAGGATTCTCCTTCAGGGACTATCAGGATGACCTCCATGGGCCTGACCTGACCAATTTCTTTTTCACTCCCATGTGAGTGCTCCACTCAGAAAAACTGAATTCCCTTGAGCTGTGTCCATCCACCATTTTCCGAGTTCACAACTTGTGAAGACTTAGGTCATCCTTCTACATCTGGGAAGGAAGTTCTTTGCTATTTTTAGTCCTGATGCCATGTTTCTTAGCTTGTGTGGGCAGTGTCTCCCTCCCTGTGCCAGGGTTCCTCTCATTCTTGCACACATCCCACCCTCGAAAACTCCCAGATGGATACCACCCCATGCTCCAGGCGAGCTGGAGGACGGAATGGATATTTGACTCAGAAAGAGCAGCGGGGTGGAAAATCAGGAAACAGAGAGTTGCAGTCATTACCTTATCATTTCAGTGATCCTTCTAGAGAATATCTTCCTGACCTGTGAAATGAGGGGTGTGGAGGTGATTTAGAAAGAGAATTTGCAACACCCACTTAAAATTTTTAGCAAACATTAACACACTTTTTAAAATTTTAGATAACAAGAAAATTAAGATAACACATGCTTTACAATTCTTTTTGCGTTGTTTTGTTTGGAAAGATATCTTATCCAAATTATAATGGAACAATATCTACTAACAGATGAGGATGGTAATTTATTTATTTATTTTAACAAATCAAATTTTCACAAGATGTCTGAACACAAAAGACAACACTGGGTGATCATGATATAATTTCATATGGTGAGAGAAAAAAAACCTCAACCTTTCCATCTTTTTTCTATCTCTGTGCAAAGAAAGTATAAATAGATGATATTTTTGCCTTGTCACCTACAGTCAGGTTTTGGCTTTCTTTCTAGGAAAATAGGTTTAATAAAAATCAAAACAAACAGAGAATTCTCTTCATGAACACTTTCATTAGAAAACAAGAAGTTAGTCAAATTTCCTACCCTCCTGATGTACCTTAATGTTCTGCTGTGGATTCGATTCCACTTTTAATTAAAAGGATATTAAAGGATAGCAGAATATGCCGCTCAAAATGTGCCACTTTGACACATTGATTATTGAACTAAAGTTACCTAAGTCAGCGCAAGAAGGACACTCTGACCCTCCTCCCCCACCCCTTACAGCAGGAAATAGATCTCCCATGTGAAGGTCCCCTTCCTGCCCCTGGAGGGTAGAATGTACCCTTGCCATCCTTATCATCCATATCAGAGACAGGGAATTTCGGGCCCAGAAGGCTGTTTAAACAGACCTTGTCACTACTTCACTAATTTACTACCCAAGCCCAAACTTCCTTGTCTTGTAGGTTCTTCACATATATTTTGTTCTTTGTCTAAAAGGTATAAAAGCTGCCTCTTCTGGTCATTTTTTGAGTCTCCTAACTTTATGGGCTCCCATACATACAAAATTAAATTTGTTTTACTCTTGTTTATCTGTCTTATGGCAATGTAATTATTAGGCCAGACAAAGAAGCTAGCAGGGAGGAAGGAGAAAGTTTTTCTCCCTCGCAGCATTAAAGAGGGTAAACACACTTCCTGCAGTCTTGTGAAAGTCATTTAATAATAAATAATTTGTGCTGAAGTGGAGAATTCACATAAAGGAATAGATTTTTGAAGTGAGACAGAATAATTTTGTAACTTGCAGAAAGAATATGGCTTTCAAAACCTTGAAATTATAGTGAAAAATGAATTTTAAAGGGCCAACCATGACATTCCCACTAGATTACTATAACAGCCACCTTCCATCTGGCAAAATCAACAAGCCTTTTAGTGACAGTGCATTTTCTTTTCCAATTAATCTGTATTCCCTGATCACACATATGTAAAACTGAATGATTTTCAAATGCCCAACTAAATCCTTTCTTGCTTGGTATATCATCATGCCAGAAAATTTAGAGATAACAATATCTTTATTGTGAGGCATATGAAAAATAGAAAATAGCAGCATAAAATTATTTGTGATTCTAAATAAATATTGGTATGCGTTTATAACTCTGTAACAATTCATAGCATTATTTTTTAAGTACTTCTATAGCACACACATTGAATGCAGTTTTCAAATTTCAACAGTTGCGTCTTCATGCCCTTAATCCAGATGAGGTGGACAAACAGAATGGATTAACTAGTGTCTAGCAGCAAAAGCAAGTTAGATAATATGCTTTCCAGTGCTTACTTACTTTCAGAGCTGCCTGGGAGGCTTATATTTAAGGAATAGGCAAGTTTGGAAAAATGTGGCCTAGTTTGAATTCTTCTTCTATAAGTGAATAGTTTAAAGAGTGGCAAGAGGTGAAAGATTTTAGAACTTCACTTTACTTTGGAGCAGTACCCTGTGCTAATCAAATCGTGATCAAGTTTTCCTCTGAACCATTCATTTATCCTTTACAGATAAGCAATACTGTTCTTTAGGAGATTCCTATAAAAAGAATAAGAATGGCTCAGAGCACAGTCACTCTGGTTGGAGATGGTCTTTGGATGACACATCAGTTTGTTCTACAGAATGACAAAACCTAAATATTTGTGTGTAATAAATGAGCAGTTTTTGCTTCTCAAATAATTTTTTTTATTTTTACAAAAATGTTCTAAAATAGACTTGACTTTTTTTTTTTACTATTTTAATTAAGAAAATATTGCCATATAAGCTTGTCAGTGTTACTGATTTTTCCGTAAAGCTGCTCTTGCACTGACAGGAAAACAGTAAACTAAATTCAGTACATATTATCTGCAATATGAAAGGGATTGCAGGTCAGTCCTGGTGTAATATTTTATTGTTGTTTCCTTGCATTTATTTTCCAGAACAGACTCTGAACTTCTTTATAAAAATATTGTTGTACCTCAGGTTTCCACTCTGACATGTGAGAGCGTGGAAGCCATTATCCCCACTGTTCCAACAAGAAAAAGGCTGAATGCCCTGAAAATCAACAACTTTTTTAGAACCCATTAGAGAGGTTAAATCACAGGGCAAACTGCTACTTCAGAATGCAGAGAGACAGAGAGTGAGTGCAGAGAGACACAGCTAACAGAAGCTTACTGTAGCAGAGACCATGAGGCTGGAAACTGTAGGAACACTTACATAGTAATTCTGATGAATTACTGCAGGCTAAGTGTGGAGCAGTTTGAGAATAAGAAAATACTGAGAGTATTATTTTAGGAGAGGCCCTGCACATTCTGAGCCTTTACCTCCAGGAGCCACACCAAGTGAACAGCCAAGAAAAAGCACTCGTGTATCTTTTTCAGGGGGAGGAGAAAGGAACCATTTTGAAATATGTGCAGTTCTCTGTAACAAAGGCCTACCTCCGGGGAACAGGACTTTATCAGAGCTGCCCCTGGGAGGGCCTGGGGGCCCTAGTATTTTGCCCATACCCTTTCGCTTCTCTTGTAGGCATCCTTTCCTTTATTTAAATCATTAGGTAAGTGGTCAGTATGCTCTGGTAAGTCCACTCAATGATTGGATCTGTTAAAATTGTTATAATAACCAGTATTTTTCTGGCCTGCCTATTGGAGGCTCGTAGATCCCCAAGATACTCAAACTGGAGAAATCTTTGCACTGGCAAACCATTCATTTGGGGAGTTATAAATGCATATTTTGGAGCCTTGTTAGAACCAGAATCAAAAGCTTCACGGCAGAGCCTGGGAACTTGTATCTGGAATTCTGACCAGGTGGTTTTGATGATTAGCCAGGTTTGAGAACCCCTAACCTAAGCCCTGGGAGATCTTCAGTCATCTTAAAGCTCTATCACAGACCCTACATAGCAGGAATGTGTCTTCTCTGCTGGGAAGAAATAGTCCAGTCCACATGGGTAAAAATTACAGTGTAAATAAATAGAAATCAAGGAAAATGTTGGGTTAAGGGCTTGATACATATTGCTTTTAAACTTTTATGTTAAATTGTTTAGTAAGCTATAACTGTTTACAAATATTACAGTCAACCTCCAGGAACATTATCACAAGTTGTATTCAAATTAGTGGAAAGAATTGCAGTTATTATGCAATGGTCATACCTGGAAATGAGGAAAAGGATTATGGCTGACAGCGGTCTGTACCGATTTTTAGTAAGTGTCCCCTGCTTGCTGATGTCAAGGAGACTACATCTGCCATGGTGTGGATGTCTCTGCCCTGTGTGTTTACACGATTTTAGGTCCTTAGCTAAATTAATTAGGATATATCTAACCTTTCCTTGGAGATGTGTCTGCTAGGAAAAAATAATCCAACCACATGGATAAAAAATATGATATAAATTAGTTAAATCCACAGAAAATCATAGGTGAAACCGTCAATGTATCCTTAAAATTCAAAGAAAAAAACTTGCACTGAAATCCAAACTACTATGTTAAAGTGCTTTCTTTTACCTTGTTTATAACTTAGAGCCCACAGTCTCAATTAATTTGGGTGGGGAGCATTTCAGTGGCAAAGAGAAAATCTCTCTTTAAAAGATAACATTCCTCTGGAGGGTCTGGGCCTCCCTCAACAAGAGATGTTCAGTATGACTCTTACTAATTCACTGGGTTTTGTTTTGGTCTTTTAGGCATGGGACAACACAGGATTGTTCTCCTAAATTAAAGACAAGGAAATTCTACCACATAGAAGGAAAAAAGCATAGCTTTTGAAACTAGGAGCGATAGGTTTGATATAAACTCCAGCACACACAAAATGTGTGATCTCTGGTCAACTGTTTATAATCTGAGAATATCAGTACCTTTGTCTACAAAAATTAGGAGACAACTTTACTTCTAGGACTGTGGTTAGGATAAAATGGGATAAAGTACATGAAAATGTCTACTATAGTACCTGGATCACATTGTACCTTTGAAGATGCTAGTTTCCTTTTTTTTTTTTTTCTTTTCCTTCTGCAAATACTTTCTGATCACCTTCATCAGGCCCTCTGTCAGACAATATATTTTAAATGGGAACATGAGGTCACCTAAACTCAGTGCCTAGCTCCGTGTAGATGCTTAATAAAGACAGTGCTATATAGAGTAGAATCGGATCTTTGCCCTGAAAGAGCCTGTAATATAATGAGGAAAAACGTGTATGCACATAAAAATATGTACCATAATAGGGGCGGCTGGGTGGCACAGTTGGTAAAGCGTCAGACTTTTGGTTCCGGCTCGGGTCATGATCTTGAGGTCATGAGATCAAGCCCCATGTCCGGCTCTGCAGTCAGTGCAGAATCTGCTTGGGATTCTCTCCCCTTTGCCCTCTGCCCATCCCGCTTGTTCTCTCTCTCTCCCTCTCAAATAAATAAATAAATCTTTTAAAAAAGTACGTCCCACAACTGAGCAAAAAGTAAGTACAGGCTGGGGGATATTACAGGATCAGGTGGCTACTGAGAAACACTGTGACCATAAAGCCCTGAAAAAAGGTGGACAAAGGCCATGTTTATGAATATGGATAGCATCCAACACACATGTAATTGGGGAAGGTTAGTTTGTGCTTCAGAATTTCTCAAGCAGAGGAGCTGAGAAGAGTGAGCAAGACACATTTTGATGAGCTGATGAAGGAAACTGAGTGGAAAGGACAATTCACAAAGCTGAGAGTAGGACTAGATGTCTGCTAGGTGTAGGTCACTCACATGCTTCGTTAAGAAGTTTGGCTTTTATTCAAAACCCCAGGAAAATATTAAAGGCCTTGGAACATTTACATGACTGGTGAAATAAGTGTTTTTTGGTTAAAGTTAGTTTTGGGCAAAACTGATTGGACTGGAGTCCTGACTTACTGAAATGTGTATTTTAGTACGCTCTTGATAAAAACGCCGGCTTTAGCTGCAAATATTTTTGAATGTTTTCTTAAGATATGTTTAAGTGAGGAATGCACTGTTTCTTATCAGAAACAACATAGAGAGAGTCTGATCTTTGAGACATATTGCTCCCCTTGAAATTCTTCAAGACTATTTTTTTTTCTAGCAGCCAGAGTTAAGGAGCTCAGCGTGCAGAAAGTGAAAGGAGTTTGGGAGGAGAGGGAGGAGCTAGGACTTTGGATGCCCTCCTTGTTCCCCACAAACACTGGGATTTCCTGGATATTGGAAAGCCGTGGGATGTAGAAAAGCATCTTGGCATCAAAGAAAGCTTGATTTAAGTTCTGACTTTATCCTTTTCTGGCTGTGCTGTCTTCATGTAGCTACTTAACTTCTCTGAATGTCAGTTTCTTCCTTGGTAAGTAGAGGTAATTATGCCTACTTCTCAGGGTTCTTGTATTAAATGAGACATGCCACAGTGCCTGGCATATAATAGGTAGTCAGTGGATACTGTTGAGTTTCTTTGGTTTGCAAGTAATGGTAGTAAGAAGAAGGGTTAGGTGCAGACTACTCCCATAATGATGGTTTGGGCAAATTCTCATGATGACAGTTAGTCATTAGATATAATTACTTTAAAAAAAATCTGTGACGTAGAAAAGTGCAGTTGTACGAGTCAAAAGAAAGCCCTGGTTATCACTTAAAGCTTTTTTTCTTTAAATTCCTTACCCAGTGAATTGTATCTATGCTCATTAACTCTTCTATGGCTCTTTCTCTAGTAGGGGATAGAGCATTGCTTCAGCTCACAGTACATTCCTGTCTTTTTGAATACAAGATGTATGGTGCATAGTAGCTATTTCTCACCACTTCCTTGGTTTTGAAAGTAAGTTTAGGCTTATCATTTTCCAGCTGAGAAGCCCAAGGTGAGAGATTAAGTGTCTTTGTCATTATCACATGGCTCAGAGATAGGGATGCTCAACCCACTGAGCTGTGAGCCAAAGGCATTTTGTCAGGACAGATAATTTTGATATGAGTTGTATTTTATGAAATATGAACTTCAGCACCAAAATACTCAAGTCCTCGCTATTAACCTCTTGTTGAAAGTTAAATAAAATTGTTGTAACTAGCCAGACTCTACTCTCCTTCAAAGCAGAGAAAAGAAAAAAAAAAAAAAAAGATCGTTTATAAACCTGAAGTGGAGATCACATTCCACTGCCTCCATAATGGGGTAGGGCTCTAAAGACATTTTGTGTTCTGGTAGCCTATTTTGTGGAGCCAGATTTCATCAGAAGGTGGCTCAGCCCACACAAATGAATCTAAATATTCATGATTTAATTTATTAGAATCCAGCTGGTTTTTACTGAGAGTGGATGAATCTGTTTTGTTATTTACAGAAATAGCGCTATTTCCTGTTACTCCCGTGCCATCCTGAAGTGACCTTGGCTATGAACAGTAGTGCTGCTGCTCTCCAGATGCAGGAAGTGTTCATGCAGCCTTGCATCGCTAGGTGGCAGAAGTGCACCTGATAAAGTTTGCAGAGCTGTCCAGGAGGCACTTGTATCCTCTCAGTGGTGATGAGCTCCTTTAATTAAATAGTCACCCCACACACGAAGCCCACTCAGAGTGTTCTGATTGAAAGAGACATGTAATATACTCTTTCAAATGTCCACAGGGAATTGGCTTTTTACCATATTGATGGCTTGGCCACAGATGTTTTTGTGGGTCCTGCTTATTCATTTTAGTAATGGGGTAGAGTCATCTTGGGCTTCCATTGCTCATCCATCAATGGTGAGTATTCGAAGAAACATAAAATCTGTATTTAAACCCTGACAGAACATCGTGTTTGCTACTGAAAATCTCTGCTTATAAGTCTTGGTGTCCAAGAAAAGGTTGACAGGAGAAACAATTTACTGCCTTTTTTACGCTCATGATCGAGGAGAGAGAGATTTCATCACAGAATGGATCTCAGTAATGACAGAATAACCAGAATCTAGTTCCAAGTGGTACTCAACTCTGCCTCAATATCTGCGTTGCTTTAAAAAAAATTGCAAGTTTTTGGACACTGCTTCAACCGTAATGAGTCATAATCCCTGCACTATACGTATTTGAATTGCTGCACACATGATTCTGAAGGGCAGACTTTCACCCTTGGGTAACGTTTGTACCCAGAATCCGGATCAGTGTGTCAACAACTGTGTACCATGCAGGCCTGCAGGAGCAGTTGAAGGATCCAAGGTGTACCTTGAGACCATGACCAGAGCCGAAACCAAGAGTCGGTCACTTAACCAGCTGAGCCGCCCAGGCGCCTCTGAATCTAGTGCTCTTAATGGTGCATTTAATCCCAGCACAATCACAGAGGAAAAAGTCACATTTTCTCCTCTCAGACACTCACTTTTGTCTACAAACAAGTCTGGAGTTTCTATGAAGTTGCTTCTGAGACTGTCCCCAAGACACGGAGGTGGAAGGGCCGAACGTGGGAGGTTCTATCAGTCAGCCGAATGTGTGTGAATCCAATCTGCTTGTTTTTACTTTTCCCTTTGAGTTGATCTATTTTGGGTCGTGTGGGTACTGTTCAAACTGCCGCTCGATTTAAATAAACTGTGTCTAACAATAGTTATTTCAGTGACAAAAATCAATTGAACTTATAATTTGATAACATGAAGTACCAAGAACTCCTCTGATTCACTTACCTTTTACTTTTTAAGTACATGTGTTGGCAAGGTAGCCCCAGAAAGCCTCAATTATTGAAAAATATCCAGGGAAATGACATTTTCATCTGGGGAAAAACATTCATTAACTCTGGGTTAGCCAACCACTCCTTTTGTTACTTTACTAGATTTTACCAGCCTCTTTCTCTCTTGGTAACACATCTGTTATCACAACCCCAAGGAAAGTCAACACTGAATTTGAGAAATCCAGTAAACATCGACGTCAGTGACATTTTGTGTTCTGTTTAATCAATATCGTAAATATATGCCTCAGAAAATAGTTTCACACGGCCTTCCAGTATTTATGGTGATCTTGATCTGGGTCAGGTAGAATGGCTAGATTTCAGAGACATTGGGAAGCATAAGATCAACAGGGAAACTCTCTTACCAAGAAAGATGTTTCTGTGTTTACAGCAGCCTGAATCATTAAGCTTTCTAGGTTACTGCTGGACAGAGAAAAGATTGGGGTGACCAAACCTCCCTTTCAGGGGTCCTCTAATTCTAAAACTTGTGCCGAGCCGGAAAGAAATCTACATCTCCCAAATTATATTTTCTTATTGCAGGCATTCGCAGAGATAGCAATTATTTCTCAGGGGGAAACTGTCATAAATATTCCATTGGAAGTTGGTCACATGTTTGTAGCTTTAGCTTGGAGATGGGGTCACTGGCAACGTGTGATTGTACTTGCCATTGGTGTGGAATAAACTCTCCCTCAAAGAACCTGGACACATTGTTCTGCATTTGTGCTTCTTATTCTTATTGAAGAGAACATTAGAAAAAATCCCGTCAAATAGTATGAAAGTGACAATGTGTTGCTTTTGGAAACTGGCTTGTATTTTATCAGGAAGAGCTGTGTTTATTGGTCGTATAGTTACTGAAAGTTTAAAATCATCAAAATGGGCTACCATTGTAAAAATGAAGCAGATGAGGGACAGACCTGTATCTCTTTATTATTTAGTTGATGATTTGCTTGTTTATTTGTACAAAACACAAACATTTGCTTTATTTGAGGAAAAAGTAAATATCACTCTTCTTTTTTATTGCCATTAAGCAATTGGTAATAGGTAAAAAAAGATAGCATGAACATTTCTTGGATGCTAATGATTGGTTGGATAAGAGAGTTCTTTGCTTTAGGCTTTCAAAATAAAAATCCATTTCTTAATGAAAGGCACTTACAAAGATGAGCTGCCTGAGATACCACATGATGAATTTACAGAACTTTATGGTTCTGCCTAGTGTGAATGCCTTTATCTGATGTGTCAATAAATCAGTTTGTCGAATTTGTAATTAAAATGTCAATGGAGTGCATGAAATCTGTCTGCAGGTCCAGCTCATCAGTCATTACCAGGTACTCGAATCACTACTTGGCCTGACTTGAGCAATAGTAACCAGGCCATCAGGCACTTTGCAACAACAAAATCACTAGCACCATTTGCCTTGGAAGTAGGAAAGGTTGCATTCTGTGCAGTGAAGAGTTCTCTCACTCCTTTTGGTCAGCGCTAAATCATAGAGCATCATATGTCCTTAGAACTAATTTGTGTTTAGTTTTTGTAGTAAAACGAGATAATAAGTTTCATGTCCTTTTAATAACCTTATGAATTTCAGTTACTAGTTGCAAATGGATGTCTCACTATTATCCTCCAGGTAGATTTTGCGTAGTTTGAATGTTTCCAGTCTATAAAGTTATCATTATTTTAAAATTATTTTTGGTAATTCTGAATGCCTAAATTTCAGATATTTCTTTTTTTTTAAATTTTGTATTATGTTACATTAGTCACCATACAGTATATCCTTAGTTTTTGATGTAGTGTTCCATGATTCATTGCGTATAACACCGAGCACTCCATGCAATACACGCCCTCCTTAATATTATTCAGATGTTTCTAATAAAACCCATATTTCTGGCTTCTGTAGAATAAGGCAGGGTTTGGCAACACCAGCCCCGTATTTCTACAGATACCACTTGCTCGCTTGAGTAGCAACTGCCATGTTTAGACAGAAGAGGAGTTCCCTAGTCTGCCATTCTACTTCCTTTTCCCAGTTTTACTCTAGTGAGATTAAGTCTTAGTTGCTGTTTATAACCATCTTTGCAGTGGCTTTTGTTATAGTAGGGCTAAAAGGAAAATATTGCTTATAAAAATTGCTCATCTAAAGTGGAAAAATGAAGGTTGGAGTGAGAGGGGCGAGGCATATGTTTTCACTGTGAAATCTGTTCTGAATTCCTCGCAGCTACTCATCCATTGGGCAGAAAGGTCCACATTCAAGAGCAGCTCATAGCCACCTTGTTCCATGTACCAAAGCTGCTTTCCCCTCCCCGCGCCCCCCCCCCCACCCCGTGTAGCTTTTGTGGCACTGAAACCTCCTGGGCATCATCATGGGATACCATTGTTCTTCCCAGCCAGGGAGTGCTGATGACAGCTGTCAGCCCTTCCCCAGCAGCCTTAGTGCTCCCTTTGTGTAATTTTCTATGGTCATGAAGACAATCAGATTTTTCACCTTGTTGTAGGACAATTAGCACCATGACTTTGTTTCACAAATTACAGAACTAACAGAAATTTGGGCAATTCTTTGTTTTCTACCTCTGCCTTATTTTATGATTCTTTATCTATCATCCCTGGTGTCTCAAAGAACCATATGATGATCATATAGATCCTGGAGCCCTTCGGACTTTGTCTTCTAGCTCACATGTTGCTGAAGACTCGAGGGCAGGGAAGGGAGATGGGTACAAGTGTAATCAGAGACGTGTGTTGTTCCTATAACTTGTGAGAACCCTAAGATATAGAACAATAAATATAAGATGCAAGAGGATGAGATTAAGATGCTGTTTGGGGGAAAAAATCCAGTTAAGGTACTCCAGGTTTCCAAAGGGAATATATATTGCCAGAGTAAAATGATGGACAAAGAAAGCATTTTTCATTATGCTGTGGCCTTGGCCCCAAAACACAGTGGAAAACTTTATTACATACAGAGAAATTATCTGTCTACACGGAAGGCAGGCTTGGGTTCTCTTACTGATGCAGTGTATGTAATTCCGCCGACTTCCCTCCTCTCAAACCCACCCCTGAGTCTCAGAACTTCCTGCTTTAACGGCAAGGGTCTGAGGCAGCTGGAAGCAGCAGGTGCTGTAGCTCCCACCATTGAAGTGCAACGATATGGCTCCAAAAGGTTTCTGGCCTGTCTCTGCTGGGCCTATCAGGTTTCATGGAAAAGCAGCATCAGAAAGGAGAAAAAATATTTATGCATATAATCTCTAATGCGTATAATCTGTACCCAAGGACAGTAGTCAGATCCATAGAAAAACTCCTCCTCCATGAAGACAAGTTGAGTTCAAGTTCTGCAAACAGCACTGTACATAACCTCATTACCAATTTACTAATATAACACAGAGCATATTATAAATAATAATAAAGTATACAATGCTTTTCATTATAAATTCCGTATTACCAATTGATTCTTCCAGAGACTGTCATTGATTTTTGGCATACTCGTGTATCCATAGCCAAACTATGATTGCAATTGATGAATGACTATGGTTCCAACATGAATGTTGATTTATTTTACATTAATGCATAAAATGAAAATAAAACAAAGATGTACACTGGATCTTCCCTCATTTGTCAATAAAGTAAATGACTTGGCTAGATATGATTAAAATGTAATTTTTGAGTACTGTAAGACTAGATCCTCAATTTTTGTGCTCTTCACCATGTAATAGCTACAGACACATCTTTAAAAAATTTTTTATTTAAATTCAATTTAGTTAACATATTCTGTATTATTCATTTCAGTGGTAAAATTTAGTGATTCATCAGTTGTATATAACACCCAGTGCTCATTACATCAAGTGCCCTCCTTAATGCTGATCACCCAGTTACCCCATCCCCCTCACCCACCTTCCCTTTAGCAACCCTTAGTTTGTTTCCTAAATTAAGAGTATCTTATGGTTTGCCTCCATCTCTGTTTTAATCTTATTTTATTTCTCCTTCCTTTCCCCTATGTTCATCTGTTTTGTTTCTTAAATTCCACATATCAGTGAGATCATATAATAATTGTCTTTCTCTGATTGACTTATTTTGTGTAGCATAATACCCTCTAGTTCCATCCATATTGTTGCAAATGGCAAGATTTCATTCTTTCTGATGGCTGAGTAATATTCCATTGTGCATATATACCACATTTTCTTTATCCATTCATCTGTCGATGGACATCTGGGCTCTTTCCATATTTTGGCTATTGTGGACATTGCTGCTATGAACATTGGGGTGCATGTGCTCCTTCTTTTCACTACATCAGTATCTTTGAGGTAAATACCCAGTAGTGTAATTACTGGGTCATAGGATAGCTGTATTTTTAATATTTTAAGGAAACTCCATACTGTTTTCCGCAGTGGCTGTACCAGTTTGCATTCCCACCAACAGTGTAAGAGGGTTCTCCTTTCTCTCTCCAACATCTTTTGTTTCCTGACTTGTTAATTTTAGCCATTTTGACCCATGTGAAGTGGTATCTCATTGTGGTTTTGACTTGTATTTCCCTGATGCTGAGTGATTTTGAGCCTTTCTTCATGTGTACAGACACATTTTTTACTCTAACCTGCATTATTAACTTCTATCACTTTCTTAGATGTAAACAATCAACAAAATTATAAATCAAACTTTGAGTTATTTCATTTGATGATTTCCATGCTGTAAATACTACCTCCAAGGCTGATGTCAGGCTACCAACATAACATCACTGAACATGCAGTTATGAAGAGATCACAGTGGCACACTATTTTATAGTATTTCCACCATACAGATACAGTTAAAAGTAGTAAATCACAATAGTAAGATGTAGTAATCTAATTATGAAGTGAAGAGTTTTGAGTATTTATCTCCTTAAGTTTTAATAAAATTAATTTTTAAGTTTATATAATGAAATTTTTAATAATAGCTATGTTTAACAACCAGCTCATAACATTCCTAATAAGTAATCCATTCCTGTGAGCTAGTAGGAGCTGTGGGTGAGAGAAACCCAAGAGAGCATCATGGACCCTTGACCTCACTTTCATGGACTACTGTTTCAATTTCTTTTCTTTTTTTTTTTTTTAAGATTTATTTATCTTTGGGGTGCCTGGGTGGCTCAGTCAGTTAAGCATCTGACTGTGGCTCAGGTCATGATCTCAGGATCCTGGGATGGAGCCCTGCCTCCAGCTCCCTGCTCAGTGGGGAGTCATCTGTCCTTCTGCCCTTCCCCCCTGCTCATGCCAGCATGCGTTTACGTTCTCTCTCTCTCTCTCAAATATATAAGTAAAATCTTTTAAAGAAAAGATTTATTTATATATTTGAGAGAGAGAGAGAGCATGAGCAGGGGGAGGGGGAGGGGAGGAAGAGACAAGCAGGCTCCCCACTGAGTTGGGAGCCCAACGAGGGCTCTAACCCAGGACCCTGAGATCATGACCCAGGTCAAAATCAAGAGTTGGCCAATCAACTGACTGAGCCACCCAGGTGCCCCAGCTGGTTCAGTTTTATCTGTGTACCTGCTACAGGTGAGGTGGGCGGGTCAGTTCCTAAAAGCTTTCATTAATATCTTTGATCTTGCTGTGGAAGCTTCTTAAAGACTAAGCCTAAAACCACACTGTACACTAAGAAGTCACTCATTTTTATGTGAGTCAAAACAGTATTCTTGATAAGAACACAGGCCCTGGATTCAGAGTCACCAGTTTCTAGTTATTCTGACCTTTGGTTTCTCTGAACTTTTGTTTCCTTATGTGCATAATTTTATTCCCTGCAGTAGGAATCTCGCGAGTAGTAAATGACAGTCTGAGTGATGGTGCTCAGCACAGAGCCTGTTAGTAGCGACAACAGTGGTCAGCTGATTTTTACTAAGCACATGTCATGAGACTAGATACTGTTCCCCTATCACTTCACTTAATCCTTCTGTAACATTATGAGGTGAGGTACTATCAGTATATCAACTTTACAGGTGGGGAAACAGGGCAGAAGTGGTAAATAAATTCTAAAATACACATGGGTGAGAAAAAAAAAATGGAAGAACAACTCTTCTCTGATCTTGTAACCCAGTGTTAAAAAACGGTTTTATAAAGATATGACATGCAATACCCCAAATTGAACAATTTATGAAACATGAAAGATAAATTCTCTTTTTATGTCAAGTTTGTGCTTCACACTGAGGCTGTAATAAAGCTAATCCCTTATGCCTTTGTTTACAGAAAAATTAAAGTCCTGGAATGTGTGCAAAAGACACTGCTTGTCCTGTTTCTCACAGGGCTCAGTCCCAGACATCAGGGGCTGTTCTGGGCTCTGGGTTCTCCTTTCAGCAGCCTCACCCAAGCCTGGCTTTCTGTTGAACGGCTGCTGCTCCTTGGCACCATTCAGTGGCTCTGGAACTGGAGAAAATGCAGCTCACACTCTCTCAGACATTTCGTTTTTCCAAAATCCCGGAGGATATGCACACATAAGAACTTCAGCATCGGATAGTTTTCCTGCAAGTAACTCTCAACCCATGAAACAGTTTCCTTATACAGTAATGTATCCCAAACAAAAGTAAGAATCTCAGAACATGGCAAATATTTTATTTTAGATCATTGTGCTATAAACAGTGCCAGATTTTATCTTGGAGAAAAATCATATGTAGAGGAATCGGAAGAGAATACAAATGTGTGTGGTATATATGGTTGGTAAAGATGAAGAAATACATCTATATTTCTCTACACATGTGTACACATATACATATGTGTTTCTTCATCTTTGCCAATTATATATGTATGTGTATATATATGCATATATATGTATGTATATGTATGTGCGTATATATATGTATATATTTCTTCATCTTTGTCAATTTAATAATTTTCCCACGTCTAGGAACTATGGATGGAAATTCAGTTGGGAGAAATTGTCTACCAAGAAGTTAACAATGACAAAATAATTTTTTAAAATATTTAATAATCTGCTATGGTGGACTTGTCAATCTTCAAAACTTCCCCGATGTTCCTCCTTCCTTTTGATGTTTATTTTTTTATATGTAAAATTCTATCCTTTCCACTTCCTCTTTGCTCTCTTGCATTCCTGGTATTCCAATGCTGCATTAAGAGAATTTCCACCTAGAAATGAAACTTGAATTCTACATTTCTAGCAGCCACCTCTCCAGAAAGAGTTTACGGGCTTTCTCAGGTGTAGAATGACTGACTTTGGATTCTTTGTCCTACGGTAGAAACTTCCCTCACTACAAACCTGCTAGTTAACCCAGCTTATTTTCCTGTTCCCTTTACTCAGAGCTCTGTCCTTGCTTCCTTCTTGGATTTCATCTGATTTAGAAGCATGTTCATCATTCAAAACCTGGAGCATTTGGACACTCTTTTTACTCCAAAAGTTATGAGCAGACCTTCCAGGAGAAAAGCAGTTCTTGGCATTGTTCTGAACTCTAGAGGGTGCATCTGAAGAGAGAGCACTCTTTTCTTAGTCAGTTTGTGCAGCTCTAGCAAAAGTACCACCAACTGGTGGGCTGAACAACAGGCTGATCTCTCGCAGTTCTGGAGGCTCGGAAGTCCAAGATCACGGGGCAGGTGGATGGGGATCCTGGTGAGTTCTCTCTCTCTGGCTTGCCTTCTCGCTGTGTTCTCACATGGTGGAGAGAGAGACATTCTGTCTCTTCTTGGAGGGGCACTAATCCCATTCATGAGGGCTCTACCCTCATGACCCAAGTACCTCCCAAAGGCCCCACTTCCACACACCATTACACTGGGGATTAGGCCTTTAACATATGCATCTTGAAGGGACATAAACAGTGCACAGCAGTATCCATTCACCTGAACTCTAACCCCTGTGAAAGCTGCTCCATAGGTAGAATGAAGCCCTGGGCTTTCCTTGATCTCCACACTAGACAGCGGGGTTAGAGAAGCCATGCATCAGTCAGGCACCTCCTTCCCCTCTTCCTCCCCTGAGAAGAATACTTGCTCTGTACAAGTCAGGGGAAGTAGCTCCTACCATGTCTTTGTCTCAGATTATTGTGCATTCTTGGGAAGCAAAGTAGTGCAGTGATTAAGAGCCTAGACTGTTCAGATTCTGGCCCTGCCTCTTAATACCCATGTGAATGTGGCCAAGCCTCCATTTCCTTCCAGGGAGGCCTAGGGGTGATGGTCACAACAGCACATGCCTCCTAGAACTGCCATGTCTGGGATGTAATGTCTGGGAAGCTCCCAACGTGGTATCTGGCCCATGTGAATTTCATGTACTTCTCTTTCTCTTCTTCCCCTTCCTCCTATTCCATGAGCTTCATCTTCACCATCATATTTATACTATTCAGTTTATCATCTGTGAGCATCATCATCAAACCCAGATGAGGCAAGGTTGTGGGAAGTAAGAGGTCTCACAGGGAGACAGGAGGAAGCCTCAGGAAATGTAGGATATTTCATTGATGATGATAATAATGAATAGTACTTACCTTTTTGGGGATACTTAACTTAGGTGATGAATACCAGTGAGTTCCTTAGATGTACTATCAGTATGTAATTCTCCCATTAACTCTTTGGGATCAGTATTATTACCTTCAATTCACAGGAAGGGAAGTAAGCTCAGAGGAGTTAAACGAGGATGGACGTCTGTGGACTGTGGAGTGATCAATGAAGCCTGGTCTTACTACTTCAATACTTATTCTCTTTCTACATTTATACTTTGACTATAAAACGAATAGAAGAACAAATGGAGAAGAGAGGAAAAAGAGCAAAGGGCTTAGGGACAAAGGAAAGGGCAAGAATAAAGAGAAAGAGAAAGTGAGCAGTGCTGGAACCTGTATGTATCGCAAGACACCTTCGAACATGAGTACAGACACCTGATCTCTCACACCAAAGAAGGGTTCGGGGTGGGGTTGTCAAGCCTCAAGGGAAGTATTTACAGGCCTGGGGAAGGAGTCAGGCACGAATGGCTTAAGTGAGTGGGGGACCAGGGGGTGATGGGCATTGGAGAATTCCTCAACAAGTTCAACTCCTTCCACATTATATCCTGCAAGTGTCACTCAGAGAAAATACTGGTGAGAAAATGGGTGCTACTTACTGATTGTTCTTTTTTCATGGGAATTAATTCAAAAATCAAGAGAAGAGAGAAGGAATCATCCAGGGAAGAAGACAAAGTAGCTTCGAGAAGGCAACCCATATAGCCATTCCAGGTAGTGTAAATGCCCGTGCCTGCTGTGAGTATGCCCATTTCCTTGGTTTTCCTGTGTAAGCTTAAATGTGTGTGTTCCTACAAAAATAAACTTTATGAAACCCCAGCCATAGGCAGAAGATTTTCAGAATGTTTCAAATTCCTGATTCCTTAACACTGCTTCCTACTTATTTTCACTTCTGATGCTTGCATGTGTGGAATGTGTCACCAATGAAATGTGACTCTGTTGGGCCCTGGACTAACCCTTTCAGATAACTATTATGTGAGGACACCATAATTAATGACCCTAGATAGTGATCAGCATGTCTACATAGAGTGTTGGTCTTGTTTCCTCTCTTATTGCTAATTTTTTTCCATGTGTCTCTCAAACTGATAGTGAGCTACCAGCACACAGGGATATCTCTCTCATTCATTCATTCATTCATTCATTCATTCATTCATTCATTTATAATCACTAGTTTACTGGTAGTTAATAAAAAAACAAAACCAGTTGCAGATTTTATATTGCTCAGCCATCCATTTCTTTTCATCCTTATTTATTTAAGATAGTTATATTTCAGGCATTCTTTGTGTGCAATACAATACAGTGACTTGTTTCCCCTTTTACAAGGATTTTCTAAAATGTTGCACTATAAATATAGAGTTAAAAAGAGATAAGACTGTTCAGTTCCCCCTTACAGCACTCAGGGCTATGTGGTCCTCCTATGTGAAATCCATGATGGTGTTTTACAAACTTTTATCAGCCAAGAGTTAGAATCTAAGTATTGGGATTGATAGGGTGCCTGGTGGCATATTAAGTGTCCAACTCTTGGTTTCAGCTCTGACCCCAGGTCGGGCTCCACACTCAGCATGGAGTCTGCTTGAGACTTTCTGTCCTGTCCTGTCCTGCCCTGTCCTCCCCACTCTTCCTCTCTTTCAAATAAATAAATCTTAAAAAAAATAAAGTAGTGGGATTGAAGGTCTCTTAAAGAGAATTATAACAGAATTCCAGTAATACCATGAAACAATCTTATATATTCTTCACCATGCAGATTTCCTAATGTTATCCTTGTATTAGAATGGGTTTGATTTTTACATCCTCTTGTCCAATCCTACAGATTTCTTTCACTCAGAAGTGAATCCCATTTTAATGGAGATCATGCAGTAGGGTATTTAATTGCCTTCCTATATTGAATGCAACTCTGATGTTTTCTAATACAGTTAGAAGCAATGGCATAAACTATATCTCAGTGGAATTTTCAACCTAGCATTCCATGATTTTTATTGTCTTGTCCTCTTGGATGAACTGATTTTGTGCTTACATTAAAAAAAAAAAAGTCCACGCATTCTGTTTGATTCCAGGGAAAAATTTGTATTTCATAAATACAGTACATTTTTATACACCATCTTCACCCAGTTATCTGATTCTGATTCTGATTGTGTGAAGGCTTTGTGCCTTTTATTGCTTTTCAGCTCTTTTACAACTCTTGAAATTTTAGATAGCTATTTAAATAATTTCTGTCTATGGAATAGTAAAAAAATTTGGTCCAGTAGAGGAACAAATCTAGCCCTTCCTTGGAAAAGCCACTTTTGCATCCATTTTTCAATTCATGTCAGTAATCCTGGTTTATAAGTGTGCCTATCTTCAATTTTCTTTTGAACTGGTTTTAAAATATGCCCTGCTCATTCATTTAATGATGAGTTAAATAGAATCATTGTCATGTGCTTAGTTCATATCTGTACAAGAGTTATGATTTTTACTTTCAAAAAAAAATCCCCCCTTAACAATCCCGCTGCCTTCCCAACAGAGCTAGAATAGCCACCTCCTCCCTTTTACACTATATTCCATGTCATTCACCAACATTTAGAACCAAGTAAAGCTCACTTTTTGCTTTTGTCCTGAGGGCTTTGGTACCACAATAAATTTCAAGTGAATAGTACCAATGGCTTCCTAGCTAGTCATCTAAAAATTAGTTGTAGCACACTTACTAAATAATAGTAGCAAAGAATATGGCCAATTAGAGACGTGGCTGTTGGTAAAGCTTAAAGCTTAGGCGGTAAAGCAAACATTTCGGTTATTAAACTAATGCATAGTGATTAAGATGTCATTCATTGGAAAGTTAATCTCTATATTCAGATTTATAAGTTTATGAACCTCAAGGTAAAATCAACCTTTATTGCTGCTAAATGCAAAACATCAATTATTAATAGGATTCTCCTTTCGGTTGGCACTCTATCCATTTATTTCAAAGAAGGTTAATGCAAGTATAAATCTTTCTTGTAAATGCCATTCATTTGATGCCAGTTAAGGCTACATGACAGTAGGAAAGGATCAGAGTCTTTTAAAATATGGGTCAAATATAGGTATGCAGTGGGGAAATATAGATGACTTTTAAATATATTTATTCATTCTATTTTCCAGGAGATCAGCTGGAGTCTTGAGGGATTTAAAGCCACTCTTTGGGATTTCCTAATAAAATTGCTATCTCTGTGTGTTTGTGTATGTTGTGTGTAGTTTGGCACTCCTTTCCCGTAGGAAACAAAAGGAGGCCCAGAAAGCTCATTTATATTCAGAATGTTAATATTCAGGATCATGCTTAAAAACATTTGGTTGTTGTTGTTTTGGTAGAAATCCTTGGGAAAAGCTTTCTAAGTGTATTTTAAGGGGAAGTATGTCCCTATGACAGTTACTTGGTTCTGAGTAAGTTGGAGGTAGGAAAGATTCTTGAATGACAGGGGCTGTTGGATATTAGCTGATAATGTTTAACAAACAAACAAACCTGATTTTTAGTAGAATAAAAAGTGAGCTTGACAGTAAAATTCAAGTTTGACATTCTCAAAAGTTAGAGAAGGTCCTGGCATTTGGCATATGGATTTCCTAATGACTAACTTCCTCTTCCTGAAGGAAATAGTCGTAGCAGAAACCTAGTGAAGAAGGCTCTAATTAGCCCCATGGGCATTGGCTAGCAAATGCAGGCACTAAACAGTGAAGTAGAAGGTAACTATCAGTCTCTTTCCTCTCAGCCTCAGTTTCTCATTCATAAAATGAGGTAGTTGGTTAAAGTACATCTTGAGGTCCTTTTAAACTCAATTATTCTATATTTTGGAATTTGACAACTTCATTTTTATCTTTTATTTTTTTAGTTCCATCAACCAATTGCAAAGGACTAGATTTAAAAAAAAATAGTTAGAGATTATAAGATCATTTTGGACACATAAGCTCCTGAGCAGTGGAAAGAAAAATTAGTGAGTATAGGAAAAGGAAGAAATGACCTCTTTAGTGATTTTTTTAAAAAAATATTTTATTTATTTATTTAGAGAGAGCACAGGAGCCAGGGGAGGGGCAGAGGGAGAGAGAGAATCTCAAGCAGACTCTTTGCTGAAGGGGGAGCCTGACTTGGGGCTTGTTCCTAGGACCATGAGATCACAACCTGAGCTGAAATCAAGAGTGGGATACTTAACCAACTGAGCCATCCAGGAGCCACTCTTTAGTGCTTTTTAAAGTCGTTTTGCAACAAAGGTTTATCACAAAATGGCTGGTAAGGAAAAAAAGTAAAATAAGATCCTATCTGTCCCAGAGCCAGTTATTATTATTGTGACTAACAAATTATTGTTAAAAGAAAGCTGTTGTCAGTCATACGTTGTCCAACAAAACAAAATTAAATTGACAACAGAATCAAACCCCAAAGTCTCCAAATTGTTTTCCCTTCAACAAGTGGCTTCACCTTAGAGAGTTAACTTCTTCCATTTTGGGGACAGCATTAATGAAAGTCAACTTTTGCTTCCTGCTTAGAACATCAGCAGATTAGGGGCACCTGGCTGGCTCAGTTGGTGGAGCGCCGACTCTTTGATCCCAGGTGTTGTGAGTTCCAGGCCCACATTGTAGAAATTACTTAAAAGTAAAATCCTTAAAAAAAGAAAAAAATACCAAAAACATTAGCAGATTTGTCAGTGATCATACCAGAGGTATTTCTGTTTGATTCCAACTTGGCTTATGATTATCTTCAATAAAAACCAAAGAAGACAAAACACCTGTCAATGATAATGGCATGTCTATATGAACGTTTAGAAAGAGAGATGATCCAAGAACAAGAAAATAAAAATCCCTCTTTGGGGTGTCTGGATGGTTCAGAAGGTCAAGCGTCTGCTTTCGGCTCAGGTTGTGATCACAGGGTCCTGGGATCAAGCCCCTTGTGGAGCCCAGTGTGAGCCCCGCCCTGAGTCGAGCCCCCTGCTCAGCAGGGGGTCTGCTTCTCCCTCTGTCCCTCCCCCTACTTGTGCTGTCTCCTGTGCTCTCTCTCTCAAATAAATAAGATCTTTAGAAAAATCCCTCATTATTCTGCCATCCAAATGTAAACAAAGCTAGATATTGCTGCCTATCTAATAAATTACTTACAAAAAATGATTTTATTGTACTTAACGAGATACAGTTCTTGTAAATTCTTTTTTTCTACCCCTTATATCATGAGTCCTTTTGGTATTAGATATTATACTACTCTTTTTTTTGGTTTTAAGATAGTCTATTGTATGGCCTACCAAAATTTATTGAAGTAATTTCACACTGGGTATTATGTTATTCCTTAGTTTTTGCATGCATCTTCCCTCGAATTCCTTTTAGTCAACAGACATTTATTGAGCATGTACTGTACCCCAGACACTGTTGTTGATGAAGATATTATGGAGAACAGGACAAACAAGGCCCCTACCCACATGGAACTGCAGTCAGGTGTAAGACAAGTATAAATTTCAAACTCATCATGTCTAAAACCTCATTTTATCATTTGCTCAAAAACATTCCCTTGAAGTCCCATGAGTTCACTTAGAGTTCTGTAGTCAAGTCGAACTCCTTCCTTTCCCTCAGTCCTCATAACCCGAACTTCACTAATTGTGTTGAATGTCAAGTTCATCTTCTACAAAACTCTTGGAGCCATTTCTCTTCTATATTTCCATTGTCACCTCCCTAGTGCAAGTTCTCATGTTCTCCTATAGGATTATTGCCATCATTTCTTACCTCTAAAATCTTAATAAGTACTCTGTTTTATGACCATGATTCTCTATCACTCTGTTTTTATTATCCAGTTTCCCCAGCTCAGTCTTTTCAAAGCCCATGAAATTTTGTTTTGCCCCCACCCCAAAGTCCATGAAATTTTTTCTCTTATCCCCCTCTTTTGTCCCATTTTATGAATCTTGCTGGCTCTCCCTTCTTTCCTATTCAGTCTAGACATAGTATTTTATACAAGCACATAAGTGTTAGCTTCCTCACAACACAACTCACAATGTGCTTGACAGACATTCTTTCAATTTTCTACTTTAGAAAAACATTATTTAATAATTAGCACTCACCTTCACTGCTTTCTCAGCTTTTGGCTGGTGAAGTCCCTTTCCCTGAAATATTTTGCCCATCAGATTAGTGGAGACCCCACCTCTGTCTGAGGAAGGACAGACAGGCTGAGGTGCACCATGCTCCGTAGCCATGCACTGCAGATGAGCTCCTGGTGTTCAGTTGACCTGGCTCCCAGTGAGAAGTCAAAGTAATTGAAAATGGTGACATCGAGTGGAAACATTTCCTTTCTCATTTGGTACATGAGCCTAGAGCCTCTTTTATTAACAGATCAAACCTTCTAATGTGGCAAATAAGCAAAATCCACATGATGTCAAGTAGAGCTAGATATAAAGACTGAGGTAATTTGTATGTTTTTGTTCCCTTCCCTTATTATAATTTACATAAGTGGCTGTGGGAATTGAACAGCCTAAACTTGGTAGGACCATGGCCTACTACCGATACTAGAATAAGCTCATGAGTTCCTCGAGAAGAAAATAGTCACACAGCCAATGGCCAAGATGTCAGTAAGTTAAAGAAAGATTGACCAATGGCTTTCTGACATATCAGTATGATATTATCTTCATGATCTAATTTAAGGTAGCTCAACAAACAGTCATCAGGTGGTGTATTTGAACCCAACACTGGCCCAGTTGAGTGTACAGAATGTGTAGCTGTGATACACTTTTAATTGTCAGAGGCAAGTGTTACCCAGGAAGAATCATGATTTCACAGAGTTGGGGAATTTATTACCACGTGTATTCCAGAAGGGAGGTGGGTGCTCTCATCCCAGAGAATGCAGGCAGAAAGGAACTGTAGTGTCGAAGAAGAGCAGATGCATGTCCTTCCTGTGCTAGTGAGTGAAGCAAGTGGCTTACTTTTATAAGGCATAGTAGGGGGAAGAAAAATCAGTGTATGGGCTATGGTGAAAGAGAACTTTACATATTTGTGGTGTGAAGACAAAAGGCTATCTATGAAGAGTCAGGGTGCTGAGCAAGACAATGTCCTCCGTGCACCATATACCATTGAAAACAAGAATTAGGAGACAGGACAGATCAAATATTCAGAACAGACCCACAAGGAGGAGGAACTAGAGATGTCATTGTGATAGTCGTCATGATCATTATTACCATCATGCTACGGGACTGAGTACCTCTGTAGTGAGTTAGGTTTGTGCTAATTGGCTTATTTTACATTATTTTTCTAACAGGACAATAGGTAGGTCCTCATATTATTTTCATTCTATAGGTAAAGAAATTGGGAAGGCAGACTACGTTGGCCAAGGTCATCATGCTGGTATGTATTACTCAATAAATCTTGTCTAAATTTAGCTATTTTAATGTCCACAGAACATAGCCTTACCCATTCAGTACCAATCTACTCAATAATATCTCATCACAATAATATACATTTATGCTTAAGTTAATGTACTTTAAAATGTATATAATTCTATGTCAGCATTAGGTTCAGACCTTTCTAAAAATCTTTTCAAAGTTAACATAAAATTCAAAAATTCAGATTTAAATACCACCCATTCAGGTACAGTTATGAGTAAGACATCCATACTGAATAGCTACCATCTGTCTATTCTGGTCAAATGTTGGTATCTAGATTTAGCATAAACTGTACCTTTTACAGAAATATCTGTTAAGAATCGTTAACTTTTTCTGGATGTGCTGCTCATACTGTATTTATTATGATCATTTAAAGCATTTGGAGGAGAAACCCTACCAATGTAGGCATATAAACTTAACCACCAAGAGATCTGTTCTGTGGAAGCAATGCAAAAGACTTTTAAAGTGAGAATACAGTGAACATCTTCAGTTTTTCTTTTTGCTGGTTCTTTTGAGCTGATATGAATTGTCCTTTGTGCTCTGTGTTCTCTGAACATAATTGGTATTATTAAAATCATTGTGATGGCACAGTTAGCTCCACATTAGCTATGCCATCCAGCCAGCTTGCTGCTCTTCTCTGTAGAAGGCTGGCCCAAGTTTTTGGTCATCATTTTCTTCTAAAGATGTTCTTTCCCGCTGAACAAGAATAATGGATACTTGGGATGCCTGGGTGGCTCAGTCGGTGAAGCGTCTGCCTTTGGCTCAGGTCACGATCCCACTGTCCTGGGATTGAGTCCCGCATCAGGCTCCCTGCTCGATGGGTAGCCTGCTTTTCCCTCTCCACCGCTTGTGCTCTCTCGTGTTCTCACTCTCTCTCTCTCTCAAATAAGTAAATAAAATCGTAAAAAAAGGGGCGCCTGGGTGGCACAGCAGTTAAGCGTCTGCCTTCGGCTCACGGCGTGATCCCGGCGTTCTGGGATCGAGCCCCACATCAGGCTCCTCTGCTGTGAGCCTGCTTCTTCCTCTCCCACTCCCCCTGCTTGTGTTCCCTCTCTCGCTGGCTGTCTCTATCTCTGTCAAGTAAATAAATAAAATCTTTAAAAAAAAATCTTAAAAAAAAAAAAAGAAGAAGAATGTAGTCTTGCTATTTACTTTGTTGCAAAGAAAGAAGAGTCCCAAACATTTGTCAAGTATATCATTTAATTATGTCTGTATTTGATTGCTTATCCCTGGGCCTTTCTGTGGGACCTGAAAATGGCTATCTGATAACTAGATCTTCTCTTCCTTCGTGATTTTTGTATGTTGTGGCCCAAGATGATTAAAAAGATTTTTCTTTAGGCAGATGATGTTTTTTTCCCTTTTAGATCTTGTATTCCTCCGGAAATTCAGGAGCAAAATTATCCATTTTTTTCTTGTGTTGGGTCAACAATGTAACCTTTTTTCCCTGCTCAACTTTTTTTTCATAACTCCGCTAGAATTTATCTTGTGAAATGAAGAAATAGTATCCCTGCTCTTCTGTTGAGTGTTAGAATATTCTTCATTATTTTGGAGAACAAGGAAGATGAAAGAAGAGGGATAGGATGATTGATGGAATGGTAAATCATTCTAAGCGGCGATTTTCAGTGGGCAAAATAATGCTCCAGAAGCTTCTCTGTCTTTCCTTAGCACTTTCTGGAGTCCAGGCTCTCAAGGGTCTGCCTTTTGTTACTTCTGTCCCATTCTCCTTCTCTGAGGACAGGGTTTCACTACTTTTATCTATATGTAAGACACTACTTATTTCACTACTGTATCTGCCATGGGGACCTCGGGAACCCACAGGACCTTTAGCTCAAGAGTCTTCTACCCTCTGAGTACAGTTAGTCTTAATAGAAATTCTTGAGAAAGATGATATTGCTGCTGATTAGGAAATGGGTTTCCTGGTGTTGGATGAACTGCTCACTGCTGGTCCAGTTAGGCACTGCCAGGATGCTAAGGTCCCGAGATAGTTTGAAGAGCCCCCTTAAGACCTGCGGGCAGGGCAGGCATATTTTATTACAACACCATTAAGAACTGTGACTGGCCCAGGAGGTGTAGCACTCGTCCTCAATAAGATTACCTTTCTGACAGCCTTTAAATGCACCTCTCATTTCATCTAGTTAGCTTTCTGTATTAAGGAAAAATATTTAAAATATTTTTATAATCTTACTTGATCTCATCATACCTTTAAGGCATCTTGACTCATTCACATTCAGAACCTTTCAGTTTCATTAAAAACAGTCACCTAGGATACTTCTTTTTCCTCACTTCAGCCCTATACCATCTTCCCATATGCCTGGCACTTGCCCTTAACATCTGTCTCCCATAGGCACCACTTGGCTTAGTAATTGCTCTTACTCTTTGGCTGGACCAAAGATTCCAGCCCTTTGGCTTTGCCTTCTTTTTGTTGCATTGGGTCGAGCACCTTGTTTTATCTTAGATTCTAAGACCTGAACTTCCGTACTGAATCACTGTGACTCTCTTGGCTCTTTTCAGGTTTCTAAACCTTGCTTAGATTATTCACGTGACTATCGTGTTCAGATTATTTCTGTGGTTCCCCGTTGTCCTTCCAAGGAGAGCTAATGAGAGTTCTTAATGGCAGAGGCAGAAGTTTCCTATAACTTTGTTGGCCATGTCTAAAAAATAGAAAAAATATGGTTTTCATGTTTGCTTTCTGACACATATAAATGAAAATCAAATCAGCATTTATTTAGGTAGGAAACAAATAGGTGAAAAATCTAAGACAGGAAAACCTGGTTGGAAGGACATTTTAACTGAAGGGATATCTTTTTGAACTAATGATATCGGTTAATTCTTATAAATTTTGCATGTTTGGATTAATGACATTTAATCTTGGCAGACTTTGAGGCTGATGTGTAACTAGAAAAATCAGTCACTTCAAACTTACCTTGCTGGCCTCTTGATAGGTTCACCACTTGGTTTTTTGTTTTCTTTAATTCAAATATAATTCATATATAGTGTTATATTAGTTTCAGGTGTACAATATAGTGATCCAACAATTCTATGTGTTTCTCAGTGGTCATCAAAATAATTATTTCAACCATCCCCTCCCTCCCTTCTGGAAATCACCAGTTTGTTCTCTATATTTAAGAGTCTGTTTCTTTGTTTGTTTGCTTTGTTTCTTTTTCCCCTTGATTGTTCATTTATTTTCTTTCTTAAATTCCACATATAAGCGATAGTATGGTATTTGTCTTTCTCTGACTGAATTATTTCACTTAGCATGATACCCTCTAGGTCCATCCATGTTGTTGCAAATGGCAAGATTTTTTTCTTTCATGGCTGAGTAATATTCCATTTTATATCTATATCTATCTATCTATCTATCTATCTATCTATCTATCTATCTATCTATCATCTATTTATCTATCCTGCATCTTCTTTATCCTTTCATCTATGGATGGACACTAGGGCTGCCTCCATATCTTGGTTATTGTAAATAATGCTGCAATAAACATAAAGACGCATCTATATTTTTATATTAGTGTTTTCATTTTTTTTAAAGATTTTTATTTGTCAGCGAGAGAGAGGCAGAGAGAGAGAGCACAGAAGAAGGGGGCGTGGCAGGCAGAGGGAGAGAGAAAAGCAGATTCTCTGCTGAGCAGGGAGCGCGATGCGGGACTCGATCCCAGGAACCCGGAATCATGACCTGAGCCAAAGGTAGACCCTTAACCGAATGAGCCTCCCAGGCTTTGTCATTCTCTTTGGGTAAATACCCAGCAGTGAAATTACTGGATCATATGGTAATTCTATTTTTAGTTTTTTGCAGAATCTCCATACTGTTTTCTACAGTGGCTGCACCAGTTTGCATTCCCACCGATAGTGTACTTGTTATTTCTTGTATTTTTTATCTTAGCCATTCTGACAGGTGTAAAACAAGTAATTGTGGTTTTGATTTGTATTTCCTTGATGATCCATCCATTATATTTGATCCATCCATCAAATATAATAATATATTTGAGACTCTTAACAGCAATATCAAAACACTGAATGCTTTTCTGGTCCAGCCCCAGATCAGAACCCAGCACAAGAGAAGTATATCCCATTGTCTTCCTACTTCACTGGGATATTAGGACTTTTGAGACTTGGCCACCCAGGAGCTGATTCATTTAGACTACTAAAACATGAGAAAGACTTTTTAACACAAAGAGGTAAAACCAGCAGTAATCTGTCTTTCCCTTGAATATTACCTATCTACCTTGCTGTGGATGGTCAAGTATTGTACAACTTCTGGAATTATGATTTCAGGGTTTATAGAATCTTTGAAAGCTGATTGCTTTAAGTTGGGTTTGGCCTGAGACTAAAGGCATAGAGAAGTATATGTTAAGTAATGAAATTCTCTGAATTTCTGTTGGCTGATAATTGATCTTAATTATGTGGACCGCAGACTCCAGACTGGGAAGTCAACATAGGGCACTGTATGGCTTTGGGCATCCATATTCTGGCTGTTTAGAAAGCCATGACTTAAGTAAGAGATTTGTTACATGTACACAGTGTGGGTACATGGGATTTACAGTATTGTTTTTACCTACATAAACCTTTTCCTATGAGTAAACTCAGAAGTAAGAAAAGAAATTCTTTACTTGTGTACATATCCTGACTTTTGTTTTAAAAATACTGTTACTGTTGGGGTGCCTGGTGGCTCAGTCGGTTGAGCTTCTGACTCTTGGTTGCAGCTCAGGTCGTGATCTCAGAGTCATGAGATTAAGCCCCAGGTTGGGCTCTGTGCTCAGCATGCAGCCTGCTTGAGATTCTCTCTCTCCCTCTCTCTCTCTGCTCCTCCCCCTACTTCCACACTACACACACGCTCTCTCTCACTCTAAATAAATAAATAAATAAATAAATAACATCTTTAAAAAATGAAAATAAAAATACTGTTACTGCAAGTAATGTGCATTCATGAATACATGCTAGAGAGTAATATAGCTAGTGCATAAGCCCTCGCAAAGCTCTTGTTCCAGCAGTCTTGGCATATGATGATTAAGATCATATGATGCTTGGAGTAGCCTTCACTTTTACTTTCTGCAACCTGATGGAATATTTTATTTTTATTTATCTTCTTTCTGCATGTTTATGTACTGACACTCTAGTGCTATCTCAAAGTGAATTAAATGGCTTAGAAGCTGTGATTCTGCAGCTGTCAAGACTTTGGCACGGGAATGACTATCTGAAGGTGCTCACGTGTCGGGTGTGGATGTACCTGTGTCCATTTTAACCTACGCAGGCAGCTTATTATTACCTTAAAGCATTTACTGTTTCTGCCCGTGTGGCTTCTGAATCAGGGAATAATGTCTTTTTAACAAGTGGAATTATAAATGAAGGCAAACAGGACCAAGGAGAGAAAGAATGGATTTCAAATAAAATACATGAAAATTCATCTTTCGTCAGCTGGAGCAGCTGAGGTGCTTCCCCCTTTATTGTACATGAGTTGTCTGTGTGCTCTGTGACCCAGCCCTGTATGTAGAGGCTACATCACAGGACTTTTAAGTATTAGCCCTTCATTTTATAGACACTTTCTGGAATTGGCTGTAGAGTAAAAGTGAGCCATTTCTACATGGGCAGAATTTGTAACTTTTTCTGTCATTCTCACAAAAAAACCTGTATTTTTTCTCAACCAAAAGAATCAGGAAGTCACTACAGTACTTTTTTCTTGTTATCTGTTCTACACCAGTCTTTGATTCTCCATTTCAACCCCATGATGCCCCGAAATTGGGCTGTTTCCCTCTCTGAGGTGTGCCTCCTTCCCCTACCTCTTTGATCCTCCTTCCCCTCCCCCTCCCTTCCTCTGCTCCCTCCTTCCCCCTTCCCCCTTCCCTCTCTCCCCATGCCTACACTTTCCCTTTCCCCCCTCCCTCTTGCTTCCCCCTTTTTGATCATAAACATTTATTAAGCCGCTGTGTGACAAATACTGAGCACATTACACACACACATACACACACACACACACACACACGCACACACACACATACGCACACAGCAGATGTAATCACTGACTTTGCATTATACACAATCCAGAAAAATGGTTTCCAACTTTTCTGACTGGGCCCACAGTAGGAAATACATCTTACCTTGCAACCCAGTACCTGTAGACATACATGCATTAATTTGCTAGAGCTGCCCTTGCAAAGTACCACAAACCGTGGCTTAACACAACAGAAATCCATGTCCCACATTCTGGAGGCTAGAAGCCTGAATTCAGGGTGTAGACAGGGACCATCATCCCTCTGAAACGTAGGAAGGAATCCTTCCTTGACTCTTTCGCATCCAGTTTGCTGGCAATCCTCAAGCTGCCATGTTTCAATCTCTGCCGAGGTCAGCACTTGGCATTCTTCCCTTGAGTGTTTTCTCTCTGTGTGCCTCTTTTTCTTCTCATAAAGGACACTGGTCATATTGAATTAGGGCTCACCCTGCTCCATACAACCTCATTTTAATTTAACAATTTGCAATGACCCCATTTCCAAATAAGGTCACCTTCTGAGATAGTGGGGTTTAGGACTTCAGCATATACTTTGGGGGACACTATTCAACACATAATAACGCACAGGCACACATACACGATGAAACAATGGTTTCATGAATCAGTAATCTTTTTGTTTTACTATGTGATATTTTCTATTCTACCTTATTAGAGAAAAATTTGGTTTTGATTTACTAAATTGATTTTACAGCCCACTAATAGGTACAAGCCCAGTTGGGAAAATACTGTTCTAAGAAAGGGAGATAAGCATACACATGAATAATTACAATATAATCTTACAGGTGCTAATAAGAAGATTCTGTAACATGCATTTGTTAGCATGGGGAAAGATTTGTTTAGGAAAATAATGAAAATCAGCATAAGGAGGTAAACTGCGTTTAGTCTTAAAAGAGAAATAGGGGGGCTCCTTGGTGACTCAGTCAGTTAAGCTTCTGTCTTAGGCTTAGGTCCTGATCCCAGGGCCTGGGATGGAGCTCCTGTGTCTGGCTCCCTGCTCAGCGGGGGATCTGCGTCTCCCTCTCTCTCTGCCCCTCCCCCCAGCTCAAATTAAGTAAATAAAAATCTTAAAAAAACAAAAACAAAAACAGGAAACACCAGTGGTGGGGATGGGGATTTGGGGAGAGATGAAGGAAGACAAAAGCAGGTATGTAGGGTAACTTAACCCTTGGGCAGAAACGGGAGTTCATGAAACAGTGAGGTCAGTTTATAAAAGGTCTTATATATGATTAGTAAGGAGATTATCTTTTATTCTGTAATAATGGAGAACTGTGGATGATAATAATACTTATGAATATGGGTGAAATTTGTGTTCCAATCCCAGTGTGACTTGACTTTGGTTTTGTTATATAACTGGAAATAAAAATACCACCTGCCTCAGTGGATTGTTGTAGGAGTGAATGAGTTATTACATGGAAAGAATGGTGTCTGGCCCATAGTAAGACCACAGTAAGGGTTAGTTATTGTTTTTGTAATTATTATAGAAAGCTTTTAAGAAAGGAAGTTAGAACAGGGTGAGCAAATGTTACTGGATAGTTGGAAGATCATTGCAGATAAACGTATAGGAAACTAAAGCCATTAAACGGAAAGTAAAAATAATCAAGCAGTGCTATCCAACAGTTCCAAAATCTACCCTCACAGCTACTTGATCCCACTTCCTCCACTTCCAGCTTAACTGGAATAGTTGGTTGTTGAGGTGTCCTCTAGATATAGCTCAATCAGTTCTCTCTCCCTCTCCCTGTCTCTCTCCACAGTTCTCTTGACAGGGATAAGTTCCTCATTTGCATAGTTTCAGTCTCAAAATGAAGGCATTGTCTTTCTACTTCACAAATGTCTCCTTAGGGAAAGGTCTGGAGGACGGTGCAAATACACTTGGGGTCTCAAAACCCAAACCAAAACAAAAAACCCAGCTTTTGGGGGGAAATAAGGCAAATTTCAAGGAAACAAATGAAAACAACTTGCTATAATTTTTGTGCCACTCTATTTTGTATAATAAACAATATATTTCACATAATATGACAAATCATTGCATATTTAGCTAAGCCTTTGATCAAAGTCAAATAAAACTTTTTATCATTTGGGATTAATGTTGGGATTAGATTCGGAGGTTTATTGTAATTCAGCTTTTCCTGTTGTTTCAACCACCTTCATTTTGCCCACCCCCCACAGCTGTAAAATTATAAGAATGATGATTCTAAGATGGCATTATTGGCTGTCACCGCGGACGCACTGCATGTGGGCCATACATCTAGGCAGAAATCCGTGTCTCAGTTCTACCAGGACAATGGCCTTCAAACTGAGCCCAAATCCAGGCTCAACAGACCACAGCGAGGAATGGGCATCAGTGGGAAAGTCGAACAAGCTGTCCAGGGACGTGGGGTCGCCCACGGGAGGAGCGATGAGGGCTGTGCAAGCGGCTGTGGGAGCATCTGGAGCTGCCACCAAGTGCTCACACAGCACCCCTGGCTGGTGCGCCTGCTTCCCCGCGCAGGGCGGTGATAACAGCCGTCTGTGTGCCCCGGCTCCCATGACCCCGCCCGGCGCCCATGACCCCGCCCGAGAGCCCGCGACCCCGTGACCTCGCGACCCCGCCCCAAGAGCCCAAAGGCCCGCGACCCCGCTCCTAGAGCCCAAGACCCCACCCCGTGAACCCAAGACCCCTCCCTGAGAGCTCAGGAGCCCAAGAGCCCGCGACCCCGCCCCGTGAGCCTAAGACCCCGCCCCGAGAGCCCAAGACCCCGCCCCAGGAGCCCAAGACCCCGCCCCGAGAGCCCAAGACCCCGCCCCGAGAGCCCTGACTTGGCCCTGTGAAGGCGCCCAGACTCTTTCCCGCTGGTCCCAGCTGGTCTCCAGGCCGCAGGGTCTCCAGGCGCAGGGCCCCAGGTGAATTCACTCCGCGGTGGTGACTCCTAGGGATTGAGTCGGCTTTCATTACAGGCGGCTGGGGACTGCTGAAGTGTAGCCACTCTCAAGTACTCTCCTGGCTCAAGCTCTTAAAGGGGTTTCCTTTCAGGCCTTGAACACTAAGGTTGAGAACTTAGCAGGCAGGACGAGATCTTGCAGACATCTCTCCTGGCCGAGAGAAAAGGACCAGCAACTATACAGAGACCTCCAGGAAAGCCTCTCTGAGTCCAGCAAGGCGGGACGGGTGGAGGGGACCCGCGACCACCCTTTCATTTTACATAATAGGACTGCTTGATAATACAGCTTGTGTACAGAACAACTGTTAAAGGGTTTGACTCTCACTGTGGACAGACCAGCACAGGGGGAACGATTCTAGTGCCTGCAGAGACTCCTGTTCAGCCCTTTAAACTTCTCAAAGTACCTTCAGCTTTCTCTATCCCTGATACCTGTGGATTCCTCACGTACAGCACCCATTGCCTATAGCAATACCTGCATGCTGTTAGTCACAGATATTGTTGCATTCTGATTTATAGTTACAAAGTCAGTGGGGAGGACAAAAAGATTTCAGGCCCTTGTATTAAAAAAATAAAAACTTTAATATAATACATAGTGATTATTAAACATTTAGGGGAAAAAAAGAAAAAAGAAATAAAATGTAGAAAATACTGTATCAGAGAGTAAGAATTCCTGTCCCCTTTAAGGTCATTCTAGCTGGACTAAGAATCAAATTGACATAGGACAGATTAACAGGAGATAATCAAATTTAATAGGCATACGTATGGGGAATCCACACAGACATGGAAATTCCACAGACAGGCACCATGAGGTCTATATGTCATCCTGAACTAAGAAGAGGGGTGGGGATCCGGGCCTTCAAAGGGAAGGAATGCACTTTACAGGATGATGAAAAAGAGTAATTTTGTTTGGTAAATGCATGTTTGCCAGGCCTTTCAGAAACAATGGGACGAAGAGAGGACTTTGGTTGCAGTGCCTTCTAGGTTCTTCCCTGTCTACCACACCTGGTTCCTATCACTCTACAGTTCTCTGTCTCTGGTGATAGCTCTCTTCCAGGAGCAGGTCCTCTATCTAAATTCTGGTTAGACAGTTTCGGGGGAGGTAAAGAGCGATTCCTTAATCTGCTGAGTTTGGATTGCTTTTTAATCAAACTGTCTTTATGCCAAAGTGGTCCATCTTGGGGTGGCCTGCCATTGGCCTCTACAACTGAAAAGCAAAAGATGGATGGATACTTGCCACCATAATCCTACCATCCCGAGATAGCCCTAATGTAATTTATGTGTTCTCTGGGAGCAGGGACCACACGTCACTTCCTTCTGACATCTCTCACAGAGCTCAGTTCAGAGCCTTAAACAGATGAGGGCACTCTTTTCAACTTGAGCCTCTGTGATATCCTTGGAGCTAAAATTAAGTCCATAACCAGACCATGTATGCCTGGGCTCCACCTCAGACCTCCTGCTTTGGACTTTTCAAGCGATGGTCCAGAGGGTAGTATTGCAAGGAAATGCCTCGGGAGATTTTGCCAAGGTTGCAAAGTAATGGGTTCGATACTCAAAAACAGCTTTTAAATGGAATGAAAGATTTTTGTTGCAAAAAACATAAAACCAAAAGGGTTACTCAGACAGTACCTAATGATCCTTGCCCCCAACTACTGAATTTGCTTACATTCCTTAAAGCCTCAGCCAGCAAGGGGTCAGCAGGCATGTTTGGAAACTAGCCTTTCACGTCTCCAATCATCATGAACAAGGCAAGGTCAATGATGGTGCCTAATGACTGCATTCCCAGCTTTTTAAGGTCGGCTATTCTCTGTACCACTTACCCAGCACTGAGAAGCAAGCTTCGAACAGGATTACGTGTCATTGGCTGTCTCACAATCCAAAGACTAGGGACCTGGCTTTTGGCTTGTTAGGGCCATTACATTCCCTCTGGTTTGGGTTTTGGCCTTTCCCTCTTTTCCTCTTTGAAATTCTTGTCTCCTGACTTGGCCTGGAGAACCACCAGCCCGAAGGACACTCTGGTCTTTGCCCATAGGGCACCTTAGAACTCGGAGACCAGATCATAGAGAAGAGCAATTTAGTTGAAGTGCCCTCAGATTTTTCTCTTCCTTTCAGAGCCTTTTTTTTTTTCTTATTCAAGATTCATAGATACCTGGGGCTAAGAGTGTCCTAGGCAGAGGAAACAGCAGATTAATAGCCCACTGGTCAGAGCGTATGAAGGTAAGGAAAAGAAGGGGGTCCATGTGTCTGGGACGCAGCCACAAGTCACAGTGGTGGGAGATGCAGTCAGAGGGAATTTACAGGGGCACAGGTGAGATCATGTAGGGATTTGCAGGATGAGGGAAAGATTCTGAACTCTGAGCTGATGTGAGAAGCCACTGGAGGGTTTTGGAAAAGTTAGCCAAATTACCTGACATATGTTAGAAGGAACATGCTGACCACTGGGAGGGAGTAAGAGTGGAAGCTATTGCAGATGTCTGGGTGAGGGTCAAGCTAGCTTGGGTAAGGCTGGAGGTATGGGAAAGCATCACCTTCTGATGGTAGAGCAGTAAGATTTGCTGACAGACTGGGAGAGGTAGAACAGGAAAAAGAAAAGTGAAGATGACCCCAGGGTTGTTGGCTTGAGTGATTGACAGAATGGAGTGTCCAGTAATTGAGATGGGAAGAAGCAGACTGGAGGTGTGTGAAATTAGGGGTTTGATTTTAGATGCATTAAATTTGACACACTTGCGGGGTATCCATGTGGACATGTAAATAGATAGGCGTGTGAATTTGAGTTCAGGGAAGAGGTGGGGACAGGAGTTATAAATTTGGAGATCTTCAGCTTAAAAATTGTTTCTCTGTTAGGCTTAGATTGGGTTGCAAATGCCAGAAGAGCAAAATCACATTGGTTGACATGAAATCAGAGTTTATATTTCCTTTACACAGAAAGTCTGGTGCTGAGCAGTCCAGGAGCGTGACTCCACAATCATCAGGGAACTGGACTCCTTCTAGCGTGTTGCTCTGCTCTATGTGATTTTGATCTCGTGGATTAATGTGGCTGCTGAGCTCCAGCCATTATGTCCCTGTTTAAGCAACAGAAGGAGGAAAGAAGGTAAGAGGAAGTGGTCCCTCCCTTTCTGTCTAAAGGCTGCATGTGACATTTTCAATGACAGCATGCTAGACAGAACTTGGGTCATTTGGACACACCTGAAAGCAAGGGAGCTGAAGAATGCACTATTTGGGAAAGACTTACATCAGATGAAAATGGAGACTTCTCTTACTGTTAGAGAACAGCTAGTATGCTGTGTTACAGATGGTATTTAAGTCAGGTACTGAACGAGATTACTTAAACAGTGAATGCAGATAGAGTAAGATCAGCCCATATTTGCCACCATACACAGATACAGCTATTTCTCCAGTCTTCTGGCAAAGGTAAGAGTCCTGCTCGGTCTCAGCCAATGATCACCATGGAACAATCAGGCCAAAGCTTCGTAACTTACATGCTACAATTACGGCTACTTATGCCTCTGCGGGTGGACTAGGGTTCAGTTGGATGGTTTTTCTATGAGGGATCTCACTTGGGAGCTAATGAGGCTGTGCAGATAGCAGGTGTGGCCGCAGGGTCCAGGATAGCTGCATCTAGTGCCTTGCTGGGGATGCCTGGAAGCCCAGGCTCAACTGGGGCGTGCTGATGGCCATACTCCTGTGTCTCTCCTCGCAGTTTCAGAGCTCCTGTCTCTCTCCACATGGCCTCTCTAGGCTATTTCTCCATGTAGTCTCCCCGGAAGGATAGCAGACTCATTACCTATCTTCTCAAGGCTCAGAAGAACATAAAAGCAGAAGCTAGCTGCCTTCTTCGGGCTTAGCTCCAGAACTGGCTGCAGGTCACTTCTGCCACCACCTCTTGGTGAACGTGAGTCACAGGGCCAGATCCACTGTGTGAGGAGCCCGCGTAGAAGTGTGAATACCTACTTGGAGATATGGCTCATTAGGGGCTGCCTTCACGGATTAGCCGCCCCGTCCTTTGTAGACGAAAAGGCAGACAAATGTGGTACGCCTGATTTGGTAAGAAAGATACTAGAAAGCCGAATGAGGACACTATTTTGCCCAGGTACAGCAGCACACTTTCCTTGCTGAGATCATGGCATGGCCCGCAGGAATGCTAGAATGGAGATCTGTAGAACGTCCATGGAAGGTGACCGCAGTGCTTGGCACTGCCGGGAGAATCAGGTTAAACGAAACTCCGTGTGCATTCCATGTGCCAGGCTTGTGCCAAAGATGTCAGTAACTTTTATCATGTTAAGTCCTCCTGAGAACCTCATGCCTGAGGTTGAGCCGTGGGTCCGAGGTTCCCGTCCAGTCAATGTTAGCACTTGTGGGATTCAGCTCTTCATTCTCTCACACTTGACCTGCTCCGGATGCTGACTCACTTTGCATTTCGTGCCTCTGTGGTTTTAAAAATTCTGTTCCATGAGCCAGGAGCTTGCTTTTCTTTTGTTACCTGGACTCCTATTTTCTACATATAGCTTAGGAAATTATCTTGGAGATCCTTCCCGATAGCCTCTTTCTCCCCTTGCATTGTCTTCAGCCCTCCTGCTTCTCCTTAGCTGCCTGAGGCATGCTTCTAATTGTAACTGTAACTTTAATATGTATAACTCAAGTCACAATGTTTGTCTCTCTAATAGACTATGAGGGTGCTTTAAAAAAGTCTTTTAGCCACAGGAAATAACCCAGTGCCTGGCAGTAAGTGATTTTATCGATTAAGGATTAAATGAATGAAGGCATACTCCTTGCCTTTGGACATAAATCATAAACTTCTGGGGCAGAGAACGTAGGCAATTAGATTGATGATAAGAGCTGGGGACCGGAGGGGTGTGCCATGGTGATTGCTGAGATCTGGCTCCACCGAAAGACATTCGGACTCCAACTTGTAGTGACACAACGAGCCAGCTTTAAAACCCCAAAAAAAGTCGACGGGCTGTGGGATGCCTGCAGTCTTCCAGCCTGGCCTTGGAGAGTTCATTGTCTCCCTGGGGGACACACCCTGAGAGGAACAAGAAATGGCTGGGTTAAACGGGACCAGGGCTTGTCACAGAGCTCCCCCGTTCTGCAGTGCACGAAGAGGACAGGGCAGATTAAGTACATGGTGGGGTCACAAGCCACATGTTTCAGTGGCTTCTGTGGTCAGGGCGCTTTCTCTTCTGTCTGGAGCCTGTCCTTTATTCAGCCCTGCCGTGGTGTCCCGGGACAGGCAAGAGTTGACACAGCTCCCCCAGGTGCTGTGGGTACTACTGAGAATTGCTGTGATCTAGGTCTAGACTGCAACGTTGTTAGCCCACAGGCCTCACAGCAGAAGGGCCACTCTGTGAATAGGCTCTTTATTGGAGATCAGGGAGCTTTCGAGATCCTTTAAGGCCTGAGAAGTTACACCTCCTGCTTCAGGCCACATAGATGGTCTGTGCCAGAGCCAACATTAAAACCCAAGTCCCTGGATATCTTTTCTGTGCTCTTTCTACAGCATGACCCGGAGAAGCTGATGCTGTGACCACTGATGCCCAGTGTGTTCTGAGGAGCCATCTGAAGGCTCCAGGTCGGGGAGGACAGGTCAGGGCTCTGCTCTTCCCCCTGCCCTCTGAGCCCCTCGAGTTTTAAATAGGTTTCAAATGTTGGGGTTCTACTAATTAAAAAAAAAAGACTTTTAGCATAAAAACAAATATAAAGAAAATAAAATGTCAGTGTAGCCATGAGCCAGTTTGGTCAATTCTAAACATTTGCTTTTCTCCTGCCTTTTCTCCTTTCATCTTGCTGTTCTTCCTCCCTTCCTCCTTTTTACCTCCATCTTTTCCTTCTGGCTCTCCTCATTCCCTTGCATTCCTTTCCTTTTCCCCTCCCCTTCTTTCCTCCTTCTCTCTCTCTTAGGAGAGTAGATAGCACACTGCAGATATGGATGGAGACCTTGTGTATCCCTCCCTCATCCTGTTCCCCTCTTCCCTTCCCAGAGTTGACCTCTACACTCCAGTCAGTATTTCTGATTCCCAGGCCTGTACGTCCCAGGGTAATACACAGTCCTTTTTTGTAGGTTTGCACAATTTTTTTTTTTTGTAAGGTGTGTATTGCTTGTCTTCCCCCCCCCCCAAGATACAGATTAATGTACGGGACATTTACAAGGGAAAATTATTGGGATCAGCACCTGTGGAAGGACCAGGAAGGAAGCACAACAGGGCAGAGAGAAGCTAATGTGCAGTGGGGTCCCAGTGAATACTTGAACAAATTCTATTCTTTTCCAACCAGAGCCCTTTCCCTGGCAGAGCAGACCTGCTTCGTTTCAGAGTTTAACCTTCTTTGGAGCTTGGCCATTCTTAAAATTAATTCCTGAGATCTGTTCTCAGCTTTCTCTGCCTTCCCACTGCAGAGAATGAGAATTTTCTATACACTATCAAGGAGTTTCACTGACTTTCACATTCAGCTCTGTGTGTGTGTGTGTGTGTGTGTGTGTGTGTGTGTATACATGCCACATCTTCTTTATTCATCCCTTAGTGGATACATTTAGGTTGTTTCCGTACCTTGGCTATTGAAAAGAATGCTGCAATGAACAGAGGGGTGCATATATCTTTTCAAGTTAGAGTTTTCATTTTCTCTGGATAAATACCGAGAAGTGGAATTGCTGGATCATGTGGTAGCTTAATTTTTAATTGTTAGAGAAACCTCCACACTGTCTTCCACAGTGGCTGCACAAATTTACATTCCCACCAACAGTGCATTAAGGATTCTCTTTTCTCCATGTCCTTGCCAACATTTGTTATTTGTTGTGCTTTTTAAAATTTTTTGTCTTTTTGATGATGGCCACTCTAGCAGGTATGAGGTGATATCTTATGAAAGTTTGAATTTGTATTTCCATGATGATTAATGATGTTGAGCATCTTTTCACAGGCCCGTTGGCCACCTGGATGTCTTCTTTTGAAAAATGTTTATTCAGATCTTCTGCCCATTTTTTAAATCAGATTGTTTTCTTTTGTTATTGAATTTTGTAAGTTCTTTATATATTTTGGATATTAACCCCTTATCAGATGTATGATTTGCAGGTCTTTTCTCCTATTCAGTCATTTACCTTTTCATTTTGTTGTTTCTTTTGCTGTGCAGAAGCTTCTAGTTTGATGTAGTCCCATTGTATTTTTGTCTGTGCACAACTGGCTGCCTCCGAGCTTAGCCCTGGGTTGGGTGAGTCAGAATGCGCCTGTCTTTTAAGAGTAGTTTCCCAGATCACTACATTCTTACGGGTCTCAGGACAGGAGCACCATTGGTTTTCAAAGTTAGACATTTTGGGGGCTTGTCTTTCAGGTGCAGGTCTTGAAAGTTTGGGTGCCTAATGTGGGGTTCAACCCCTTCACTCTCTCCTCTGGATTTTGAGTTCCTTCCCAGGGGTGGGACACCCCGCCAGTGGTGGCATTTATGGTGAGATTGTGTCCCAGCCTCTCCTACCTCCTGAAGTGTGGTTTCCTTCTCATTGGCCTGATGTGTACTCATCATTCAGCCAACCTTTAGGATTTTTAGCAGGATATTGGTCCACAGTCACCTGTAGACTGTGTGTGTCTGTGGGAAGAGGCAAGTTCAGGATATCCCTATGGGGCCATCTTGAACTGGAACTGGGCCTGTGCACATTTAGCTTTTACTCACCAATTAATCACTCTCAGGTCTCTTTGTCTTTTTGTAGAACTCCAGCTGAGGTTAGCAAGAGTCACATAATTCCACTACTCTGCAGGTGCGATTTCCTCCATAATTCTCAAATGTCTGATGTACCATATTTTACCTGCTAATCTGCTAACTCCTTTCCTTCCAATGGTGTGTCATTTCAGTTCACTGCCTATAAGTATTTTAATAGTTGAACTGCTACTCTGTGCCAGGACAGTCTGTGCTCTATTTACTACTAGTAACGAGGCCCTCATTTAATTATCCTGGACTTAACTTCAGCTACCTAGAGCACTTTGTTATTATATTTTATTACAAGTAGGATATATTAATGGGTCTGTGACCATAGAGCAATTCTCCTGTGGGGCTGATTTATTCTTATATTTCATACCTACAAATCTCATTCTATGAATGGATTCAGCCCAAGTATTCTGCAAGTGTTGAAACAATGAGACAGTTGGAGGCTGACTCAGAAATTAGAGTTCTAGACAGGTTGGTCATGTCTGTTTATTTCAAACTTAGGAGAATTCAATAAATGATACTTTATAACACCATCAGAAAATCTTAACGTACTCCATTAAACCACACATCTTCAATTTTTAGGAGCCCAATTTTTCTTAGGTGGCAAAATTTAATGGAGGTGAGGCTTGAAGGGGATGAGGGAGGCGGCCAATCCATCCTGCTTCTTTTACTCTAGTCAAAGTGCTTCTGACTCCTCTTCTGTCGCTTGTAATTGCACATTAATTTCAATTAATGAAAGGTAATGACATCCGTCCTCGGATTTTGCTTGTTAGCTAAGATTTTGGCCGTTCTGCTGTATTTGTTATTACATGGTTACTCTCACACTAGCAGCTCTGTAAATGTCACAAAGCTTTCCTAGCCACATGGATTTTGAGATTCTTTTTTGGGGAAAGTAAATGGTATTTTTCATGGAAGAAATTAAATTTAAGTTAAACCGGGGATCTGCACATCAAAATCCATGTTCAGATATTATGGTCTGAAGGGCAAGCTCTACTTATACTGATCTGGTAGGATTATGAGATTCATCAGCTGTAACTGTTGTTTTATCAATGAAAGCATCCGTGTATGTACACAGGTGACTCTAGAACATCTCATCTTAACGATTGCCTTAGTAATAGCAGCTTTCTAGTTCTAAAAATGTATCCCAGTTTCTACTGTGCACTGCAGAGATTTCATGTCAAATAGCTGAATGTAGGAAGAAGTGACTTGAAACTTTCTAACATGTCAGGAAAGTGTTCTTACTGAAAGTCTAGAGAGAGAGAAAATGACCACTCAGGGGCCACCTTTTCCTTTGTATGAAGCTTGAGAATTGATTCATAATGGAGAGGCGATAGCCTGGGCTTAGCTGAGGGTTGAGAAGAATCCCCCTCCTCCATAAACTTAGGGATTGTACCCATAATTATAGCAGAGTGATGACTAATTAACTCAGCAGAGATCTCCAAGTGAACTGGTTTGTTTTTTGTTTGTTTTTTTGTTTTATTTTTTTGTGTTTTGTGTTTTTGTTTTGTTTTGTATTTTGTTTGTTTGTTTGTTTGTGGATCTTAGGAGGGCTGAGCACATAATCCAGCGTGGTCAGTGAAGCAGAAGCAAAGGAAGATGCCAGGTCTGTCATGGAATCTTGTTTGGGACATGCTTCTAGCAGGCCAATAAGCTGGGAAAACACTAGCAAGTTTGAGCACTGCTGATGACACCATCATCAATTGGGACACACAGTTATTGTACATCACTGCTCATTTAACCTGTGAGTTTTCATTTCTATTTCAAAAGATCCTACTCTCGCAGTCCATGTGGTTCTATTTAGAGAAATGTTATAACATTCCTGGTGCTGGAACAGGAAAGACATCAACAGGATTAAGTTCTCACTCCTCGTGAGAGAGAACACGGTCAGTGCTCAGGCATCCATGAGTAATGTGTTTGCTTATAGCTCTCCAGACTTCTGGAAAGCTCCTTCTTGTACCAGTACTTATCCTATCCATTATAATTACATTTTGCTTACATTGGTTACATTTGGTTACAAACTCTTCCGCAACAAATAGAAAAATATGAAAATGATTCATGTAAGTTGTGAATAACTAATCAAGAATGATAACTTTAAGTTCAGGAGGTCAGTTCTCAAATGCTCAATAAAGCTATTTTATTTTTTTCCAGTTTTATTGAGATGTAATGGACATACAGCACTGTGTACGTTCAAGGTGCACATAATTATTTGACTTACTTATACTGTGGGATGATCACCACAATTAGTTTAGTTGACATCCATCATCCCATGTAGGTACTGAAAAGGGAAAAAGGAAAGTTTTCTTTCCTTGTGTAAAGCTATTTTAATAAGGTGTTCTCTAGAAAGTAGGTTTTGATTTAACATCTTGATAAACAAAGGCCAGTTCCAGGGTTGAGCCAGATTTCTTCTAAACTCAAATCTTATGAGTTTAAGGAGCAATTGGCCCAGCACCGTATAGACGTTTACAAGGCTCATAAAGTAACTTCGCCCCTGAGCCTCTGGCAGCCAGGCATCCAAGTGCACGTGACTCTATGATGTTTCCACAGCAGAATCCGGCATGCTCTGGGCGATGTTGCCGTTTGCTGGAGTTCTCAGCAGTGAAGCTCTTCCACCCAGTTGCAACTAATTTCACTGATCAGTAGCTTTGGCTTTGCTTCACCCTCATAAATTTAATAATTCACTTGGCAGGTGCAGAGCAGACAGATTTCAAAAAAAAAAAAAAAGTGCAGGTTCTTGGGAAAGCCAGCAAAAAGACTCACTGATTTTTTATTTGCTTTTAGATCCCAACATTTAATTTGAATATGGGGATGATTCAGTAGTTCTGGGATGTTCAGGCACCAGAGATTTTTTTCAATTCTTTAATTTTTATTCTTCTTTCTTCTGTAAAATGACTTCAATCTGTGGAATCCATTTAAAAGCCAAGTATATCAACAAGTTGTTAAATGTGGCCAGTCATTGGACTGTAGTGTTGGGCCAGTGAAGCATAGAAACAGAGCATCAACTTTATGTTGGCCTTGGACATGGCTGTGGGTACAACCAACTGTGCTCATACAGAGATTTGGTTTCTACTGTATGTGTGTGAGCGTATGTGTGTGAGCCTATGTGTGTACACACACACACACACACACACACACACACAGAGCCAGACTGGATCCAGATCTCAGTTCTGCTACTTACTAGCTGAGTAATCTTGGGGCATGATATTAACCTTCCTTGTGTCTCATCTTTAATTTGCAGAAGTTGATAATTCCTCTCATTGTTTGTGAGGATTGAACAAGTTAATACACGTAACATAGTTTTAAAAAGTGTCAGGCATAGGGGTGCCTGGGTGGTTTAGTGGGTTAAGTATCCAACTCTTGATTTGGGCTTCGGTCATGATCTCAGGGTCGTGAGATGGAGCCCTGCATGGCGCTCCCTGCTCCACTTGGAGTCCGCTTGAGGCTCTCTCTCTCTTTCTCCCTCTCCCGTAACTCTCTCTCTCTTTTTCTGTCTCTGTAAAATAAATAAAGCCTGCAGTTGTTGGTGGTTAGTTCCCTGACTGATAATATGTAGCCCTACCCCTCCTTGAGTATGAGCATACTTTGAGTTCCCAAAAGGTAGGGGCTGCGTCTCCTCCATTTCCAGTACCCAAAGCTGAAGACATTTCCTGGCACATCGTAGGCACTGAGGAAGCGTTTGCTGAATGAAGGACTAGATGCTGGCAGTGTCTGCCCCTGAAGGGGATTTTGGATATCGCTTTCTTGGATGTGGGTCCGGGAGGGCAACTGCAAATTCCCTGATGCCAGAGAATTATAGCATGTAACATAGGAAATTCTGGCCGAGAACCCCTTTAGCAAATCTCGGGGACCTAAAAGCCTAGATGCAGTCACTTCCAAGGTGTACTGGTGATTTGATGCCCGTACAAAGGAGAGCATCTTCTTTGAGCTGCTGTCTTCTGACAGGTCATAGAACAATCCTCAGAGGCATACTTCTGAGCAGAAGGCCCTAAACACTGGCATGCTTATTTTGCTTTGTAGTGTCTCAGAGTCATTTCGCCTGTCACCACTTAAAGAATGATCTCACTTGGCAAACTGAGTCAGAGCAGCTCCTGGGATCTGTTAGCATAATTTCTTAATTGTTTTTTAGAAGGAAGCTTGGGTATTCAGGCACTGGAGGAAAGATAGGCAGATGGCTGGAGTTGGAAGGAGTTTACATGAGTTTCAGAAATAAATTACAGGTTAAAATGATGGAACAGAAGCTGTGTTTGGCTGTTGGCCCCCAGCTCTTCTCTCTGATTGCCGTCAGCTTCGACAAAGCCCTTTGTACCCAGGGAAGCAAGCCCCTTGGTACACACACAGTCTGTACCTTTAAGAGAACTTTCCCTCAGGCAACTACCTACAAAATTCTATCAAGCTAAAGTGTGATTGACTAGTAGTTGTAAGGGCAAATACAAATTATAAGAAGCTTAATTCTCCCTGTTGAAAATAAGGGAAGAAACACTGCCCCCCCCAACTTAGAAACCTTGTAATTGTAAGTTTTCTCCATCCCTTAAAAATATATACAAATCTTTTTTAAAAGCTAAACCTCTTGCCAGGCATGCCTCTCTCAAGGACCTGAGAACTGTCTTTCCAATGTAACCAATTAGGGAAGATAGCACCCCTATCTCCCAGTTTCCATGGGACAGTAGGGACCTGACTTCCGGTGAGTACCTCACTCCAAATTGCAAAACTACCTCCTCTCATAAAGATAGGAATTTACTTTTCCTTTAGACAAAGCCAGCTAGCAAACAGATGGTCACAACAATTATCAAGCAAATTCGGGATTAACTGTGTGATAAACATTGCTGTAAATCCTCTCGAGGACTAGTTACTGGTTATCTTGAACACATGTATGTAATGGAATGCATCTGCCTGGCTATGTAGAAGGGTAAGATTTCTTATTGTCTCTGCAGTCTCTTTGCAGACTATCCTGTAATGAGCATCACATTCTGGTTTAATGCATATTCAATAATAAAACTGTTTTCTTTCTCTTTTACCTTGTGGAGAGGTTTTCTGGGTTAGGAGGAGATTTTCTTTTATATTTTATTTCTCCAACATAGTATTCTCTCTGTTCACAGGCATTCATATTTTAACTGGGGCTAAACTTTAGAGATTAAAACATGAAATGCTTGCTATCAAATTTCAAGTACCAGTGAACTGAGATGGGGAATTTTTCAGGAAGGATGGGGGGAGAGACAGGACGGGAGGAATATCTGAAGTTCGACCCACTCACCAGTTCCTTGGGGGTGGGGAGTGCTTTCTTTTAGGGAAATGATCACCCTGCAGCATTTGACTTGTGTCTAGGGACATCCACACTCTCCAAACATTAAAAGATAGAAACTCATGCTTATTCATGGGAATTTCTCTGGCCTGCAAATCCGACATTGCTGCCCCTTCTACATTTAAATATTTCTGTTAAGTAACAAAAGAAATACACCTTACAGATTATACATAGTATCTCTTTCACAGAGTCCCTTCTCAGCTTCCCTGACCATCCTTTCCGAGTTTTGGCGGCACTCAAAGTGCGTACTGTAGTTTTCCTAGCTCCTGGTGATAACAGTCATTAGGGTTATGTGTCCTTGAGGACAGAGGCCATGTCTTATTCATCTTTGGCCCCCAAATTTCTGGGCATATCAACAGGCTCATAGCAGTTGCTCATTAGATACTTGGATGAACAAATAAATACATGGGGGACCTCCAATGTACAAGACGTTTAAAAACACAATGAAGTATACATAGATGAAAAATACATAGATTAAAAAATGGCTAATAATCCCTGAATTTTTCTACAATTCATCTTGAAATAGACCGACTCATGGCAGACATGTGTCAAACAACTTTATTATCTCTCACTCTGTCTTTTGGGAATATTCTTCAGTTACCCCAAGTCTTTCCTGGCTGTGACTTGCTAAGACAAAGTGCTGAATTATAAGTAGTATCTGCATTCTCATGTTAAGAATTTAAACTTTGGGGGCGCTGGGTGGCTCAGTGGGTTAAGCATCTGCCTTTGGCTCAGGTCATGATCCCAGGGTCCTGGGATGGAGCCCCACGTTGGGCTCCCTGCTCCGTAGGGAGTCGGCTTCTCCCTCTGCCTCTGTGTGCTTTCCTGCTCTCTATCTCTCCCCACCAAATAAGTAAATACAGTATTGAAAAAAAGAATTTAAACTTTGAACTTGTTTCAACATTGACGTTTCTCCTTCTCCCCAGCTCTGGTCTGCCAAAAGAGGGTCATCTTCAGTCGGGGACGGTGGTGGTGGGTGGTGGTCGGCTTCTTTTATCTTACCTACTTGGGATTTTATTTGTGTGGAGCTGAGATGTCCTTGGACTGAGTTTACCCCGGTCTTCCCTAACTTAGTAAATGGAGACTCAGTTGTTTCAGTTGTTCAGGTAAAAACTCTTTGGAGTCATCCTTGACACCTTCTCTCCAACTGCGCCCTGGGCCGCCACCACCTTCAGTTTAAATTGTTGACACTAATTTACTACCCTTGCTCCCAGGGACCTCCACCCTGCTTCCCTAGGGCTAATTTCCAGGAGCACGCAGAGGGTTCCTTTTTATTTGTCAGAGTCACTAACTGCATTCTTCTGTCCTACGCCCCGCAGATTTCCCACCCCTCCTAATCCCGGAAGTTGGGATCCCAGTGACTTGAGAAGGGAGCGTGAAGGTGTACTTAGAGCACAAGAGCAGCTGGACAGAGCACGCGCGACCGCAGAGGACTTGGGAGGCCGTCGCTCCAGCGCGCAGCGCCTAGATGGCGCTGTGGGCCCGCGCAAATCGCCGCTGGCCGCGAGGCCCGGGGACTCCGTCCCGCGGGCGGCATGGGCGCACGGAAACTGACTTCTTGGCCCTCTTTCTTCCTCTCCTCGCTCCCCCTTTTTAAAAGGGACACACTGTCGCTTAAATGAAATAAAATGAAGGTGCTGGATTCTCAGAGAAACTGTGAACTGGCGCTGCTTGAGAACGTACAATACTCCGGGTTCATGCCCGGGAGGTTGGGGGCGCGACGGGGCCCGGGCGTGCGCAGTGGTGCGCGGGGCGGGGGTGTACAGGGGTGGGCGTGGGCAGGGGGTGCCGGGCGGGACTGGGGGTACGGGGGTGGGCCCGGGAAGGGGTGCGCCCCGGTGGGAAGGCACGGGGGTGGGAGTGGGCGTGGGCAGGGGGCGCCGGGCGGGGCGTGGGGCACGGAAGCCCTCGCTCTCGCTGTCGGGCCGCTTTAGAGGCTGTGTGCACAGCAGAGGGGCGCCCCACGAGAGGGTTCGCACTTGGGAAGAAAAGTTCAGGAAATTTCATCCAAATGCGCCACCGGCACACAGTGCCTTCCTTTTCTTCTGAGACCGAGTGCAGAAACCAGGTCTGATCAGGAGGGGTCGGACGACAGAGGGTGTGGGGTGGCAGTGATGGGGACTGGTTCAGGGGTCGGCGGGGATCCTGAGGCCGAAGGGGAACTGAGCATGCGCACTCCGGGAGCCACGGCAGTGGGGAGAGCCGCTCAGGTTTCGGGGTCAAGGAGAACAGGTCGGCTCACAGGGCCCTGAGAGTGTATCCCGCGGAGCAGGCCATGTTCCCCCAGGGCGCCCCTACCCTTCGACGCCCGGCTCCCGACGGCATCCGGTTCCCATGGCGCCTCGTTGCAGGACTCCAGCCCCGACGGCATCCCGCCCCAGGACGCCCCGCCCCTTCGACGCCCCGCCTCCACGGCAGCGCGGGAAACCCGGGAGTTCTCCGAGTTGCGGGTGGCGCCGCTGGCGTGGGAGAGACTCGGGGTGCCGTCAGGTGGGGCAGGTGGCGCCGGCGGAGCAGCGGTGACCTATGCAAGGTTGGGACGCGGCAGGCCACGGTCTTTGGTTTGGCCGTGGGTTCTTGCGGAGGCTGGAGGGCTCCCTGGTGCCCTCTGGGTCGTGCGGGCTCCGTGATTTGCGGGACCCAGAGGAATTTTAAATTGTGAGTCCCCGTTCACAGTAAGAATTTCAAGACTGTGACGGTAGAGCAGTGCCGCAGACTGGTTCGCCTAAGTGCAGGGCCATGCGTGAGGTCCAGGCCGCGCTGCGCAGCCCCTGACGCAGGCCTGCATCCGGGAACCCCTCTCCCCATAGCCCATCCCCGGGGCCGCTTGAGCCTCGTGTCTCCCACCGTCCTAGGCCTTAGGGGACGCTGACTCCTTCTGTCCTGCACTGGCAGGGGAGAGACTCCCCAAGCACCCCGCTGGAGCTGCTAACATGGTACAACGAAGTATGCGTCAAACCCCTCTTCCTGTTCATGTTAATTTAATTATCTGCCTTGATTTCTTTCAAAGTCCAGTGTTTCTGAAGCCCGGGAACCGGCTTGTAAGGAGAGGCCACATGTGAACTCAGACAACAGGAGAGAGCCTTTGAGTGTGCCTGAAAGGATCCTATTTTTGATGACAGTGTGCAGGTATTTGGCTTTTTTAATGCAAGGAAAAGATGTTAAGCTTCAAAAATAGTTTTATTTGGGGGATCTAAAGTTTTCCAAATTATTTTCCTTCTCCCTTTTGAATAATACTTACTTAACTTTGTGGTAAGTCACATCACCAGATTTGCTGTTCTTTGATTCCGAATGAATGCGCCTAAGTTTCAATGGTATAATTAATTTTTAGTCATCACATGACCCTCACATAAGATTTCAATCAGCACTCCCAGCGTTCCTTGTGAGAAGACATTGCATTGCCACTTTCCAGAGGAAGAGCGGAGGCCTGGAAACAGAAGGAAAATGACCCAAGGTCACACAGCTAGGAAGAAGTGGGACGTGAGGTTGGACCCTCAGATCCATGCAGACCCTCCGTTTCTACACCTGTGCCTGCTGCACTATATACCCCGGTGCCTTTTCACCAGGGAGTTTCTTGGTCTAGGGTCTAAAAGTTCAGGGGTTAATGCCTAGTTAGAGCCTCTACTTTCAGTAGTCAGAGATAGTTTCATACTAGTTTAAAAGAAAAAGCCAGCATTACCTTCCTGTTGAGAACATTCAGTCAGTGGTGAGGGAATGAGATAGTGGTGACCTCTTTTTCAGAACAGTTTCGGATGAAGGAGTGTACCTTGAACAACACCAGAAACATGCCCAACTGGGCTTTCCCTTGACAGCCAACTTTCATTAAACACATACGCGCACACACACACACACACACACACACATTTTTTTTCTGTGCAAATGCAAACAGAATTGTCTCAGCAATTCATCACCGACCTCTTAATCATCTCATGGTATTTCAGACATCTAGTTCCAAAAAATAAGATGGTCTGTAAAGTATGTAACATATGGGACCTTCAATGTATTCGTCCTTATTTTACACATCCACAAACATTTATTAACCTTATATTATGTCCCTTAGGTATTGGGGATATAGTAGTATACACAGGCAACAACCCTGCTCTCCTGCAGTGTTTGTTCTAGTGAGGGACACAAAAAATAAAGTTGATAAATGTATACGTCAGAAAGTTACAATACGGGCAAGGAAGGAACAAAAGGGACAGTCAGAACATGAAAGAATATGGGAGTTAGGTGTCATTTTAGCTGAGGTATTTCTAGTGAGCTGATGTTTACGTAGAAACTCAAATGAATTGGGAGAAAAATAAATATTAGTTATCTTTTCTTTTTACTTGTCAGGAGCATCTGGCCTAAAACCTTATCACTCTTGATGGTGACCTTTCTTTCCAGCCATTTGTTAAGTTCAATGCAGTGTTTTCTCTATCACTGGATCTCTGTAATCTTTGTTTTATACATCTGCAAAGGGGGTAATACCTCCTGAGCCTACCTCCCAGAGTGTTAGAGATCGAATGAGAAGATACATGTGAGATGAAATCTTAAGAGGATGGTAGACTCCTAAGGGGTAACTGTCTTTGATGAACCCACCTTTCCAATTGACCCTAACTTGTCATTTGTTTGGCTTTTGTAGTGGCAGGCCGTTTGGGACTGAATGTGCTTGCCATAATTCTGTATCAGTTCAGAGTCTAGATTTCTGTGAGTCAGGTTCATCTCATATGTTTGTTTCGATGATTGGCAATGACTTCCTAGAGCACTGCGTGCACTGATGTTCTCCCACCATGTAGCCCATCATCGTGAAAACTGGAATACTCTTAACTTGTCTTCGACTCCTTATCTTCCATAGATTATTTAGACTGGGATCGAGGGAATAATGTTCTGATGGGTTTATCTGCCATTGCCAAGCAAGAGAAATCTGGTAGTTGTCAGCCAGGTATTTGCCAAATCTTGTTTAGATCATAGTAACCTGTCCAGAGGTGATGGAGATTATTTTCTCTGTCTTCCTGTTACTTGTCTAGCTGCTGCATCCAAAATCAGTCCTCTGTTCTAATGCATATTTTCCTGGCGTCTCAGCAACTCCTTGGTAGACCTTTTGCTTCCTCCTGGCAAGCTGACTGTCAAATGCCAGATACTAACTCTTGGTTTCCTTTAATTTTCCCTTCTTAAATGTGGCCCAGTTCCTTCCTCATGTGTCATCTGATTCCATGTTTTGTGTACTCTTACTTACAAGACAGGGGTCTCAGGCACAGAAAATTTGCAGAAGGAAGTAAGTCTTTATAGAAATTTTGAGTCTTACTCACCAGAGTAAAACACACACATCAGGTAGTCACAAATTTAGGAATTGATTTGGATTATAGCTAAAATATCAAAAGTCTCTTTATGCCAGAAAAAAATATTTGTGAACCTTAAATCAGAAGTTCATGGGATAATGAGAATTTTAACCACAGGGCAAGCGATGGTCTTTTAATTCAGCCGTGAAGTTCAGCTTTCCAGGACATGTTTAAGACAACCAAGGGAAGGTCTGTCCTTCTACGCAAATTTAGGAGGAAACTAATTTGTGCTTGTGCATATTTTATCCAAATTTGTGGATTTGGAATTTAAAATATTAGAGCAAACTAATTGCATAAAGAAGAGGAGGCAGGTGACTATGTGGAGAGAGCCTCCTGGATTCTGAATAATACAGATGTTTGCAGATCCTCAAGGTCAAAGGGAAGTGGGGCTCTCAGGGACCAGCCGGCCCAGTGCAGAGCTTTCAGCTCAGGTTATTTGTGTTAACAGGTTGACTTTTTTTTGTCCCTTGACATTTCAACATCTTTCTCCAGAGTTACCGATCTTTATAGAGTGACTTGTCTTTACACTATATTTGATCTTAAAAGCTCCCTGAAGTTTTGAAGTCAAGAAACACTAGAAATGTTTCTCCGTTTCTCTGTACTGCATTCAGGATAATTTGTTCAAGTCTGTCCTTCAAATCACAAATTTGCTCTTTTGAATTGTCTCACTTACCTTTTGACTATTTTATTACTTTCTTAATTTTATAATGGTTTTCCATTTCCAGAAGTTCTCTTGGCTTTTTTTTTTTTTTAAGTTTACTTGTTCTTTTTTCATAACATTCTGCCTATTTGGGGAGTTGATCCTTTCCTCTCCCTTTGGACATATTATTGCTCTTACATGGGGTGAGAAATCTCCTCTAGGTTCCATTGGCTGGTCAGCTGTTATTTTCGGCTAATTTCCTCTAGTGCTTTGTGTTTTTGTGTGTGAGCTCATCTTCAGTGGGACTTGTCTTCCTTCACAGTTTCCTTGGATGGGGATTTCAGTGCTGACCAGTTTTTACACTAGCTTTTCCCTTAGGTTTTCATACCAAATGAATAGTGAGAAAGGGCCGGCTAGGGGTTCTGCATACTTCGTAATCACCGTGTTCACCCACAGCTCAGAAGGCAAGTCTGCTTTCAAATTAAGCCTTGGAGAAAGTGTGCAGAGTCTTTTTGTTTGAAGTTTCTGTTCTAGCTGAGATAGCTTTCCATCTTTGGCCTTTATTTTTGCAGGAAGCACGGGGCTAGCTTTCCACTAAATATGGCCTCAAAACCAGTTGAAGCCTGAGTGCTAAAACCCAGCTTCTCATATGTATTTAGGTACCTCCAGATTTTTGCAACTTCAACTCATACTCTGTGCTGCAGTCTTCAGTTCCTATTTTCTGCCAAAGAGTCCCCTTACTTGCTTTTGAATTTGACACAGGTTTTAAAAACTTATTTTTAAAATTGCCAACAATATTTCTAAATGTTTGAACCAGGGAATTGAGGGCCTCCTCAACCTGCCTTCTTCACTGGCAGCTTCTGAACTAATTCTTTATGTGATTGTAATGAAAAGCTTGATACCAGATGGTTTACCAATCACCAAACTGGAACCCAGAAAAGGGAATGGTGACTCACTGGTAATAAGTCAGGTTGGTTATTAATGTCCCCTAAATGAAGCAGGTGGGCTCACAAACATGCTTGAAATGAAAGCAAGGTATTTTCTGAATGGAATAGAGTATCATAATTTCAGTTTCTAGAAGACAGATATTCCTGGCTGTATATACTGTTCTAACACAAATTCTTTTGTCCTTCTCTACAAAATGGGATTGAAGACCTCAGTATTCATGAGTAGTTCAGCGGGTGTTAGTCATGGTTCTTTATCGGAATGTTCTGAGTGTTCGTTCTGTTTATCTCTGCCAGCTGAATTCGGCAGACCTCAAGTTGAATAGGGACGCCTCTCTTACATGGCTTGAAAGATGAGGTCTGAATTGGTTGCTTGTGATATCTGGGGAACATCTAAAATCTGAAAAATTAATCACTGAAAAATAGTGAACAAATGGTAGAAATTTAATAGCCTGGGATGGGACGGTATTTTAAGAAAGCAGAGTTTAAGGCTGCAAATCAGGAGTTACAAGGGCAGGTGTTACGAATGAAGGTGCGATTTGCAGTTGAGATGCTTCTCTCCTGGCCAGTCTTTTGTGTTGTCCTTCAGGGTAGGTTTCCAAAGGAATCTTTATTTCCTTACTGATAGATAATAGTTGGGTAGTTCAGCTAGTTGAGAAAAAAGATTATTTTTCTATGAACATTCAAAAAGAAAATGTTACTTAAGAGCATGTCTTGAAATCATGCTAATTTAAATGTTTTACCTTTTTTTAAAAAGGCCCAAACTACATTTTAGTATTTGGTTAGTTTCCTCAAGCCCTGTTTTAAGCTTTCTGTCTGCAGTCATTGTTGATTTCGAAGCCCAGTCTGGCGGTAGATACAGGGGCAGCTACAGAAACAGGCGTGACTAAGGGCTCCTGCCTTCTGTTGAAGGAATCTTTTTTAGTTTCTTGCTATTTCCTAGCTCATAGGCAGTGCTAGGGAAGCAAAGTATTTGAGGTCAAAAACCATTTTGTCAGGCTAGAATGATTTCCTCAAAAGTTTCCCTAAATATGGCAAAGGCAGGTGATGGAGGGCATGTTTTTAAAATGAGAGAGATTTCCTCACATGGGGAAATTCCTCAGGGAAGTTGGCTGAAGAGATCACTTATTATCACGTGGTCATCTTGTCTGATTGGATTGATGAGAATCCCAAGGAATTATTGTTTGAAGAGTAATAATAGGAACTATTAATATTCCCTAAGTATCGTCAGTGAAGGACTCTTCCCTTTGCTTTATTCTTACATGTCTTCCTTCCTGAAAAAGTTCCTCTCTGCGCTGTGTGATGGGTATAAAGTCCAAAAAACTCCTTGTGGAAAAGTATTAAATGATTGTAAAAATTGAAATGATGAACACATTAACACAGGCCTGAAGAAAATGGCTCTTCTGAAAAATAGTTGAGATCGACATTTGTTAAATGAAGTAGAAAATAAAAACATTAGAATGTATGTCAGCACATTTGCATCAATTAACTTCCGGTTTTACAAGCTGTGCGTAAAGCAGTTTGTGTTTATTTATCTTTAAAAGAACCTTTCCCGCATTTTAGTATCTTATGTGCTAGCACTTGGTCTTCTCTCTGTAGTCCTAATCGATTATGGAAGATGTGGGAAATACCGGAAAGGTAAAATGAAGACATGGTTAATTTATATTAATTGGTAGGAATCAATTATAGGTATCTTATTGGATATCTACTCAGTCCTGTGCTTTGGGGAATAAGAATGAAATAGAAGACATAGCTCTTGTTCACAGGTGTCGCGGCTTAGTTATGATTATAAAATTCCGTGTTGGCGAGCATTGAGAATCACTGAGAACCAGGTGCTGGTCCTGAGTCTTTGATTGGAGTCATTGGGGGCAGCTCAGTGCATCCGTGTGCATGGTTTCTGTGTCTCCTCCAAAGGGAAGGCAGAGCTTTCCTTTCTAGGGCAAGAGAGTAATTAGAGTCTTGAAGAAGGCAGAGCAAAGGAGGAGGCAGACAGGAGGAGGTTGTGGTAGGGAATTTCTGTAGGTGCTCTAAATTAAAGAAGTCTGATTTAGAGGAACAAGAAGGAATATTAAATATTGTTTCATTATGTTAAAGCGAATATGCAGTAGTAATCTATGAACAAAGTTATATGACCAGAGGTCCCACAGGTCTTACTTCCTTCAAGACTCATTGGTTTCCCACAGATGGTGTATTTGGTCTCGGTTGTTGCATTAATACTTAAGAAAAGTTTTCTTCAAAATTTCTTTTTTGCCTTTTAAATCTGTTTAAGAGTATTATGGTGTGTTTTAGACAGTAGGGCAATAAGTTTTGGGCCAGATCAAAGCAAATGTCATAAATTTGAGATCTGAGTTTATGGTGGTTATATTTTTTATTTATATGGCTTTTTACAGATGATTTGTCATTTGACAAAGATGCTTTGAGCTCTAGCAGGTGCCAGACATTAAGGCGTTAGGGACATAAAGAAGACAGAGATGGAGGGTAAAGAAGACACAGGGGGCATGTATTCTACTTAAGGAGTAGAGAGTGGGGAGGGGGAAAGTAAATGAAAAGCAGAAGAACAAACAGAATCGAGGTGGTGATAGTGTGAAGGACATGAAGCAGCGGGGTGATGGGTCAGAGGGAGGTGAGGGCAGAGAAGGAGCTCCTTTAGAGAGAGGACACGGGGCAGCCTCTGACACCCCAGCAGTGAGAACGGGCTGGCAGGAGGGCTGGGAGCTGTGAGAGCAGCAGTGAGCTTGGTTTGTTGGAAACGTATGTGAAGGGCCGCTGTGGCTGCAGGACGGTGATGGAATAGGGGAGCGGAGGGGCACAACTGAGTAGACAGCACAGCCCAGATCAGGTAGGGTCAGTACATCACAGTGGGAAGTTGTTTATTGTTCAAGGTCAGAGTGCTGGAGGGCGCGGGGAGGAAAGCAGAGGACATCATATTCTAAAAATACTGTTCTGGCCATTACGTGGAGAATGGATTGTGGATGCCAAGAGCACACTGGTCCAGGGAAGGTGCTGGCCTCTCTCGGTTTTGCTGGAAGAGACTGATTCTGGGTGATGTGCCCAAGGTCATGCCATCAACGAGGAGCCAGGGGGACCTTCTGAATTCAGCACTCTTTCCCTGATATCCAAAGTGAGAACATGTGGGTACAGGGAGTCTGGGCCACCGTGTCCTGGTAGGAAGAGTAGGAGGTTTGGGGGTGGACAGTGCTGTCTGGGTCCTGGCTCTGTCACCCATAAGCCCAGAACCTGGGGAAGCCACTTGGTTCTCAGTCTGTCAAGTTGTAATGCCTTTTTCACAAGGTCCCTATTAGACACAAGATAGGATTCTTATGAGAAATTAAGGTTAAGTTGTGAAAGAAATACCTGTATTAGTTATATCATGTAAATAAAAGAGCTGTAATTTTAATTATAACCCCCACGAAAATAGAAGAGTTAAAAGGAATTGGAAATAAGGACAGCCAGGGGTGTGTCTGCCTCCCTGAGTCTTGAGAACGGCGTCTGTGCAGGTTGGTCTGGCGAGGAAGGCCCTGACTCTGTGTCACTGGCCCGGGCCTCTGTGGGGCTCAGTTGTGTGGAACCCCACCCTTCCCTGCGGACTCTGGGACACTTAGATCTTTGAGGAGAGAGATATTCACCTGGAAGGACACGCAGATCAAAACGGAGCTTGGGAGGAGTCCTGTGGCTGATTCCCTGAGTGACCGATGAGGGGACCATAATGTCCCAGTTTGTACCGACGTGTTAATATGTCATTTATCCCCCAGAGAGCTGGCAACATGTTCTGTGGTCCACACAGCCTGTCTGCACCAAAAGTGAGTGTCCATCCTCATGAGGACCGCATTTACTCGAGGGTACAAGAGCTAGACTGTTCCCTGGAGGGCAGACGTGTGTGAGGAGAAAAGGACACCAGCCATTTGGCATCCTGTTGGCTCAAACCTTCAGGGTTGGACTGAGTGCTTTATTTTGCAACTGGGGCCATTTCTGCCTTGTTAGCTTACTGCTGACAACCTGGATAGGGAGAAGGAAGATTGTCTGACCCATTGCCCCCAGGCCATTTTGATGCTTATAGAAATATTGATTCTGGAACTTCTGAATGCCAGCTGTGGGTGGCTGTCGGGTACAGGTACTAACTCACTTGACAGTTTTAGTAGATTGTCCTGGAAAAATATAAACTGTTTGAAGTCCAGCACATTTTAAAGATTGTTGGATTTAGATCTGGTGGCAGAAAGGCTGTGACTAGGAATAATTTCACTAATTGCTTTTCTTACCTGAAAGCAAATCTGTTCGTTACTGCTGAGCTTTCAACCTTAATCAAAATTATTTCTTCTCTTTGAATCTCAGTCTTCTGACTGAAAAAGTGTGGGGACATGACTTCTGTGGGTTGCTGTGCTGGATAAATACAGTGTCTGATGCGTAGCAGGCATCGAATCTCTGTGGATTTCTGACCAGACCAGGAACAATGTGTTAACCCCGAGGTCTTTGGCCGACTCCAGTCCTTGGTTTGTATACATAAAATACCAGTAATATTAACCTTTGGCTGTGTTCTCTATGGGCTCTTAAATGTGCAAGTATTAGGTTATAAGCAGGAGTGTGAGTTAGGAGCAAAGGAGGGCTAGTTTCTCCTGGTGGTTATCTAAGTAGATTTTAGGAGTTGGAGGAAGCGTGGATTTCATGCAACACCGTTCTTGTCTTGAATCCTGGCTGTGCTGCTTGTTAGCGCTGTGTCCATAGCAGGGGGCAGAAGTTGTTGATTTTGGATTTTACAACTCTTAAAGCCAGTTTTTTAGTTTTTTGTTTTTGTTTTTACCATTGCTTGACTCCTATGGTGTAGGGAAGAAAATTGGTCTTTGCTTCTTCCCTATCCCTTAGAATCCCAGGACTGTGTAGAGTCCTAGCTTCAGGAGGAGGAGTCCTGGGAGCCAGAACACTTGCTTTTCATTCCAAATCTCAGCACTCCCGGTCATGTACCCTGTGACTGCTGGGTGCTGACTACTCTAGTATCTCCTCGGGTGAGCGTGCTTGAGCGTGACTACACGTGTGACCTCTCTCAAGGAATATTTGTGTAAGTTAAAGAATTTTAAAGCCAAAGGAGTTAATATGAGGGGAATTTCCAGTCCTCTATTAAGACAAGTTAAGTAAATTCTTTTAGGTAGGAGGCCTTAGTTAACAATTTTTAAATTCTGTCACTTATAATTTTAAATCTAAGGTTGTTTCAGCAGTAAGACTTTCAGTGATCCTTGAACTATGTTAGTCTGATTTTAAAACAAATTCCCCCCATCGTCAGCCACAGCAGAGTCGTCACCCATTAAAGAATGTCTCTTCTATCTACAGATGTTTGTAGAGCACCTGTTGTGCTTCTAGTACTGGAGACACTGGGTGCAGGGGTGCAGCTCACCCCCTCCCCCTGTGCTGAAGTAAAACTTGGCAGCAAAATATGGCGGCATAAACACACAAATGGAATGTGACGACAGGAAGGAGTGCAATCTCCTAAGCAGGACTGTGACAAGGACGTGCCGGCCCCTGGCTGGTCAGGGTGACTTCTTAGAGGCCGTTCACGCTGGGGCTGAGGGAAGTGTGGGGGTCACTCCCTGCAGGACAGGGGAGCAGAGGGAGCATGTGTCCTAGGCTCTGGCTTTGAACTCTGTGCTGCTTACCAGCTGCACTCCGCTAGCTTACAGTTGTGGTGGATGAACTGTATTTCATCCTTTCCTTGGACCTGCCAGCCAGCCTGAAATGACAGCAAAGATCGTTTAGACACTTCACTGTCCTCATTGTATTGGATAACCCAGCAGCACAAAACAGAGCTGACCTTTTTGCAGTACCTTTTTCTCTGTGTTTCTCTGTTTTTCCTCCTATCTTATTGGCTTCTCTTTCTCATTAACCTTTGCTTGACTTCTAAATTTTATAGTTGACTAGGTCTTGATCCCAGGCAACCTTATGTCTCTATTTATACTCCTTCCCCAAGTCATCTTGTGAATTCCCCATGTGGCGATGGCGTTAACTGCCTTCCATAAGCTTATGACGCCCCAAATTTATCTTTCCTTCCTGATCTCTTCCTGAACTCCAGATCTATATATGAAATGCCTACTGACCTCTCTATTTTGAAAGGAGCTGTAATACCCAAAGCAGAATTCATGCCTCTCCTCCAAGTATTGCTCCCCTGTCTCCGTCCCTCACTGCCTGCTCACTTGCATACAGTCCATTCAGGAAGTTTCCATGATTAACCCTCTAAAATGTTAACTTCCAGGGCACCTGGGTGGCTGAGTTGGTTAAGCGTCCGACTCTTGATTTGGTCTCAGGTCATGATCTCAGGGTTGTGAGATCGAGCCCCATATGGGACTCCATACCCAGCATGTTATCAGCTTAAGATTCTTTCCCTCCCTCTGCCCCTCACCCCCCTGCTTGTGTGCTCACTCTCTCTCTAAAAAAAGGTAATAATAAAAAAAAGAAGAAAATGTTAACTTGCATCCTTACTTCCCACCCTACTACAATCACCTCCCCTTCTCTCCTGTTCTGCTGAAAAGGCCTTCAAGCTGGTTGTCTTGTTTCTACTTTTGCCCCCTTAGTCCATTCACTACAAATCAGCCAAAGTTACCTCTTTTTTAATAACTTTATTTTTCTCAAGCCGTTCTAGATTCACGTAAAAGCAAGAGGAAAGTGCAGAACGTTCCCAAACACCCCTTGCCTTTACACACATGCACAGGTTCCCCCATTATCAACACCCCACAACAGAGGGTATATTTGTTACAACAGATGGACCTACATGGACGGATCACTCTCACCCAGAGTCCCTACTTCACCTGAGGATTCACTCTTGGAGCATTTCTAAGGGTTTGGACAAATGACATATGTACCGTGAGTGCATCATACACATGGGTTCATGGTCCTAAAGATCTTTTGTGCTCCGCCTGTTTGTCTCTCCCCAGCTAGTCCCTGGCACCCCTGATACTTTAATTATCTGCTAGTTTTAGCTTTCCTCTGATGTCATAGAGTTGGAATGATACAGAATGTAACCTTTTCAGGTTGGTTTCTTTCACTTAGTGATAGGCATTTAAGTTTCCTCGTGTTTTCTCTTGCCCCAAGGTTATCTTTTGAAATGATCAATCTGGTCATGTCTTCTCCCTCCCTTAAATACCACCCCTGTTGTTCAGGACACTTAACATGGAAATCAAACTTGTCTACGCTGGGTTGTCCCTACCTGTGCACTTGAACTCCTCTACTTCCTCCCTCTGCTCCCCTCGCTGTGCTCCATGCACTGTCTCATGTTCTCACACAGGCCATGTTCCTGCGTTTGCATCTGCTCTGCTGTCTTCTCTGCTGGGGGTAGGGAAGCTGCGCTCCTGTTTATTGTATTGAGAGAAGCATTTCTCCCTTCAGGTCTCACCTTCAGTGTCATCCCAAGAGGCCTCCTCTGATCACCTCTGGACAGCCCCTCAGCTGCTTCCTACCACAACCTGGAATGGTCCACTTGCTCTCCCCATGAGGGTGTGAAGGTAAGCCTCAGGCCATGATCGTGATTTGGTTGACAGACACCAACAGATCTAGGTAAGGATACAGATCCACAATTCCTCATTCAAAACTTTTGGGGGTAGAAATTCTTTACAATTTCACTTTTTTCAGAAATTATTCCGATTTAGGATTTTAGAGAGGCGTTATGACACCTATACCACATATTACTCGATTTCACCATAATTCATAAATAGACTCTGGAGTTACTAATGCCAATAGAAATGGTTTCAGACGCCCGGAGGACTATACTGCCATGGTGTGAAATTTTAAAGTAGAAAATCAGCTCCTCCATCGTTAGCAAACCTACTGAAACACCAGTGGAGAACTCACTGGCATTTGATTTTTTTTCCAGTCACAGAGAAAGAGTCTACTAGGTAGCTCCATTCTCACAGAAGCACCTTCACTGATTTTGAATTCTGGATTTTTCGATGTTTGACCTGACTGCCAGATCCTGCCAAAGGACTAATTTTTTTTTTTTTTTTTTTTTTACCATCAGGAAACTTTGATGGTCAGTGTCATAAGGATAGACTTTGTTTCCACTTTCAACTCACCACCCCCCACTCCTCCAGAAAAGAATCTCTGTGAGGAGCCAATTCCTCTACATGAAGATTTTCCAAGGGGGATAAATCACAGTAACTTGCAGTTGTGTTAATAGCAAGAAGCATCCATTTAAATGGCTCGCTCCTTGTTTGTGTGTCTTTTTCTAAATGAGTAAATTATCAATTTAAAATTGTGTTTGAAGAGGAATTATGCTTCAATACTTACTTTATTGGTAAAAAATTAATGAAATAGATTGCTATAAAATAATTTTGTCTGATGTACTTATGTGCATTTAATGAACAGAAGTAATAACTTGTTATTTGGGGCTGATGTCAATGAGGCGTATATTTTATAAAACATTACTACTGACTATCTGACTCTAAAAATCACATTATAACATTAATGTAACATGTTTATTTCATTAGTTCTTGGCATGAATGCAGAATTAATTTTGTTAACCATCTTTTCAATAAGGAAAAGAAAGGCTTTATGCCGATACTACCACAGGAGCCCTTAACTTTCCTGTAATTGTTCTAGATTGTTTTATAAATATTCATGTGCAGAGATGGCCCCTTTGTACAAGTAATGGCAGAAATGTTTGTCTAGCCCGACCAGGAGGATGAGTGTAATGATCTATCAAGAACCCAAATCAACCTTTTGAAGCACACTTTATTTTAGGTCTTTGCTTTTAGGGGCTGCATTTCTCACACGGTGCCTCTCAGAGCAGACGTGTACTGGGAGCGTGTTGGTGGAACATGATGCTCACAGCTGCGGTTTAGTCTAGGGCTGTAGGATCCGGGGGAGGTAGTGTCCTCCCCATTGTACCTCCACTGATTCCACCACTGACTTTGCCACATCACCCCATGAGAAACCTTTATCATATTCAGTATTAAGAAATGGTTTGCAGCTATTCCAGACTCCCATTTTTTAGGTGTATCTAATTTTTTCTGAACATACTCTTGCCTAATGATCATCCCCTCTTCCAGGAGCCTTCTATTCTCAGTACAGGTAAACATGGGGATAAGATACCCCCGATTTTGCCTCTCTGCTTTCAGGGTTTTATATTGCTAAATAAAGAAATGAACAAGGTGATGCATTAGAAATTATTGGGAAATATCAAAATTCCTTTCTTATTAAAATAGTTATGGATTTTACTTAAGATGGAAGCTACTTGGGGAGACTGGGAAATAGTGCTCTGTGTCCCTTTATAATAATAGCAGTTCTCAAAAACAGTGGTTTTTAATTAGGGGAGAATTTATTAAAATGCAGACTACCAAGACAGATGCAAGACATGGTGGGTGGGGGTCAAGTATCCATTTAAAGAAAATGAGCACGGGTGATTCTGGTGTAGACGCTTCTCAGCCATCTGCTGTAGAAACACCATGCCTAGGCTTATTCGTACCTTAATGATGGAGTTATTGGGTAAGTGCTGATGTTTTCCTTTTTTTCCTCTTTGCTTGCTTTAACACTTTTATTTCATTTAATCTGGCATCTGATCTGATCTTTGGTTTTCTAGGAGTCATACTTTTTTTGAAAAGTCTCTTGGTCTTCTGGCTTAGATCCTAATAGTTCTTGTGTTTACATAAATTATATGCAGAAAAGAAAATCTACTTGGTTATAATAAAATAAGCTAAATCTGCTAAAAGCCAGGATAGAATGTTTTACAAAAATAAAATAAAAATAAAAAAACAAAAAAACTTCTAACTACATTTTGGGATAGGGAATGGGGAGCAACCCGTCAGTTATGTATTAAGTGAAATCTCATATCCACAGTGCACAAGCAACATCAAAGTTCTGAGCTAAAATAATTTCTTATTAGCATTTAAGTACGATTTATTTTTTTATCTAATCCTGTCTCAGTCAGAGGGAGAAACCAAAGGGGTTTAATAAGCACCTCGTCCTTGAAGGTCAGGCCCCTAACAGAGCCCTTAATTAGCATGCGGAACATCTTAGGGCTGAAAAGTCTCTTGCCAAGTGATTTCTTTTTTGGCTGGTTCACTCATGCGGATGATAGAGAGCATCAAAGAACTGATGGCTGAAACTTAATTCATATGTGTTTCCTGTAATGTGTGTGTATTTTCTGTACTCACAGTTTCTCTGCTGACTTAATTGTGTCCTGGGGGAATGGGTAAAGAGGAACAGATAGTTTCAAGAAGGTTAAGGAAATTTCAGATTTCACTGGGGATTTGGATAACAATGTAATTTATAGGCATTTCATTAGGTTTTGGCTCATGAACTTCAGCAAACATATTGTGGATTATAAATAATGCCTTCTGTTTTAGGGCCATTCTCTGTCTTCTTAAAACTCACGGTGACACTGTGGCATAAATCCCTCTTCTTTAGAGTTTGTTTTGGTTGTTCCAGGCTGACTTTTAAGCTCTCAGTGGTAGTTGGAGGGATCTGAGGCCTGTCTAACCTTGACACTTCACAAACACCATCCCAAGGCCTGAAATCCAGTTGTGTCTTTAAATTAAAGCACTTTCTATTAAAATCGCAGTTTAGTGAAGAGTTGCTACACGGGGCTGGGATAGCAGTGGGATGTGATCTCTTATTTCAGTGTGTAGTGCAGAATTTATCACACTGTTAACGAACAAGCATTCATTATTCACAGACATTTAGGGATCGAAGGTCCTTCATGGGTTTACCAATAACTACCTGTTTGATGTTAGGCAAGCCATGGGACTTTACTGCCATTCTTTCATAACAAATTATATAAAATAAATGAGTTGGCCCATGTGTCCTCTGGGTTCTTTGATATCAAATATTCAAGGGAATATTGCTGTTTCTAATTTTTAAATTTTTTGCATCTTCTTGATACAGCTAACTTGTTAGGTTGAACCTAAGAGCAGTTATTTGGGGTTGTAATTTGATTAATTCAATTCAAAACAGCAAGCTTGGATGAAAAGCATACTCTGTGCAGTACACAATAACTGAATGTCCTTCTGGGTCGGGTCAGTGTTCTGTCTCGTTGAGAAGATGGGGTCTGCTCTCAGTTAGTAGCAGGGCCTGTTTTTGCAGAATCAAGGAGGAGAGGATGTGAGCAGCTGAGTTGGCCCCTGGGGAGACCAGCACTGGGGCTCGGGCATGGGCAGGACTGGGGAGGGTGCAGAGCTGAGCTAGGCATCCCCAGGCAGTGGTGGAGCCCACTGGAATAAGTAGGGAGTGCACAGGCCAAGACAGCTGTCCCTGCTCTGGGGCTCCCAGAAACCTGGCTATATTTGAAGGACATACCTCGGTCCCTTTTGTGTCATTCTGAACGGTGCCAGTCCCAAGTCAACACCAAGTAAGAGGCTCTAGAATATTATGGCCAGGGAATCCTGCTGAGGACCAAACATTCCTCTAGGACTTTCAGTTCAGTGTTTAAATTGGGCACGTCATGTTTTCGGTGGGGTTCCCTGTGCTGGGGTAGTAAATCAAAGGCGGACACTGCACACTGGGCGGGGCGGGGGGAGGCCCTGGGGGAGACCAGTGGAGGGCTAGCTCTTGGCTGGCAGCCCTGCGGTGGAGAGGACAAGTCATGCCCACGGCGCTCTGCAGAGAATGGCAGACCTGGCAGGTGGGGATTGGTTGGACTGAGGGTCATCGCAGGGTGGTTCTTCAGTTAATCTTTACATTCTTCACCCCTGGGTTTTCACTGTCACCCTGTAGTCATTTGGCAATTACTGTATGCAGTTACACCTAGTTTAATAAAGACATTAACATGTTTTGAGGGCTTCTCCTGTCCATTGTTGTTTCAGGGCTAGTAATAACCTTTGATTTTGCTCACTGCAAATCATCTTAAGAGAATAAGGTGATTTAAAGAAATAAGATCATCGCACATTTTTGATGTTTCCTAAGTGCTTCACGTGAAGCAAGTCCTGTTTGAAACTGACATTCTCTGTGACTGGAGTTGGGTACCTGTATACGCTCCTACTTTGATAGGTTACTGCAGAGAAGGCCAAGGACTTCGGTTCCGCCTTTGGACCCACCACACAGGACACTGGCTTGCTCTCAGTGAGATGTCCCCCTGTGCCAAGGCCAGTTCTTAGTCTCTCCCCCAGAACATTTTCAGTTGAGACTGGTGCCAGTTCCTAGCCCAGAAGCTTTGTTCAAAAGGACAATGGCTGGCCTGCCCCGGCAAGGGCGGACTTGATGGCTTTTAACTTTCCATCGAAAGGATGTCATCTAAACTGGCAAGGAAATTGGTACAGTTAATTATTGCCAGACCTGGAGCCTCCTCCCAGCCTTCCGGCTCAGGACAGCCTGCAGGTCAGCAAACTGGATGCTGGCAGTGGTGTTCTCCTCTATCCCCGTGATCCATCTCTTGGAAGCACCTGTGACAAAAAGATGAGGAAAATAATAATTCACTCAAGATTATGATACAAGGTATATACTAGTCGAAGAGGGTACATCTTTGGATAAGATAACTTGTCCGTCTTGTACTTCCTGAATTAAGTGCTACCTGGTAGGCCACCGTGTAGGCACGGGTGGCGTTTACAGCTAGGAAGGCCTGACTTCTGCCCGTGGATCTTTCCTGACTCCCTGCAGCATACCGAGTGGCAGAGGGGGGCAGTTCATCTCTTGGGATCAAGATTGAGAAAGTCTGTCTTTGAGTCCAGCCTTTCCACCTGCCAGCAGCGTGAGCTTGGGCAGGTCAGCCTCTTGGTGTCCCTGTATGATGGAGGGGGGGTGTAAGCCCTGCCCTGAAGGGTCAGAACAGGGGAGGATGCGTGCAAGGTGGTAGCTCAGTGGCTGGCACACAGCTAGTGCTTTATTACTGGCAGTGATTATGATTAGAATAAGTATTATATTGCCTTTTGTATGGATGGATAGCACACCGCCTCCAGCAGCCTCTCCAAAGGAAGTGGAAATTTGCATGACAATGTCACTGATCCAGATTAATGGGAATTGTGACTTTATTGGAAATAGGGTTGTTGCAGATGTAATTAGTGAAGATGGGGTTATACTAGAGGGACCCTCTTATCCAATATGACCGACGCCTTTATAAAAAGGAAGATTTGGACACAGAGACACACAGAGTTATTTGTTGCAGAGCATTAGAAAATTAATAAAGGTGGTCGTATCTTTATCACTGCCTTTCTTCTGCAAGAAATTTGAGATCATTTAAATAACAGCATTAGCTATTAGTTAAAAGACACTTATACTATTTATATAAACCCTTCTATATATGATGAGGCAGGTGTGAGCGGTCTCCCCCATTTGTCCACGTGAGTACTGCAATCGGGAAGGTTTAGCTTCGGTAAGCCTCCACAGCTGGCCCGCTGTATACTTAGGTACAAATCTAAGACAGTTTCACTCCAGGACTTTGTGCTTGAAAAGCGCTGCATCTCATATGTGCAACCTGGTATTTGAGGGCTGTGTGATGTCCTGAGGGCCTATGGGGTCTGGGGAGGCAGAACTCCACTCTCTTCTCATGGCCCTTCCCTTCCCACTGTTCCGGGTGGTTGGGCATGGGGGAAGGTACTCTGGGGCTCCCAGGCAGCTCTTAGCAGGAGGAGGGCCGTGATTCTGGTCTCAGCTGGTATCTGGGAAAGGATATGACTAAGACTTCTAGAGATTCTCTCCTTCTTGCTTCCAGGTGAAAGACATTTCCAGAGAAGTAGAGAAAATTCAGCTTGTCATGAATGAGACTCTGAAATAACCAGTAGTCTTAGGTGGTCGGTCATTTTACAAAAGGGGTATAATTGAGGGCTCTGTCAGACCTATTGTTTCTCCTTAGCAAAACTTAGTATCTCCTATAAAAATGTACAGTCTCTATTTCTCTTTTATTATCCAGTCTACATTTTAGTTACTTAATAAAACCATATTCTCATTTGTTCATGCATTGATTTAATAATGAAATATCTTTTGAGTGCCTACTGTGTGCCAAGAATTTTCCAGGCATTTGGGTTAAAAGACTCAGGAAAGAAAGGTCCTCATGCTCACGGGGGCTTGGCTTTTACTGAACAGACATTCCCCTCCTCTGCCAACACCAGTCTCCTTTTCCTGTGTCTTTTGTTGGTTCTGGTAGTGATTATAGTTTTATTTATTTACTTTTGCTCATCCATTCCTCCATGTTGTAATAAATCAATTGCTGATATCTTTGACATGAGCCATACGTTACCTTTTTTCTCTGACAGTACTGCCACCATAAGAATATTTTTGTCATTGTCCCCTCCCACATACCCACTCTACTGAAATTTAGTGAGATGGCCACCTCCACAAAGGAAAACATGAAGTCACAGAGCTTCTGCAAGACAAGACCTGGAGTGCAGATGGCAGGATGGATGTCCAGGAGCAGCATCTCTGAAAAAGTTCCCAGTGAACATAAGAACTAGGATGATCGGTAGGGGAAGAAAGGGATAAAGAAAGGGGGGGTAATCAGAAGGGGGAATGAAACATGAGAGACTATGGACTATGAGAAACAAACTGAGGACTTCAGAGGGGAGGAGGGTGGGGGAATGGGATAGACCGGTGATGGGTAGTAAGGAGGGCACGTATTGCATGGTGCACTGGGTGTTATACACAACTAATGAATCATCGAGCCTTACATCGGAAACCGGGGATGTACTGTATGGTGACTAACATAATATAATAAAAATCATTTAAAAAAAGTTCCCAGTGGTGTGACTTAGTTTACCCTGAAGACATGAGAATCCATCCAGCTTGATTTCTGAGATAGTATCCTTGGGGGATTCGGGAGGCTGTTGTGCTGAAGAAGCACGTGTCCCGCTCCTGTGACCCCAGCAGCCACCAGCAGTGCAGTGCTGAGAAAGCCCAGACTCACTGTCCGCGGCTTAGGGGGTTAGAGTAGGAGAGGTGAGGTGAAGTCTGCAGTTTGTGGTATTTCGGTTGGTAGTGCACAGGACTGATGCCTGTTTCAGTGATCTCGACGGCTGCTTAGCTGAATGGCTTAAATGGAAGAAAGGCTTGTTAATTTCAAGGCTACTTTATTTCTTACCTATTGCTTATTATTTATTTTTATTGTTATTTTTTTAGTAGTGTACATCACAGTCACAAAAGAGATAAGCAAGTACTGACTGAATTGGTGTTCAGAATGAAGTTTATTACTTTACATAGGAAACCATTACTGCTCAAATGGGTGCCAGATATTAGGACTCACAAGATTTGGTGTCGAGTCAGTAGGAGGGAGGTGGGGAGGAAGGCATTGCAGCGCACACTCCTAACTACCAAGATCACTTTGGTACGGCACTGAGCGATCACAGAAGGGACCCAACCTATGGGGATTTTGGGCGTGTGCGAGTGTTTGTGAGAGAGCCTTCTGGGGGAGGGGGTCTGAGTGGAACTCTGAGAGTGAGTAGGAATTGGCCAAGCAAGAGGAAGGAGGGAGAACATTCCAGAGAAACAAAGAGGCAGGGGAGGGAGAATGTTCAAGAAAGTGCAGAGAGATGAGGCTGGGAGGTAGGAAGCAGGGAGGTGAGCCGTCACAAAATACCTTGCATGGCAAATGAGCAGTTTGAATTCTACCCAGAAAGTAACGGGGCAACGTGGAGGGTTTTCAGGGAGTTTGTTGTACTTTAGGAAGATCACTCTGGGACTCCTGGATGAGCAGAAGGGTCGGGATGGTGGAAGATGGTAGAGGACAGACTGAGGAACACAGAGCCCTGAGGAGCTGCGTGGCAGTGCGGGTGGTGGGGCAGAGCCAGGCGGGGGCGCTCGGACAGTGCAGACCCGTGCTGGGCAGGGAAACAGGATCCCCAGCATCAAGGGAGCAGAAAGGGCAGGATGTGTGCCTCTGTGGAAGACGTGGCCTTTTCCATGAATACTCCCCAAACCAGAAGCAAGTGTGATTTCTCAACCATCAGTGCTGCACACATTCTCTCCCTTCAGATTGGTAGTCATCTGGCTCTTGGTTTTGAAGTCGACAGCCAGCAGTGTTGTAACCCAGGAATCTGGATTTGAGCAATAGGGAGAGCTGTTGAGCAGATGGTTTTCTGGGCTGTAGTGCTTCCTGTGGCTTGAAACTTCATTTACTACTAAGTATTCCAATTCAAAATGTATTTGCCAGATATTTTTATAGTGAGCAGATTAAAATCCTTTATCAAATTAATTTACATTTCCTGTGTTTTCTGATAAAATATGAAATGCAATGTTTCTGTTTATCGACTCTGGGTCACAGGGTTGTCCCAAAGTGCTATGTATCTAATGATCTGTGTATCTAATGACAGGTGGGGAAACTTTTATGTCTCAGGTTGGCTTTACCAGATAGAAAGCACTAGATTCGCAGGCTGTGCCTTCTGAGGGGTTTCTGAGGTGCTCTTCTTTTTACTAAGCACAGACCTTGCTAACTTTTCATTAAACCAACCCTGGTAGGTCACATCAGTCACAGCACCAGGGAGGGCAGTTTTGTGTCTTACAAGAATTCCCACAAAGTAGTTTATTAATATTAAGTAAATATATGTTAGATTTCATCCTACCCTGGATTTTAAATACAGGAAAGAAGTTGGACTCTATTCTTGGAGAATAGAAATCTATTCCTTATTGATTGTGAACAGGGTAATGAGAGAAAGCGTGGACTTCAGATCTTTTCCTTGAAAATATCCAGCAGGTTTGTTACTCAAAAGTGTGCATAGAGTATCTCTTGGTGTAAGAAGAGGAACACAGGAGATAAGGAACGGAGTGTTTTATTTTTTTCCCCAACAGAGATAATGATCATGTTTGACGTTGCTGAATTAAACATTTGTGCTGAGATTCGGTACAAGGGTTGTTGGTTTTCCAGGCCGACAACAAACAGCCTGATTCTCTTGGCAACCCGAAGCATGGTCATTCTCCCACCCCGTTCCCTCTTCCTACTTGCTGGGTCTGGCATTACGTAAAAGAAGGTAAATTGCATAGCACTGCCCAAAGTGCAGGACGTTGGGTGAAGACACCAGAATTGTTCTGGTGTCATATTATTTGAAGAAAACTGGCTGCACAAAACCAAATGGGTTGATTTACTGCAGAGCTTTTCAGAGCCTTTAAATGCTGATGGAACAACCATGAAAATAAGAACCAAAACTTATCAGGTGCCTACTTTGTACTAGGCACTCTTCTGAGGGCTTTGTTTAATACAAGAAGTCTACAACATGGGTGTTAATATTACCCTCATTGTCAACACAAGGAAACCGAGCCCAGAGAGGTTCTGAGCTCGCCAAGCTTATGCAGCTAGCAAGTCTTTCTTTGAGGATGCGATCCAGTATAGACAGTCTTTCACAAACTTCTTCGACCACATCATTTACCCAACCCTTTTTCACTCTGTGACGTCTACTGAAGTTAATACTCTGTAGAATACAATTTGGGAAATGCAGCAGAGGGAGCACTATAGAGGAATGCTCTATGATCTATAGAACCTAGGTTTTCATCCAGAATGAACTCTTCCATGTCTGGTAACCTCCATCTTTGCTGGGATGGTACTTAAACATATTTTAATTAAAAAGAGACAGAATAAATTCTGGCACTTGCTCTGTCAAGCATAAACCCCAGGTCCAGGATCCTTTTTCTTTACTTACCTTATGGCTTTAGCCACACTGGCTAAGCCTCAAATCTGGCTTTTATCAGATAACAAAGAATTTTAACAGTTTGACTCCGTTTTCTGCTCAGACTAAAACTTTATTCTTCTTAAATTATCTAAACAGGTAGTAGTAGATTAGGAAAAATAGATGGAGAATATACATAGAATACTCAACTTTTCTCATAAATCAAACAAAGAAATAGAAGAATGATGAAGTGTTTTTTTTTTCTACTAACCAGAGTGGCAGCATTTAACAAGTTTGATAATACTAACATTTGATAAAACTTACATGCATTTCTGGTGGGAAAGTCAATTATTATAGCATTTTTATAGGACAATTTGGGAATATGTACCAGACTGGAAAAAAAATAGTTCATATCCTTGGACCTAAAGATACCTGTTGTATACACTATTGGGAATTTTTCCTTTGTTTTCTATAGTTTATCCTTTAAAATGATGGATTAGATGTAATTTCTAGGTATTGTGTGTCCCTGTGATAGGATTACCCATCCTCATTGACAGACGTTTTGCAGCACCTCTTCCAGAGGGAGAGTAAACCCCTGACCCCGTGGCCATCACTCTTGGCTGAATTACTTGCTGTGGCCAGAGGAACGTGAGTGGCAGTGATATATGCCATACAGAGCAGAAGTTTAAAAGCCTGGGATTGGCTGCACTATTTCTCTTTTCCCTCTGCCAAGAATAGAGATAGAAATTGCCCCTTCAGCCTCATGCCTGGAATAAAAATTTCATGGAGTCACCCTGAACTCTGCTATCAGCTGACAGATACGTGAACAAAAAATATCATCATTGTAAGCCACTGAGGTATTATTATTAATATTTTTTAACCACAGCATAATCTGTCATGAGCTAATAATAAAAGATCAATATCTACTTTTCCCATAAACATTCAATATAAACCTTAGCTCTGGTTGTTCTTCCTCTTTTTCAAACTGTACAAAGATTTGATGATTTTGGTGTGTTTTAAAGTATGTATTTTTTTATATTGGTTGCTAATTATATGATTACATATGTCAGTCTTCTCCTAAGATGTACTTTAAACAGCTCTATGCTGTATCATATACATTTTTTATTGAGGTAAAATTCATATGTACAATTAACCATTTTAAAACTGTGCAGTTTGATGGCAATTAGTACATTCACCGTGTTGAGAACCATCATTTCTGTCTAGTTCCAAAGCCATTTCATTGCCCCCAGTAGAAACCCTGTACCCAGGAAGCATTCACTCCCCACCCTGTACCCATTCCCCCAACTCCTGGCAATCGCCAATCTGCTTCTTGTCTGTCCCCCTACTTGGAATAGTTCATAATAAATGCAGTCGGTTCCATTTATGGATATGCCACATTTTGCTTATCCGTTCATCCTTTGATGAATTTGGGTTGTATTTGTCTGTTGTGAATAGCGGTTGTTTTGGCTACTTCTCTGTGAATATTGTGTACAAATATTTGTTTGGATACTTGTTTTCACTTATTTGGGGAATACAGCAAGGGATGGAATTGCTGAGTCATGTCTTCATCTTTTGGAAAAACCAACTCACTGTCTTCGACAACAGGCGCGCCATTTTACATTTGTACTAACAGTGTACGAGAGTTCCAAATTCTGCACACGCTGGCCAACACCTGCTATCTATATCCCCTGTCTTTTAAAAAATCCCAGGTTTTCTCGTGGGTGTAAAGTAACATGTTACTGTCACTTTGGCTTGATTTTCCCTCATGACTAATAAATGTTCACTCCTTTTCTTGTGTTTCTTGGCCATTTGTATGTCTTCTTTTGGGAAAATGTCTATTCGTTTTGCTTATTTTTAAGTGTGGTATTTGTCTTTGTGTTGTCGAATTGTAATAGTTCTTTATTCTAGAATCTAGACCTTTATCAGAGATGTGATTTGCAGATATTTTGTCCCATTTTGTAGGTTGTTTCCCACTTCCTTGGTAGTATCCTTCAATATACAGAAGGTTTTAATCTTGATGAATTCCAGTTTATTTTTTCCTCTTATTGTGGCTTATGCTTTTGGTGTCACTTCTAAGAAGCCATTGCCAAATTGCATATTGTGAAAATGTACTCATATGTTTTCTTCTGAGTATATTACAGTCTGAGCTGTTATATTTAAGCTTTGATCTATTTTGAGTTAGTATTTGCATATAATGTAAGCTAAGAGTCCAACCTGATTTATTTGGATGTGAACATCCAGTTTTTCCAGCAGCATTTGTTGAAGACATTATTCTTTCCCAAATGAATGGTCTTGTCATGTTTGTCAAAAATTGATTGGCCATAGATATATGAGTTTTTTTTGAACTCTTGGTCTGTATGTATAACCTTATGCTAGTACTACAGTGTTTTGAATAATTCGTAGCAGGTTTTGAAGTCAGAAAGTGTGAGGATTCCCACTTTGTTCTCCTTTTTCAAGATTGTTTTATCTTTTCGAAGTGCCTTGCGATTCCATCTGAACTTTAGGATTGGCATTTGTTTCTTAAAAAAAAAGGGCACTAGGATTTTGATAGGGGTTGGACTGAATCTGTAGATCACTTTGAGGAATATTGCTATCTTAACACTGTATGAATTGTAATTCATGAACACAGGAAGTCTTATTTATTTGAATCTTCTTAGTTTCTTTCAGCACTGTTTTATAGTTTCCATGTATAAACTTTTACCTCCTTTGTTAAATATATTTCTGAACATTTTATATTTTGATGCTATTTTAAGTTCTTAATGTCATTTTCATATTTTTCATTAATGATATTTGGAAATAAAACTGATTTTTGTGTGTTCATCTTATACCCTGCAGCATTTTTGAATTTATGTATTAGCTGTAATGGTTTGTGTGTTTTTGTTTTCTTATTCTTTAGGAATTCTATACATAATATATCATCTGAGAATAGAGGTCGTTTCAGTTCTAACTTCATTAGTTGGATGACTTTCATTTATTTTCTTGCCTAATTGTTCTGGGTAGGCCCTCTAGCACAATGTTGAATAAAAAAGGAGAAAGCAAGCATCTTTGTCTTGTTCCTGATCTTCAAAGTAAACATCCAGTCTTCCATCACTGAGTATTATGTAAATTGTTGGTTTTTCATAAACCCCCTTTATTAGGTTCAGGAAGTTCCCTTTTAATCTTAGCTTACTGAGTATTTTTATCATGAAGGGTGTTGGATTCTATCAGATGCTTTTTTTGTGCTCATTGAAATAGTCATGTGGTGTTTTTTCCCATATTCTGTTTGGTGTGTTAAATTGATTGTTTCTCTTGCGTTCTTGGGATAAATCCCACTTGGTCATATGTTATTGGATTTGGTTTGCTAGTATTTTGTTGAAGCTATGTGCATCTATATTTATAAGGGATGTTAGAGGGTAGATTCCTTTGTGGTATCTTTGTCTGGTTTTGGTGTCATGGTAATGCTGGCTTCATAGAAGGGTAAGGAAGTCTTCTCTCCTTTTCTACTTTTTTGAACAGTTTGAACAGTGGCGTTAATTCTCTTTTCAGTGTTTGATAAGATTCATCAGTGAAGCTGTCTGGTCCTGGACATTTTGATTACTGATCAATCATTTCACTTGTTATAGATCTCTTCAGATTTTTTTCTTCTTGAGTCATTCTGGTAGTTTATGTGTTTCTAGGAGTTTGTCCAAATTTTCTAGATTATCCAATGTGTTGGCATACAATAATTATTCATAGTATTCTTATGTAATTTCTCAAATTTCTGTAAGGTCAGTAGTAACATTTCGTCCTTTCACTTCTGATTCTAGTAATTTGGGTCTCCTGCCTGTGTTTCTTCATCAGCCTAGTAAAGTATTTGTCCATTTTGTTGATCTTTTGAAATACCTAAGTTTTAGTTTTGTTGATTTTTCTCTGTTGTTTTTCTAGTCTCTATTTCATTTATCTTTGCTCTAATCTTTATCATGTCCCTCCTTCTGCCACCTTTGAGTTTATTTTGTTTTTTAATTCTAGTTCCTAAAGTGTGATTTTGGGTGATTGATCGGAGATCCTCCTTATTTTCTAATGTAGACGTTTACAGCTGTGCATTTCCAGCTGGGTGCTGCTTTTGCTGCCTCCCAAAAGTTTTGATTTGTTGTGTGTTTGTTTTTATTCACTTCAGAGTATTTTATAATTTCCTACTGATTTCTTCTTTTATCCATTAGTTCTAATACCGTGTTATATAATTTCCATTTATTTGTGAACTTTCAGTTTTCCTTCTTTTATTGATTTCTAGCTTCATTCCACTGTGGTTTAAAATGATACCGTGTGAGATTTCAGTCTTTTAAAACTGATTGAGACTTACTTGCTTTGTAGTCTAATATGTGGTCTGTCCTAGAGAATGTTCCATGTATACTTGCGAAGAATTTGTATTCTGATTTTTAGTGGAGGGTTCTATATACACGTGCCAGATTCAGTTTTATGACATGGTTCAAGTCCTTTATTTCCTTCCCAATCTTCCATTCAGTTTTTTTTTTTTTTAAAGATTTTATTTATTTATTCGACAGAGACAGAGACAGCCAGCTAGAGAGGGAACACAAGCAGGGGAGTGGGAGAGGAAGAAGCAGGCTCATAGCAGAGGAGCCTGATGTGGGGCTCGATCCCATAACACCGGGATCACGCCCTGAGCCGAAGGCAGACGCTTAACCGCTGTGCCACCCAGGCGCCCCTTCCATTCAGTTTTTTAACCATTATTGAAGTAGGACATTGAAGTCTCCAGCTATTCGTTGTAGAACTCTCTGTTTCTCCCTTCAGTTCTTTCAATTTTTGCTTCAGATATTTTGGAGCTCTGTTTTAGATGCTTATCCGTATATAATTGTTATATATTTTTGATCTTGACCCTTTTATCAGCATATAAATGTCTTCTTTGTGTCTTGTAACAATTTTTGATTAAATTTCTCCTGTCCATAGACTTTGTACAGCCACTCCAGGTATCCTTCGGTTATCCCTTAGTTACTATTTGCATAGAATGTATTTTTCCGTCCTTTTACTTTCAACTTATTTTTGTGCTTTGATCTAAATGAGTCTGTTGTAGGCAGCATATAGTTGGGTCATATTTTTTTTCTTTACATTTTTTCAGTTTTATTGAGATGCAGTTGACATACAGCACTGTATAAGTTTAAAGTGTTCAACATGACTTGATTACATATATTGTGAAGTGATTATCAAAATTAGTTAACAAGATTTCATTATTTTATATGGCTGAGTAATATTCCATTGTGTATATATATCCTGTCTTCTTTATTCATTTATCTATCAGTGGATACTTGGGTTGTTTCCATATTTTGGCTGTTGTAAATAATGCTGCAGTAAACTTAGAGATACATAGGTTTTTTTCAAATTTGTGTTTTCATTTTCCTTGGATAAATACCTGGTAGTACACTTGCTGGATCATAGGATAGTTCTATTTTAACTTTTTGGGGAATCTCCATACTGTTCTCCAGGTTGGCTACACCAGTTTGCGTTCCCACCAACAGTGTAAGAGGGCTCCCCTTTCTCTACATCCTCACTAACATCTGTTGTTTCTTGTGTTGTTGATTTTAGCCATTCTGACAGGTGTGAGGTGATATCTCATTATAGTTTTGAGTTTCCCTGATGATGAGTGATGTTGAGCATCTTTTCATGTGACTGTTGACCCATCTGTATGTCTTCTATGAAGAAATGTCTGTTCATGTCTTCTGCCTATGTTTTAATTGGATTAATTGTTTTTTTGGGTATTGATTTGTGTAAGTTCTTTATATATTTTGGATACTAGCCCTTTTTTGGATATGTCATCTGCAAATATCTTCTCCCGTTAAGTAACTTGTCTTTTCATTTTGTCGATTATATCCTCCACTGTGCAGAAGCTTTTTATCTTGATGTAGTCCCAATAGTTTGTTTTTGCTTTTGTTTCTCTTGCCTCGGTAGACATCTAGAACAATGTTTCTATGGTCAAGGTCAAAGGTTGGCTCTGCTCTCTCTGGATTCAGGAATCCACACTGGGAACATGGACTTTTGCCTTAAGACTATCACACGTTGGCATTGCGGGTGGGGACTTGGGGGAGTTAAAAATGCTAAAATGTTCTCTTACTGTGTTTAAATCACTTTTTTCTTGATTCATTGTTAGCTTCATTGCCGTAAACCTTTGATTCCCTTTTCATTTCCTCTTCTCTACACATTTTTGTTATTTTCTTAGTGGTTATCTTCAGTTTTATACTTCATATCTTATATTTATAACAAATCTAATTTTATAGGAACTTAGCTTTAGTAGCTTACATAGCTGTAGTCTTATGTAGCTCTTTCCCTCCCCATTTATGTTTTTATTGTTGTTTATTGTAGCTTTTTTTTTATTATGATATGTTAGTCACCATGCAATTACATCATTAGCTTTTAATGTAGCGTTCCATGATTCCTTGTTTGCATATAACACCCAGTGTTCCATGCAGTATGTGCCCTCCTTAATATATTTGTAATTATTGTTTTATGCATTTGTCTTTTAAATAATTTGGAAAGAAAAGATTAGTTATGAACCAAATATGCACTAATACTGTTTTTTTTTTTATTTACGTATGTAGTTATATTTAACAATATTTTTATTTCTTTGGATGGTTTTAGGTTGCACTTTGGTGACTTATATTTGAGCCTGAAGGACTTCTTTTAGCATTTTTTGTAGCGTGTGTTTATCTTGTATGTCTTAACCTCATCTTCACTTGTGAAGGTTAGTTTCCCTGGATTTGGAATTGCGGTTTTCGGACAGCTTTTTTTTCTTTCAGCCCTTCATGTTTTCCCACTGCCTCTGTGGTTTCTGATGAGACATTCAGTGTAATCTTACTGAGGACCTCTTGTAAATGATGAGCCACTTCTCTCTTGCTGCCTCCAAGATTCTCTCTCTGCTTTTGTTTTTCAACATTTTGGTTACAATAGGTCTCGATATATATCTATTTGAATATATCCTGCTTGGAATTTATTGAGATACTTGGGTGTATAGATTCATGGTTTTTTGCTTGTTTGTTTGTTTTATCAGTTTGGGAAGTTTTTAACCATTATTTCTTCAGGTGTTCTTTAATTTCCTCTCTCTCTCTTGCCTCTTTCTCTGGAATTTCTATTATGTATATGTTGGTACACTTGATAGTGTCCCTCAGGCTTCTTATGTTCTGCTTATTTATCTTCATTCTTTCTTCTTTCTGCTACTTAGCCTTATCTTTAAGTTTACTGGATATTTCTTCTGCCTGCTCAAATATGCTGTTGAAAGGTTTGAGGCCATTTCTCATTTCAAATACTTTCCAGGTTCAAAATTTTTATTTTGTTCCTTTTTAAAATTTCCATTCCTTAAAAATAAAATGAAATAAAATTTCCATCCCTTTATTAATATTTTTTTCATTGTTGAGACATCTTTCTTCTGGTTTCCTTTTGTTCTTTGCGTATGGTTTCTTCCAGCCATGTGATCATATTTAAGACAGTTCAGTTTTTTTTTTTTTCTTCAAGTTTTGCTTATTTAAGTAATCTCTACACCTGACATGGCGCTTGAATTCAGGACCCTGAGATCAAGAGTCACATGCTTCTCTGACTGAGCCAGTCAGGTGCTTCAGGACAGTTGATTTTCCTTCCAATGTCTGTGCTTCCTCAGGAATAGTTTATGTTACTATCTTCTATTCCTGTGAGTAGACCCTATTTTCTTTTTTCTTTGTGTGCTTGACAACTTTTGTGAAAACGTGGTGGACATTTTGAATAATATGATGTGGGGACTCTGGGCATCCGCCGTTGCTGTCTTCAGGGTGTGTTGCTGTTACTTAATGTGGGTTAGAGTGTTGTATTTGCTTAGTGACTTTTATACGCTATTTCTGTAAATATTGTGTTCTTTGTCCTGTGGTCTCTGGAGTTCCTGTTACTTTAGCTTGTGATCAGCTATTGCTTAGGTCACGATTTCCTAAAATGCCCGGAATCAAGTGAAAAAATTAAATGAACAAGCCCTCTCCCAGTCTTGATAATTGGATCCGTGTTGACTGACTCCTCTGTTTAGCTGTGCTGTTTATGACTTTGCTTTAGCATTACTTTTTGTTTACCCTGAGCCAAACCATCAGCAACAGGAGGTGAAAGACCCTTTGGGTCTTCTCTTTTTTTTCCTGATGCGCTGTGCCTTGGCTATGTGGCTTTCTAAAATTCCTATTATACACGGGAACTTTTCAAACCCTTGTAATTTGAGGTGTCTCTCTAGCTTTTCCTCTCAGGCTATTGGTGTCTGTTGTTTGCCCCAGCTGTCTTCCTTTCCCTGCTTGTTCATGTGTCTGTCAGGGTTATCAAGGAATGCCCTCAGCATTGCCTGTTATCCACCTCGAGAGACTTCTGGGTGAGGCCAGACAAAGGAGAGTGCCTTCGATCTGTCCCTCGGGGAGCCCAGATAGGGGCTCAAAACAGGCAAGTGTAATTCCTTTAGAACAAGATTTGCTCTGCTCCCCCTGGGTTCAGGAATCCACACTGGGAACATGGACTTTTGCCTTAAGACCATCACAGATCCGCATAGGGGTAAGGACTTGGGTGGGTTAAAATGCTATCATTATTCTCTTACTGGGTTTTAAATCACTTTCCTCTTGATTCATTGTGAGCTTCATTGCTGTAAACCTTTGACTAATTTCTACAGTTTCAACGAAGTTATTCTGAGAGTCTTTGCTTCTTTCTTTGGTGTTTCTGTGGAGGGACAGTCCCTTGAAATGTCCTACTATACCATTTTTCTGATGTCCCATGCCATCTACTTTTAAGCAATTTGGAAACTTAGTAGTTGCTGATGAAATATTCTTAAGCCAATGCATTTATAGCTATTTATCAAAATGCTTTATCATTTGAAAACCACTTTTGCCTTATTAATTGGTGAAAATGATAATGAAAGGGTTTTTTTATTTCTGCTTAATGAATAAGAACCAAAGTAAACCCATGTAAAGCAAATACAAACACACAACAAAAATCAAAACTCAACTCAAACTTGCTTGATGAGAATCCTCATTAAGAATAGACCAATAAAAAGATAGTGTTTACTTATTTTTAAGTGAAATTCATTTACTTTAGGTCTGTAGATGTCCCTTGGAGATTATCTTTACAAGCAGTGTTTATATAAGGTAAGGCAAGAGGAAGAAAAATAATGATCAATTATTTTTTCTTGTGTAAACAACTCACATTTTATCTGGAGGCATTACTTATTGAATTGGAATAAGGTTTATTTATAGTTTTTAATGATTCCTTAATATGGAATATATTTTAAAAAAATACTTAAAGCCACATGATCCTTCAATTTATATGGTGTACTTGTGCTTTTTAATGAGGCAAGGTAGAATTGATTTTTTTTCTATTGTGAAATGAAGGCATTCTCCTATAACTGTAAAGTGCTTTTGGATACATTCAATAGAAGACTATTGCACTATATTGTGTGATTAGGTATGACCTTCATGGGAGAAGGTCAGCGCTGCAGACTTGGTGCTTCAATACTGAATGGGCAGTTTGGAAGCCTGATACAGAGGTCGTGGTGGTCGGGACAAGCACTGCCCATGTGGGTAGCCAGTAAGCTGCAGCTGCATTCACCTGCCTAAACATTTATAATCTACTCAAGCATAGGACATCTCTTTTTTTTTTTTTACAGTCTTAAAACATTTATTAGAATAAATTTTACTGAATTGTTACATAGTTAACCTTGTAATATTTTGAATGTACTTACCCTTCTGCAGCAAACAGCCAACCTAGAAGGAGGCATCAGCCACAACGCTAAATAGTTAATTGCTATTGGCACGTGGGCCATTTCAATGCCTGGCGAGGAGGAAGAGTCTGGTGTTTTTCCAAGGGAATATGAGTATTGTGGATATCTTCCTAGTTCTGCATTGGATTATGGATATCAAGGTAGAAAACTCCATAACCTCTACAGGCTTACCTTTATTGAGTAAATCAGTACAGTTCTATCAATGAATTTCCTTGAACTCCTTGGAAGAAAAGTTTAGCAAAAGTCACAGAATCATGCAGTTCTTGAGTTGTAGGAAACTTTAAGACCATTTACCCAATCATAGCACCCCACATTTTTTAAAATTTTTTTAAAGAAAACAAGTCCTGAGATGTTAGGAATCTTGCTTCACATCGTCTTTGGTGATAGTTCTATAATAAAAGTGTTAATATTAAAAGTGTATTTTAGGTGCAGGAGGTTAGAAAAAAAATCAAAGCATCATCAGAATAGAAGTCAGTGATATTAGAGCTATCAGGGTGCCTTTAGGAGATGGGACTTTTAAAGAGCTTATTTGAAAGCAAAGGACCACTTTATAGCATAGGGACAGACGTGATGACACCATGTTGAGAAGGTAAACAAAGACAACTACACATGTGGGAGAAGATAACGAGGAAAATACCCAGAGTATGCTGGTGACTACATTTTCCTGGAGGGAACTGTCACCTGTGTGTTCTTTGGGTTGGCCCTTTGCACTGAACTGGTTCAGGGCTTGTGTAGGTGATTTATGTGAATAGATTGATGGCATGCAGAAGATATGAAATTGGTTGGGAAAGATAGCTGGTGTAATATATGTTAGAATCAGTATTCAAAATAGTGTGAGTCCTGAGCCCATGAAAAGAGAAATGGATAGCTCTGCATGTAGTCTAAAGATTGATAAAAATAAAGACCACTCTAAGCCATTTGATTAAGAAAAGGCAAAATTCGTCAGCAGTGCAAGTGGTATACCTTTTAAAATATATACTTTTTTTTTTTTTTGTCAGGGGCATTTGGGTGGCTCAGTCATTTAAGCATTCGACTCTTGGTTTCAGCTCAGGTTGTGATCTCAGGGTCATAGAATCAAGCCCCTCATTGGACTCTGTGCTCAGCACAGTCTGCTTGAGTTCTTTCCCTCTCCCTCTGCTTCTCACCCTGCATCATGCATCTCTCTCTCTAAAATAAATAAATCTTTTTAAAAATTAAAATATTTCTTTGGTCCATAGGGGCAACAGTATATTAAAAAATAGAATGCGATTTTTGTTTATTTTATGATGATCTTTGTATTGAATATATCCAGAGTAAGTAGCAGAGCAGTGCTATTCAGACCTTTGCTAGAACATTGCATCAACTGGATGTTTTATTAGAAAATGACGAGCTACCTGATTAGCGATCCCTAAATTTTCTCAGGACAACTGCTTTGAGAGTCTACTGAAAGCTATATTCCTTTTACTTTGCAAAATAAACACAGTCCCCAAATCCTGTCTGTGAAATCAAGGGGCTCACATACCAGTGTTAAAATCTTTTTTTTTTTTTCCTTGATCTCCTTTTCTTTTCTTTTTTTTTTTTTATTTTAATGATTATTTATTATATTATGTGTCACCATACAGTACATCCCCGGTTTCCGATGTAAGACTCGATGATTCATTAGTTGTGTATAACACCCAGTGCACCATGCAATATGTGCCCTCCTTACTACCCATCACCAGCCTATCCCATTCCCCCACCCCCCTCCCCTCTGAAGTCCTCAGTTTGTTTCTCATAGTCCATAGTCTCTCATGTTTCATTCCCCCTTCTGGTTACCCCCTTTCTTTATCCCTTTTTCTTCCCTACCAAGTAAATCCTAGTTCTTATGTTCCATAGATGAGAGAAATCATATGATAGTTGTCTTTCTCTGCTTGATTTATTTCACTTAGCATTATCTCCTCCAGTGCCGTCCATGTTGTAGCAAATGTTGAGAACTCGTTCTTTCTGATAGCTGAGTAATATTCCATTGTATATATGGACCACAACTTCTTAATCAGTCATCTGTTGCAGGGCATCTCGGCTCCTTCCACGATTGCTTCTATTGTGGACATTGCTGCTATGAACATTGGGCGCATATGGCCCTTCTCTTCACTCACGTCTGTATCTTTGGGGTAAATACCCAGTAGTGCAATGGCTGGATCATAGGGTAGCTCAATTTTTAACTTTTTAAAGGACCTCCACACTGTTTTCCAGAGTGGCTGTACCAACTGCATTCCCACCAACAATGTAGGAGGGATCCCTTTCTCCACATCCTCTCCAACAATTGTTGTTTCTTGCCTTGTCTATTTTTGCCATTCTAACTGGCGTAAGGTGGTATCTCAGTGTGGTTTTGATTTGAATTTCCTTGATGGCTAATGATTTTTGAACATTTTTCATGTGTCTGTTAGCCATTTGTGTATTATTGGAAAAGTGTCTGTTCATATCTTCTGCCCATTTTTTGATTTGTTTATTTGTTTCTCGTGTATTGAGTTTGAGAAGTTCTTTGTAGATCTTGGATACCAGTCCTTTATCTGTAGTGTCATTTGCAAATATATTCTCCCATTCCGTGGGCTGCCTCTTAGTTTTCTGACTGTTTCCTTGGCTGTGCAGGAAACTTTTAATCTTGATGAAGTCTCATAAATTCATTTTATTTTTGTTCTCTTGCCTTTGGGGATGTGTCATGAAAAAGTTGCTTTGGATGTCGTAGAGGTTGTTGCCTATGTTCTCCTCTAGAATTTTGATGGATTCCTGTCTCACATCGAGGTCTTTCATCGATTTGGAGTTTATTTTTGTGTATGGTGTGAGATAGTTGTCAAGTTTCATTCTCTTGCATGTAGCTGTCCAATTTTCCCAGCACCATTTGTTGAAGAGACTGTCTTTCCACCGGATGTTTTTCCTGCTTTATCAAATATTAGTTGCCCAAAGCCAGAGGGTCCATTTCTAGGGCTCTCTATTCTGTTCCATTGGTCTATGTGTCTGTTTTTGTGCCAGTACCATGCTGTCTTTGTGATCACAGCTTTGTAGTACAGCTCGAAACCATTGTGATGCCCCCAGCTTTGTTTTCCTTTTCAACAGTTCCTTGGAGTTCGGGGCCTTTTCTGTTTCCATACAAATTTAAGGACTGTTTGTTCCAGTTCTTTGAAAAATGTCCTCGGTATTTTGATTGGGATAGCATTGAAAGTGTAGAGGTGCTCTGGGTAGCATGGACATTTTAACTATGTTAATTCTTCGATCCATGAGCATGGAATATCTTTCCATCTTTTTATGTCTTCCTCAATGTCTTTCAAGGTGATTTATAGTTTCTAGAATATAGGTCCTTTACGTCTCTGGTTAGAAGTTAATTCCAAAGGTAGCGTATGGTTTTTGGTGCTATTGTAAATGGGATGGATTGCTAATTTCTCTTTCTTCGGTCGTTATTCGTGTATAGAAATGCAAGCTGATTTCTGAGCATGATTTTGTATCCACACGTTACTGAATTGCTCTATAACTTCTAATAGTTTGGGAGTGGCTTCTTTTGGTTTTCCACATATAGAGTATCATGTCATCTGCAAAGAGAGACATTTTGACTTCTTCTTTGCCAATTTGAATACCTTTGATCCCTTTTTGTCGTCTGATTGCTGTTGCAAGGACTTCTAGTACTATGTTGAATAATAGTGGTGAGAGTGGGCATCCTTGTCGAGTTCTGATCTTAAGGGAAAGGCTTCCAGCTTTTCCCCATTGAGAAATAATATTTGCAGTAGGCTTTTCATAGATGTTTTTATGAGATTGAGAAATGTACCCTCTATTCCTACACTCTGAAGAGGTTTTAATCAGAAAGGATGCTGTATTTTGTCAAATGCTTTTTGACATCGATTGGAATCATTATGGTTCCTGAGTCTTTTCTTGTTGATATGATGTATCATTGGATGTTTCAAAATTGACAGCACGCTTGCATCTGGTCTGAATCCCAGTGATGGATAATCCAATCTTTGATGTTACTTTGTATCTTTAAGCTCAGTGTACTTGGAGGTTTTGGCTCATATTCATTAAGGAAATGGTCTGTGTAATCTTTTTAGGAGTCTTTGTCTGTTGTTTTGGGGATCAAGGTGTATATTCCTCAAGTAGTTTGGAGAGCTTTCCTTGTTTCTTTAAATACTTTAAGAATGACTTACTTCTTCTGAATGTTTGGATAAAATTCCACACGGAAAACCATCTGGGCCTGGAGTTTGGTTATTTGGAAGGTTGTTTATCACTGACTCAATTTCTTCATAATTAATTGGCCTGTTTAAGGAATCAATTTCTTCGGTTTCAATCTTGGTAGTTTATAGGTTTCGGAAGGATTCCATCTCTTCCAAATTGCTTATTTATTAGCATATAACTGTTGATAAAAATTTCTAATAATCCTTCCAATTTCAATGGTGCTCGTCGTGACCTCTCCTTTTTCATTCATAATTTTAATAATCTGGGTCCTTTCTCTTTTCTTTTGGATAAGTCTTGCCAGTGGTCTGTCAATTTTTGATTCTCTCAAAAGAACCAGCTTCTAGTCCTGTTGATCTGCTTTACTGTACTTCTGGTTTCTGCTTGATTGATTTCAACTCTAATTTTGGTCAACTGCTTCCTCGTGTGGATTCGGCCTGTCCATCTGTTGCTTTTCCAGCTTCTTGCGATGAGAATAAAAACTGCATTTGAATTTTTCTATTCTTTTGAGTGAGCTTGGATGGCTATGTATTTCCCATTGGGACTGCCTTTGCAGTATCCCATAGGTTTGGACTGTTGTATTTTCATTCTCATTGGTCTCCATAAATGTTTAATTTGATTTTTGATTTCCTGGTTTATCGAGTCTTCTGAGCAGAGATGGTTCTTAGTCTCCAAGTGTTTGAGTTTCTTCCAAATTTTTCCTTGTGGTTGAGTTCCAATTTCAGTGCGTTATTGGTCTGAGAATATGCAGGAGATCACCTTTCACAGTATCGGTTGAAGCTGTTTTGTGTCCCAGAACATGGTATTTATGAGAATGTTCCATGGCATTAGAATAGAATGAGTATTCTTGGTTCTGGGGTGTAAGTGTATCTATATATACCTATGAGGTCAACTAACGTGATGTATGGCATTCAGCCTTTGATTCTTTGCTTAGTTTTTGCCAGGTGTTCTGTCCTGTTCATGAGGTGGAGTGTTGAGGTCCCCTACTATTAATGTATTTTTATTTATATGTCTCTTTATTCTGGTTAGGAGTTGTTTTTGTGTTCATCTTCCCCTGTTGAGAGCATATTATATAATTGTCATATCCACTTTGAGTGAATCTTTCCAGAATAATATAGTGCCCTTCTGCGTCTCTAACTATAGTCTGTAGTTTAAAATCAATTTATCTGATTGAAATTTTTCCCAGCTTTCTTTTGAGGTCCATTTGCGTGAAAGATGTTTCATCCCCCTTAGTTAAATCCAAATATCTTTGGGTTTAAATGAGTCTCTTGTAGACAGCAAATGGATGGGTCATTTCTTTTTATCCAGTCTGCAACCTTGTGGCGTTTTATGGGATGGTTCAAACCATTTATAACATGATTTACTGAGAATATGATTTTAATAATGCCATGTTGCCAGTAAAGTGCTGTTTGTATTCAAACATGCTGTGACTTTCTGTTCTGTATCACTCTTGGGGCCTTTTACTTTTATAGAACCCCAGTAATATCTCCTGTAGGGCTGGTTTCGGTAGTTACAAAATTGGTTAGTGACTGGCGATTCTGAAATGTCTTTATTTCTCCATCAATTCTGAATGACACAGCCTTGCTGGATAAAGGATCCTTGGCTGCATGTTTTCTCTGAAAGAGCTTTAAATACTCGCCCCCAACCCTTTCTCTCATTCCAGGTCTGTGTAGACAGGTCTGACGTAATTCTGATGCCTTTGCCTTGGTATGTGAGAAATTTCTTTGCCCTGGCCGCTTTCAATACTGTATCCTTGCATCTAATATTTTCGAAATGCACTATGACGTGACGTGGCGTAGGTTTGTCGTGGTTGAGCTTGGGAGGGGTCCTCTCTGCCTCTTGGACACGAATGTTTGTTTCCCTCACTAGATTAGGGAACAGTACATCAAAAACTAATTATGTACTGTATGGTGACTAACATAACATAATAAAAAATTAAAAAAAAAATTTTGTGCCCAGCAAAAAAAAAAAAACAAAAAGAACAACAACAAAAAAACCATCCCCACTCTTATCATGCCAGCTGCATGAAGGTGACAGTCTTCAACTGCTTAACCTGCCCTGGGCCCCAGATCTGGCACAGCTCAAGGGACAGAGAGGTGACTTACAGTGGGACCGTAACCACAGATGTGCATTCACCAGCTTTGATCAGTCATTCCAGGAGGGGTGTGGGTGTAGGGCACTGAAGCCTTGAATTGCTTCTCTCTGCACAAAAATGTGCCCATATTTAAGCCCAATTCCCGTTCATCTTCTGAGACACTGAAATCTAAAAATAAACCACACATTATATCTAAACAAAGGGGCTCGAAGCATGAGATTTTCAGCTGTTCTGCCTTCCTCTCCCTGGTCGTGTGTGTGTGTGTGTGTGTGTGTGTGTGTGTATGCAGTCTGTGCTGTGGGAGGGGGCACGTGCATCTCTCCTACTTGAAAACCCATAGGTAATAATCGTAGTCTGGTTGTCATGAGAACAAATTACTGTTACTTACTCTCTGATGATCTTCTGCCTCATGAAGAAGGGTATTTTCCCAAGGATTCTCTACAATGATAAGGAAGAACTTCCTAATAATTAGGGATAATGAAAAATTAAATGAACCATAAATCTCTTCATGGTTAGAAATACTCAAAGACTGATTATATGGACAGGGTCTGGCACTGGGGAGGGGATTGCACTCCATGGCCTCTAAATGATAATCAGAAGCTCAGTCTACGCTGGTTTTTGCCTAAATGTCTACTGTCCCCTTAAATTATCTCAGGCACTTTTTATCACGAGCAATTGACAGTGTATATTTTTTATCTAATGCATATAAATGGATGTTTACAAATGATTCTAGAAGGCTTCATTAGACATTGTTTTCAAATGGAGGCTGTAAGTATAAAAGTCTGAATTTTAAAGGTAACAACCAAATTTGCCTTTAACTGGAGTAAGCACAGGTAGAACAGAATTGAATTGTCCCACAACAGTGAACAACCTTTATTGAGTGTGATTGATGAGAGTCAATACTGGTTCAGGGACCACCCTCGGTTTAGATTTTTAGGTCCAGAACACTAGTCTGTGTCTCTTCATATCCAGAGTACTCCCTTTTAACCATCTTCAGCGTCAAGCAGTAATCTTGTGGCTTGTCCCCCACTAACCTGGAGGAGCTGCTGTGATATTCCTCTGACCATTTTGTGGCGTGTTTTATTTGTGTCTTAAAATAAATATGAATTCACATTCTCAAAATGAATCTTGCTCTACTGAATGGCATTCCTAAGGAATGAACCGAGTACTAGTTATCATTGTTATGACTTTTAGGGGAACTAATTTTTATTTCGGGATCAAATATAATATACGTCACTGCTTTATGAAACTTTTTTTTTTCTGTTATGGCAAGAATTCCCTTGTCTGGGCATGTAAGTAACATATTCAAGTAAATAAATTCTCTTAGATTTGGTTTATATGACTTTAAATTTTCTCTTCTTACATTTGGAAATAAGTCCAAGGAAATCCAGATATTATTTGCTGGCTGCAATAGAGCCATTCTTGAGAAGCAATTAGGATGCATTTGGATAGTAGCTATATTAGTTGTTGCAGGTGAAAGATAAAAAGAGGCTGTTTGCATCAGAAAGGAATGACAACAGCATACTAGTCAGAGGCACAGATTGTTCCCAAAACATGGTTAACTGGCATTTTCTGGATGTGTGAACTTGAGTAAATTTCTTAACTTTTCTCAGCCCAAATTTCTGTATTCGTCAAATGGGGATAATTGTACCTTGCTCATACTATTGCATGATTAAATGAGGAAATTTATAAATGCAAAAATGTTGCACATTGTCTAGTATATAGTGAGGGCTGGATAAATACTAGTCTATTGTTGATGTTATTATATGCACTCTTAGTGTGACTGAATGCAGGCCAGGGGGTGAGCCTAGCATGGGGGAAGGACTATGGTCATGGAAATTGTAGGAGATTACATACCAGCAGCCCTGGCTTCTAGTCCCTGTTTTTTGTGCTAACAAACTCTACAGTGGTCAGCCATCACTTAACTTTCAGTTAGAGTTAAGATACCTGCTTGTATTTTGTTATGTTTGTCTAGACTCAGGAATCCCCATTTTTTTCCAGTTATAAATTTCTTTCATTTTATGTGAGCCAGCATTATGATTGCCAAAATATTACAGAGCACACAGTTCTTAAATGTTGAATATGACAAATTGCAGCCATCAAGTTCTTCAGAGCTTGAGATCCCTGGCAGTTGCAGCCTGTCACGGAGAACCGAGTGTGCAGAGCCTTGTGGCACAGAGGGGAGGGGGTGGGACACGGCTCAGGCCTCCCCTCCGGGAGTCAGGGTCAGCGTGTGCAAAGTTGTGTTCCAGCCATTCTCCAGTCCTGTCCTTTCATTTATACACATAGTGTTGGTTATAACCCTGTCAGATTACACAGGAAAGGGTGAAGGCCGCACAGCTGTGTGACTCTAAATGTCACCATGCTACCGTTCACACCTATTTGTGGTCAGAGCAGTTGGTATGCAAAGGAAGGATGGCTAAGTGAAATAAATCAGTATGCCATAGTGTAATAATAATTCATTATACCAAGTCAAAAAAGAAATCAGTGGGTTTTTCTGAGTTACTTGACCAAATGATGAGCCTGTCAGGACTGAAATTAGGTAGAATTCATTGGGCAGATGCCATAGTAGAGCTTAAAATTTTTTTTTTTTTAAAAAGGGATGTCTGGTCTTAAGGATGAAAATGTCCATGAAGTGGACAGGGCCAATTATCCTGCGTAGAACCGAACGCTACAGAATTGTAGGACCTCAGCAACTGAGCTGTCTGACGTGTCTCTCACTCAAGGTAAAACTGCTTGTGTTAACCACCGCAAATTTTTTTTTTTTCAGAAATGGTCATAAAATTTATGGGGCGCCTGGGTGGTTCAGTCGTTAAGCATCTGCCTTCAGCTCAGGTCATGATCCCAGGGTCCTGGGATTGAGCCCCGCATCGGGCTCCCTGCTCTGCTGGGAGCCTGCTTCTTCCTCTCCCATTCCCCCTGCTTGTGTTCCCTCTCTCACTGGCTGTCTCTCTCTCTGTCAAATAAATAAAATAAAATCTTTAAAAAAAATGGTTATAAAATTAAACTTTTCAGTTAAGAATTATGGACAGGGTCGCCTGGGTGGCTCAGTTGGTTAAGCGTCTGCCTTCAGCTCAGGTCATGATCACAGGGCCTGGGATTGAGCTCTGTCTGCAGCTCCCTGCTCAGCAGGGAGTCTGCATCTCCTTCTGACCCTCCCCCCTCTCATGCTTTCTTTCTCTCTCTCTCTCTCTCAAATAAATAAATAAATAAATATAATCTTTAAAAAAAAAGAATTATGGGCAAATTTTCCCTTACATAAAGCATTTTTCACAGAATCTATTCTCTTGAGTCTGCCAGGGCAAGGGTCCTAAAGGAGAAAAGAGCTGAGTGGGCAAATGGAAGTGACGCTTGTA
>NW_024426885.1:76114902-76281258 GCF_017311325.1 Ursus maritimus | reverse complement strand
GCTTGGTGTCCCGGGGGGGGGGGCGACTGTGGTCCACATCTACAAAGGGAACTGTAGCAATGTGCAGAAGGAGAGGAGCACCAACTGGCATGGCAAAGGGGGGCATCCAGAGTGAATTCTCCAACTCTGTCAGATATTTGCTTGTGATTTTCTCAGAGGGTCTGAGAGCACTTTGCTGAAGACACAGATCTGGTAATTACAGTCCGCTCCCTCCTGGTCAGCCTTCAAGTGGAGGATCACGAGGGGCAGGGCAGCGGAGCCAAGCCTGGAGAAGGCCCGGGGCCGGCCTGTCTGACTGAAGGTGGCTGATGGCCTTTTGGTGGGAAACTCTGTTGGACTTTAGAGAGGGTCCTATAAAGTGTTCAGAGGAAAAGTCAAACCATAAATGTGTGTAAAGCTTTGATCTCCTTAATCCCAAATGGCCATAGCAATGGCACAGATACTTAAAAATGTCTGAAAAGAAGAACTGGAACATCTTCTGAAGATTATGGGACATCCTGTTCCATTTATATAGATATACATGTGCATAAACATAAAGAATATATGTAATTATGTTGAAACTAGTGGGACATAGAAACACATAAAATTTTTATAGAATGCAAAAAATAGAACAACTATAAATCCATAAAATGCTTATTTATTAATATAAATAAAATTTACAGAATAAAATATATATAGTACACATGTAAATGTGTTATATAAAATTTAAATTTTTATATAAGATTCTAAAAAAGCAGCATGTAGTAGATCCTTTGATATTTTCTCTTTGCAGTTGTATGTTATATTTTTTCCTGTGTGAGGTGCCTGGGACTTGGTGTTGTCTCATTTGAACTTGGGTTCCTCAACAGCCCCAAATAAGAGGGATGGCTGTGGAGGCCAAAAGAATACTGAAAGAATTAGATTACTTTCTGCCACTGTTCTTTTTTTTTTTTTTTTCCCCTCTACTTAGAAGTAAAAGCATACACTTCCTCACAAATGTGAAGAATGCTTCTTCCTTTGTAATCTGAAGACAAAAGTTATTCCAAATCCAGTAACTTGTTTAGAATTTGGTGGCGTAGAGTTTTTCCTGCCCATAGTAATCAATTAACGGTTTTGAAATTCTGTCTTCAGAAGGAAGAAAAGAAGAAAACATTTGGAGTGTAGACAGCTCTATGCTCACGAACCCTGCATTCCCCATCAGTGGTGTTTCCTCTGCTCGTATTCAGTGTGATCTTGATAACCCCTCAGTCCGTTGGCCAGGTGCACAATCAATGCACAAAAACTGTTTCAAGACTTAAATACACACCGTTGACGCTTGTACCACTGGGAGAGAGTTCTCGGTATTCCCAGGGTGGTTTTGCTGGGCCACATTCCTGTGGCCTCTCGCCAGAGTTTGTCCTGTGACTTAGATTTATACTGCCAGCCCCTGTTAACTCAGCAAGCAGCCCTGCTTCCGGTAAGCAGCTTGTGAGGCTGAATGGCTCAGTTACGACACAAAGTGGAATAGTTAATTTTGCCCACAATGCATCAGGTTTTGTTAAGTACTTTCATGGATGTTTTTACCATAATCCTCACAAAAACGCTCTGTGCAAGTGGTGATAATGCTATCATAACATTTAGTCAGCTTGCACCTTGTCCAGTGAGGCATTTTAAATAATAACCTCTTTTTACTGCTGGGAAAAACTGAGGTTCTAAAAAGTTAAGTAGTTCACCCAAAGTTTTGATTACATTGTAAGGTATTGTTGGGGTTTTTGACCCCCAAGTGTCCCCAAAGGCAGTGTGCTGTGTGGACAAAGGTGGCGGGGGGAAAATGCACTCCTTATCATTGACATTATTGATGCCCTGCTCTCTCAACCTCTGGCTGACAAAGCCTAAAATATGGAAGTGGGGATAGAAACAGAGTGTTTTCCACCATCTGTCATGGGCAGTCCCCCCTTACTGCCTGTCCTGACAGCAGATCGCATTTCTGTCCTTGTTTCACACACCCCTGGGTCCCTATCCCTTACTGAGCACTTTGAGCCAAACACGATCTTCTGCCAGGGAATCATCTTGAACTTACTTGAAACCTCCTTGGCGCACTTCACATCCAAGAGTGAATAGATGAAATGTGTTCTGTCCCTTCTTTAGGATTTTAAATAGCCTCTTAAAAAAAAAGGCTCGAGGCGGGGGTAGGGCTTGAGTCATTGGTTTTCTAAATTCTGTGATAAAAATTCTCTGTGGACCACCATGCAGTGCAGTCTGTCTGGAAAGCAATGAATCATCTTCGTCCTTATTTTTGTCCTCATTATTCTGTCAATAATTACTTCCATGAAAAAAAAAAAAAAGATTATTCCATGTCAAGCACTAGGCTTACGTGTATTTTATACGTTACCTCATTTTACGTCCATGACAAACCAACAGTTTCGTTACCTCCATTTTTACCGATGTGGTCACACAACTAGGAAATGGTGGGGTCTCTACTCGAATGCTGTTCTCTTTGAGTCCAAAGTGTGTGCTCTCCGCATTGCTCCCGCTTTCTCCAAGTCAGATTAGAGCAAAATTTCATGCTTGCATTCCCACTTTAAGGCCTGTGTGTCTGCTGGAGGAGAGCCTGTAAGGCAACGAGTGTGACGGGATCATATCATGGCTTCTCCTGAGGGATGACGTTACTTCTGGACTGATTCCTCACTGGAAGAACTTTGGAAGAAAGTTCTTAAAATGCATGGCTCTTTGAAGGGGCTGAGTGGACGGTATTCCAAGGACTCCGGGGAGAATCGTAATTGAGCTGTTCTTCATTTTACTTAATACAGTTAAGACAGATGTGCCAATAACATGGAAGCATTTTGAGAACTTACTTGAGACCTGCTGTTTGATCAGGTGACGGTGAAAAACGCATAGTGGTAGGAAGGTGTGCACATGTACTACAGCATTCGAGCTATAATGAGTCTTGGCTGGAAGGTTAATACATATTTTATTATGTGTTTCAACTAGAGAAATGTGCATTATTTGAATGGTGAGATTTTTGTCTGCAGGTACTCACGAGGGCTTAAAAAATACTTTGCAAGATGAGGTCACAGATTTTTTAGAAACTGTTTTAGCCTAAATTGGACTTAGGTTGAAATAAGAGGCCAGTTAGGAAGGCAGCTACTTGTGAAACTCTCCAGACACGAAGCAAGTGTTATTTCTAAAACCGATCATCACTGGGAAACGGTCAAGCCCATGATCCTGGGGAAACTGCAGGTGATGGTGGGATAGGGAAGGAACAGTGATCTGCGAATCACCACCTGCTCTGCAGGGAACTGTCTGTGTGACTTTGGACCAGTCACGTCACCAGCCGCAGGCTCCCTCCTCATCCGCAAACTGAGTGAGTTTGGTTGAGAACATTTCTGCAGTCCCACTGAGCTGATGGGCCATGATTTGAAGTGTATGTAGGATTTATTTATCATCAGTGAGGGCATTTATTTTCTGTGTGTTTCCTTAGACGTCCTTTAACAAAATGAAAGCTAGCCTTAAGTAGTTGAATGAATAGTGCTGGGCTTTGGTCTTCATAAGAATCAAAACCTGTTCCTGTGTTAATCTTTTTTTGTTACATCCGCATTTGAAATACACGTACATTTTTACTAACGTATACAGATAGGAAAAGGTAGGTGCCCAGATTGTAGTGGCTTTACTGTTGTGTCATAAAGATACTAGAATATATACGCTTCCTAATTCCACACAAGTGATGTACACTGTTTAAATTTTACTGTAACTCTAGAAGGTAAACCTAATTGGCTGAATTTTATCTGCCCTTCCCACCCAATTTAGCTGACATCCTCATCCTCACCCTCAGAATGCGACTGTATTTGGAGATAGGGCTTCATGGATCCCTCACAGAGGTAATTAAAGACAAGCACAGTCATACAGGTGGGCCCTAATCTGACAGGTGTCATTGTAGGAAGAGTGGATTAGCATACCTCCAACACAGACCAACGGATGACCCTGTGAGGACACAGGAAGGCAGCCACCTGCCAGCCGAGGAGGTCGGCCCCCCAAACCTGCTGCCCCCTTAATCGTGGACTTCAGATTCCAGATGGTGAGAATATAGGTTTTTGGTGTTTAAGCCACGATCCTGTCTATGACACTTTGTTAAGGCAGCCCGAGCAAATTAATACAATACGTGTTGTTATTCTCATTTCTTGGTCTCAGAAACCTGACTCAGGGAGGGTTGGAGACTGATGAAAGGCCATGTGGTTGAAACGTGGCAGAACCAGAGTCCACACCCAGGTTTTCCTCTCCATGCACCTTCCGTGTCACCACATAGTTCCCTCGTTGAGCACGAAACATGACCTTCCACTTCACGTGGACCGTCCGAGCACGTGTGGGAGCCTCTGGAGGAGTAAGTGTTCACATATAATTTACAAGGATTTTCCAAGTTCGGCACTTTAACAAAGTGTAGTCTATTGTTCAGGACCCTGAGTTTCTCATTAGAAAGTTCCCTAAATCTTCGGGGCTTTGTTTCCCCTTCACATCATGAGTGGAAGTAAAAGCGACTACCTCATAAGTTTTTTGGAAGGATACAGTGAGACACTGCATGGACAGCATTTAGCATAGATCTTGGTGTATTTTCAGGACTCACTATATGTTATTCATAATGACATTATTATTATTTATTTGATTTGATCCTACAGCTACTCTGAATGATAAACAATTTAAAAGACCTCTGAAATTCTCATGACCAATCCTTTTCTTGTTAAAGAAGAAGAAATTAAATCCCTGAAATTATAGTAAATCAATTTGAGCTCAAAAGTCAGTTTTACATTTATTTTGCTTTAATTTTTAAAACTAAGCTTATTATAACTTCATTTATGTTGTAATTATTCATAATATTATGCTATGACTCAATTTTTTATTTAGTTATTAAAATAATGAGGTGATGGATATTTAGTACAGACAGGTCAGTTGATCTAAATTGTGATTTTTTTTTTCTTCTTTACACCTTTAAGATACAGTCCTCAGTATAAAAATGACCTGTTCATTTGTAGTGATCTTTTACGACTTGGAATATGTTTAATATACCTGAAAACTATAATTTTCTCCCCTTAAACACTTCAGTCTTAAAAGTCTTGGAGTTTAAAACCTTTTAAGTCATTTTGCAATTACCCTTCCTGATCCCAAAAATAATTTTCCAATCTGCTACAAAATGTATCATGACAAAAAGGATTTATAAAACACTGCTATACAAGAAGCCTTGTTAAGATTGTGTTGTTAACTATCCTCAATATTGTAATAAGAGCTTCCAGTAACCAGAGTTGAATTAAGAAAAAACAAACAAAAGCATTTTTCTCTTCACTTTCTTAAACAAGAATTTCAGTAAATGGGATATATAGTAATTTGATCATTTGACATTTTTATTAAATTGATTAGGCATTTAACTCTTTAATTTTGGACTTTAAAAAAGTCTTTAATAACTCATTCAGGTGTGGTTTCTCAGGCATCATTTCCTGAAGTGGTTTTTCATTCATTCCTAGGATATCATTCAGGAGGTGGTGGGGGATTAGAATAGACAAGAAAGTTAAGGCCAGATAATGGAGAGCAGGAGCGTGAGGGTGGGGATTTTATTCTGTAGGCTGTAAGAAATCTTTGGACATTTCTTAGTAGGAAAGTGGCTTCCTAGGGAGCTGGACGATGAATTTGGCAGAGATGTCTGTAATCTCCTACAGCAGAAACTAACGTGAGGAGTTTATATTATGTTCTGATAAGAGAGAGACGGTGAGCATCTGCACTGGGGACGGACAGCAGAGAAGGGAGGTGAGAGGCTCACTTAGGTTGATGAAATATATGTGAAAAATATGGCAGAGGCAGAGTAAAAGTTTACTTGGTTAGGTTAAATAGCGTATATAAACTAGAAAAGTGGAAAGCAATATTTAAGAGGCATTCAAAGCACAAAAGAGTGTTTTATTTTCTTAATTTTAACTGTTAAAAGAGTTTGCATCAACAGGTTCAGATGAATCATATTCCAGGATAGTAGTAATAGTCATGAACCTTCAGGGAAATGCCAGAAAGACAGTACTGCATTCTTTTAGAGTACCACACCTTAGCTTCCCAGGCAGCGTGCAGGGCAGGTGCGATAGGAACTCTGGTGTACTTGGTGTGTCACATGTGGTGTCCTTCTGCCCTATGGCTGGGGGTCGTGTGGGGGGGAACAGAGCCCCAGGCCTCTCAGTTGCTCTTGCCTGGAGTAGTGCTCCTGCAACAGAGAGCTGGGGGGTATCCTAAATGTGGGCGTCTGCCCCTCTGGGGGAGGAGCCGTAGCCCTAGACTGGGAGCTGGAGACAGAGGGAGCCTGTCTTCCCGGCTGGGCCTCCTGGGGTAGAGTTTCGATTACGCCAAGCTGGAAAGAATGGGAGGGAGTGGATTATAGATTAAATGCTGAGGACTTTGCCATTCTAAGATTCAGTGGATTTTCTGGAATAAATATATCTTCATTTGCTGCATTTACAGAGACTTTGAATAGCTGTATGCATTGTTTTCACACTTTTCACCAGTTACGAATGTCAGTGCAGAGTCCAGAGCTTCCCACACGGCCATTCCAGAAGTTGTCTCATCATTGTGGTTTGCTGGTTAAGATACTGGCAAGTGAAATGCGCGTACGGGAGGAAGAAGGATTGTGAATGAGTCTGAAAATCGGGCCGTGTGGGTGATATCTAGAACTAAAACATAGAAGGAATGCGAGGAAGCAGGGTTTTCACAGGTACAAAACGGTAAAGGGAACTTTGACCCGTGTAGTGCCACTGACCAGAACTACAGTTAGCACACAAAATTACGGGGAAGCAGATGTCATGGAGTTTTGGAAACAAGTTTTGTTCGTTGTGAACCGAATGTGTGGCACTGAGCTCCGTTTGGGAATGTGTGAACAAGGCTGAGAGGCCATCTTTTCAGGGAATGCCAGAGATGTCTGCAGTGTTAGATGGTCAGGCACCATGACCACAGACATGTTTACGTTGCACAGAAGCCAGTTTGGAGACTCCTGTATTAATCAGGGTGAGAGATGACACTGGTCTGAAGGAGATAGCGGCAGGGAGCATGGAGAGAAGCAGGCTAGCACCCAGCACCATGGTGAACGCTGCAGGGAAAGATACGCTGGCGTACAAGATTAATTACAGCCTGTTGCAGACAAACGGCGTTCACCTCGGTTTGCGTTAGGACGCTCATCCCTTTTCATTTGTAGTCTAATGGGCCATAGCTGTGATTTAAGGCAATATTTAGGTGCCCATGTATCTTTCGTCTTCTCCTTACCTTGAGTTAGTTGTAGAATTGTTGCATTAGAGCTCAGCTTCTACAGAATCAAGACATTTGAAAATGTGAGCGTTGGCACCTGATATATCAAGCAACAAAGAAAAAAAAAAAACTAGCACAAAATTCCTCAAATTATTCGACTTTATCCTAACAGAAGTTTTCAGAAGCAAGATGAACGGTAACACAAGTGAAAACAAAACAGTGAGTGCATGTCTATAAGCTGCAGATCCACAGATCACAAGGTCAGCAGGAGTGTAAAGGAGGAATATGTCAACACCGAAGGTCTATAAGAAAAATTGCTGTAAAGCAGCACAGGATCAGCAGAATAAATGGGGAAAAGTTGAAAAAGTCTTTTGGTAGCAAGTAAGTAGAAACTCTGAATGTTGTAAGAAATATTCCTGACACTGGATCACCAAATTTGGAAATAATGAAAACAGTGCAAGAACCTAACAATTGAAATTGCGATTCTGTACAGCTCAACAATTTTTTTTAACATAATATTTGGGATCTACCTAACTAGGCCGAATGCTAGGAACTGTTTTCTTTCTGTGTATTTTTCTTGGTGCTTATGCAATATTTGATGTGTTGCTTAAAATAATAAGTTTTTTTAAAGAGAGACTGCACAGGTGCACCTGCACATGTGTGAGCAGTGTTGGCGGGGGAGGGACACGGGAGAGGGAGAGAGAATCTCAAGCAGATTCTGCCCCAGGGAGGAGCTGGATACAGGGCCCCATCTCACGACCCTGATATCATGACCCAAGTGTAAGTCTGGCTCGGAGGAAAAAGGATCCAGACAGGAGTCTTGACGGGATGGACACGATGGGAGAGAGCTGACCTTGGTGTGATTTTGGGTTGTTTCAGAAAGGAAGAATGTAAACCACAGTGCAATAAATCGCATAGTTACCAGTGGGTAATTTTCTCCATATTTGTTCATGTCTCAAATATTTCAGTTTCATTAATAGTAAATTTTTCTGGAGAAATGATGCCTCATATTTAACATATATGTTTTCTTTCTGATATGTGACATTAAAATCATTTACTTAAAGATTATTATTGAGCTTTTTCCTTTAAAAATAAAATCCTCACATATTTGAAGTTAGAGTCTAAAGAGAATGACTTTAATTCCTAAAAGCAAGTCTTTGGTATTTACATTTTCATGCTAAAATATTACCATAAAATTATCAAAAAATCCTTCTCAATTTTTTTTTTTTCAAATTTTAGTTAATATACAGTGTAATATTGGTTTCAGGAGTAGAATTCAGTGATTCATCACTGAGGTACAACACCCAGTGCTCATCATGAGTGCCCTCTTTAATGCCCATCACCCATCCAGCCCATCCCCCGCCCACCTCTCTCCATCACCCCCCAGTTCTTTATCATTAAGAGTCTCTGACGGTTTGCCTCCCTCTCTTTTTTTTCCCTTCCTGTATGTTCATCTGTTTCGTTTCTTAAATTCCACATATGAGTATAATCATAGGGTGTTTGTCTTCCTCTGACTGACTGACTTTACTTAGCATAATACCTTCTACTTACATCTAGGTCATTGCAAATGACAAGATTTCATTCCTTTTGATGGCTGAGTAGTATTCCATCACATATATATATCACATCTTCTTTATCCATTCATCTGTCAGTGGACATCTGGGCTCTTTCCATAGTTTGGCTATTGTTGATAGTGCTGCTATAAACAATTGGGGTGCATGTGCCCCTTCCAATCAGTGTTTTTGTAACCCTTGGGTAAGTACCTAGCAGTACAATTGCTGGATTGTGGTAGTTCTATTTTTAACTTTTTGAGGAACCTCCATATTCTTTTCCAGAGTGGCTATACCAGTTTGCATTCCCACCAACAGTGCACGAGGGTTCCCCTTTCTCCACCTCCTCGCCAACACCTGTTGTTTGTGTTGTTAATTTTAGCCATTCTGACAGGTATGAGGTCGTATCTCATTGTGGGTTTGATTTGCATTGACCTGATGATGAGTGATGTTGAGCATCTTTTCATGTGTCTGTTGCCATCTGGATGGCTTCTTTGGAAAAATGTCTATTCATGTCATCTGCCTATTTCTTAACTGGATTATTTGTTTCTTCGCTGTTGAGTTTGATATCTAACCCTTTTCAGATACGTCATTTGTAAATACCTTCTCCAATTCCGTAGGCTGCCTTTTAGTTTTGTTGACTGTTTCCTTCACTCTGCAGAAGCTTTTAATCTTGATGAAGTCCCAGTAGTTCATTTTTGCTTTTGTTTGCCTTGCTTCTGGCAATGTGTCTAATAAGTAGTTGCTATGGCCGAGGTCATAGAGGTTGCTGCTTGTGTTCTCCTCTAGGATTCTGACGGATTCCTGTCTCACATTTAGGTCTTTAATCCATTTTGAATTTATTTTTGTTTATGGTGTAAGAAAGTGCTCCAGTTTTATTCTTCTGCATGTGGCTGTCCAATTTTCCCAACGCCATTTTTTCAAGAGACTGTCTTTTTTCCACTGTATATTCTTTCCTGCTTTGTTGAAGTTCAGTTGACCATATACCCGTGGCTCCATTTCTGGGTTTTCTATTCTGTTCCATTGAGCTTTGGGTCTGTTTTTGTGCTAGTTCCATACTGTCTTGGTGACTACAGTGTTGTAATAGAGCTTAAAGTTCAGAATCATGATGCCTCCAGTTTTGCTTTTCTTTTTCAGGGTTGCTTTGGCTATTCAGGGTCTGTTGTGGTTCCATACAAATTTTAGGATTCTTTGTTCTAGTTCTGTGAAAAATGATGGTGGTATCTTGATAGGGATTGCATTAAATGGATGCATTAAATCTATAGATTGCTTTGGGTAGTATAGACATTTTAACAGTGTTTGTTCTCCTAATCCATGAGCATGGAATGTTTTTCCATTTCTTTGTGTTGTCTTCAATTTCCTTCGTAAGTGTTTTATTGCCTTCCGAGTACAGATCTTTTACCTCTGTGGTTAGGTTTATTCCTAGGTATCTTATTGTTTTAGGTACAGTTATAAATGGGATCAATTCCTTGATTTCTTCTTCTCCTGCTTCATTATTTGTGTATAGAAATGCAACAGATTTCTCTACATTGATTTTATATCCTGCAACTTTGCTTAATTCATGTATTAGTTCTAGCAATTTTGGCGGGGAGTCTCTTGGGTTTTCTATATAGACTGTCATGTCATCTGCAAATAGTGAAAGTTTGACTTCTTCTTTGCCAATTTAAATGCCTTTTATTTTGTTTTGTTGTCTGATTGCTGATGCTAAGACTTCCAGTACTATGTTAAATAGTATTGGTGAGAGTGGATATTCTTGTCTTGTTCCTGCCCATGCGGGAAAGGCTCTCAGGTTTTCCCCATTGAGGATGATATTAGCTGTGGGTCTTTCATATATGGCCTTTATGATGCTGAGGTATATTCTATCTGTCCCTACTTTTTTGACGGTTTTTATCAAGAATGGATGCTGTATTTTGTCAGATGTTTTTTCTGCAACTATTGAGAGGATCGTATGGTTCTTATCCTTTATTTTATTAATGTGGTGTATCACATTGATTGACTTGCAGATATTGAACCACTCCTGTAGCTTAGAAATAAATCCCATTAATGGTGGTGAATAATTCTTTTAATGTAATGTTGGATTTGATTTGCTAGTATCTTGTTGAGAATTGGGCGGGATGAACATCCCCTCCACATTCATCAGGGATATTGGCCTGCAATTTTCCTTTTTAGTATGGTCTTTGTTAGTTTTGGAATCAAGGTAATGCTGGCTTTGTAGAATGAGTTTAGAAGTTTTCCTTTCATTTCTATTTTTTGGAATGGTTTGTGAAGAATAGGTATTAACTCTTCTTCAAATATCTGGTAGAATTCCCCTGCAAAACCATCTGGCACTGGACTTTTGTTTTTTGGGAGATTTTTAATCACTGTTTCAACTTCTTTGATGCTTATGGGTCTGTTCAAATCTTCTATATCTTCCTGTTTCAGTTTTTGGTAGTTTGTGTGTTCCTAGGAATTTGTCCATTTCTCCAGATTGTGCCCAGTTTGTTGGCATGTAATTTTTCATAACATTCTTCTATGATTGTTTCTACTTCTGTGGTGTTGGTTGTGTTCTCTCCTCTTTCATTCATGACTTTATTTACTGGAATCCTCTCTCTTTTCATTTTGATAAGTTGGCTGGGGTTTATCAATTTTATTAATTCTTTCAAAGAACCAGCTCTTAGTTCCATTGATCTTTTCTACTGTGTTTTGTTTGTTTGTTTCTATATTGTTTATTTCTGCTCTAATCTTTATTATTTCCCTTTTTCTGCTGGTTTTAGGCTTTATTTGCTGCTTCTTTTCTAGCTCCTTTAGGTGTAAGGTTAGGTTGTGTATTTGGGACTTTTCTTGCTTCTTGAGGAAGGCCTATATTGCTACATACTTCCCTCTTAGGACTGCCTTTGCTGCATCCCAAAGGTTTTGGACTGTCGTATTTTCTTTTTTTTTTTTTTTTTGCTTCCATGTTTTTTTTTTGTTGTTTGTTTGTTTCTTCTTTAATTTTCTGGTTAACCTATTATTTTTTTAGTAGGATGTTCTTTAATCTCCATGTGTTTGTGGTTTTTCTAAATTTTTTCTTGTGGTTGACTTCAAGTTCCATAGTGTTGTGGTCTGAAAATATGCATGGTATGATCTCAGTCTTTTCGTACTTGTTGAAGGCTGATTCTGTGACCCAGTATGTGATCTTTTCTGGAGAATGTTCCATGTGGACTCCAAAAGAATGTTTATTCTGCTGCTTTAGGATGAAATGTTCTGAATGTATCTGTCAAGTCCATCTGGTCCAGTGTGTCATTCAAAGCCCTTGTTTCCTTATTGATCATCTGCTTAGGTGATCTGTCCATTGCTGTGAGTGGGGTGGTAAAGTCCCCTACCATTATTGTCTTATTATCTATGAGTTTCTTTATGTTTGTTATTAATTGATTTATATATTTGAGTGCTCCCAAGTTGGGGGCATAAATATTTATAATTGTTACGTCTTCTTGATGGATAGACCCCTTTGTTATGATATGATGTCCTTCATCATTGCTTGTTACAGACTTTGGTTTAAAATCTAGTTTGTCTGATATAAGTATGGCTACTCTAGCTTTCTTTTGATGTTCATTAGTGTGATAGATTGTTCTCTATCCCCTCAGTTTCCATCTGCAGGTGTCTTAAGTTCTAAAATGAGTCTCTTGTAGGCAGGATATAGATAGGTCTTGTTTTTCTTATCCATTCTGATACCGTAGTAAGTTTTTTAGTAACTTTTTCTTAAAAATAGGCAGGAAATAATTAGATATGTTCATATTTTTTTTCCTAATGAGCTTTGGTCAAGACTTTCTTATGCTAATTTGAAATGCTTTAAATATAGTACATTTGATTAGTAAAATTTCAGTAATTACCTGTGTCTCCTTTAAAGAAATTTGAATTTTATTTTAATTTTAAAATTTAAATTCAATTAATTAATATATAGTGTATTATCAGTTTCAGAGGTAGAGTTAAGTGATTCATCAGTCTTATATAACACCCAGTGCTCATTACATCATGTGCCCTCTTTAATGTCCATCACCTAGTTACTCCATCTCCCCACCCTCACCCTCTCATGCAACCATTAGTTGGTTTCCTATGATTAGGAGTCTCTTATGGTTATTCTCCCTCTTTGTTTTCGTCTTGTTTTATTTTTTCTTCTATTCCTCTATGATCCTCTGTTTTGTTTCTTAAATTCCACATATCTGTGAGTTCATATGATAATTGTCTTTCTCTGAGAAATACTGAGTTTTATTAACACATTAAGTACTTTGTAAATTATTTTATGAATATTCTAAACATTCGTCATGTTGATTTCTAATTTATATAAAATTATTTTAAATTTTATGGAAATATTCTAAGGCATGTAAAATACAAGTGTGTTATTTCATCATAAAGCATGGAACATAAATTTTTAAAATTATTATTACTTTAATTTTATTTAATTTAATTAATTTTATTACTTTAATAAAATATAAGAGACCTGAATATCTGTATTTAGAGATTTTCCCCCAGTGTCCAGCAGTATGTGAAATAATTTGCCCTTATGCTGTCAGTGAGAGACATTCCTTATTTAATTGTAGACACTTTAGAGAAGATTATTCATGACCCAGAGACTACACTGCAGGCCTATTTACTTCTTCAATTTTCATCAACCATTACATTAAAATATATATACTTCTTTGGTATATAATTATGATATAGGATAAACATACACTGTATGGCCGTGAAAATTATTTTGTGAAAGCATACTTAGTAGACTAGAAATGAGTTCACAATATGTTATTAATTTTAAAATGCAGATTATGAAATGAAAAACTAATTTTTGTAAATTTTACGTGTGAATATATGGAAAATATTGGGATATACATACATGTATTAGTAGTACTTCTAACATTTTTGTTTTAGGTAATTTTCTAATTTTTTCATGAACATGTGTTTATTACATACAGACATAGAATAAAATTCATACACAAAAATTATATATGGAAGTCTGAAATTATCACAGGAGAATTTAAATTCAAGTTCATTCTACTTCAGCTATAGCTCAGTTAGAATTAGTAATTTCCTAGGTCAAAAGCTTCAGAAAGACTTTTGATATCCTAAAGGAAATTTGCCAGAAAATTCAGGGGAGGAATGTGCACGGAGGGAATTAGAGCAGCTGGCCTGTGATCTTTTCCCCCTATGATTATCCTGGGGTATTCCAAGAAGGGGAGAAAAAACAGGCAGAAAACAGGTGTACTCTTTTTGTAAACATTACCTCCAGGCAAATACACCAGTATTTGCTAGGAGGCAAATTCTTATCTATCCAGTATTTTGAGTGGGCTGTTTCTGTTTTGCATTTACTTGTGGGAAACAAACTTACAACGTATAGATTTCTGAAGCATAGCTCCCTGGAGAATGTCACATAAGCTATACAATTCTTATGGATATAAAATGCAGGTGTTTCATAATTTTAACACTTCCTTGTTTTGTGAAAGACAGTCTGCACCCCTGACATAGACACTTTATTATTCTATGTAGAAATTACATGCTTAATTAAGGAGGCGGCCCTGGGAGCTTTGTAGGCTGTAGTAGACCTCTCCCTGCTTTTCCTGTCCCTCTTGCTGTCTTATATTCTTAAAATTATAAATAGAGTTTGATACTGGCTGTATTAGTTTGTTAGGGCTACCATAACACAGTATCACAGACTTGCTGAGTTAAGCAACAGAAATTCATTGCACAGTTCTGGAGCCCCAGATCAAGTAGCTAGCTTTTGGTTAGAGACAGTGTTCTAGGGAATAGGTAAGATGGAGTCAGATTAGAGAAGCTAGATGGTTGGATAGATGGCAGGTAGCGAGGCAGGTAATCTTTACGCACGTGGTTCCCGTCCAGCACGGGGAGGTAGACTTCTGGAACCCCACAGGAACAGCTGGCGCAGAGGCAGCAGACTCACCCCTTTGCTCTCACTCTCAGCCCAGAGCATGCTTTCTGTGAGTGTGGTAGTTGGCTGGGATTGTCAAAGAAAGTTCTACAGGTGGGGTAGCTTAAATAACAGAAATTTATTTTCTCACAGTTCTGTAGGGTAAAGTCCAACATCATGGTTTTGGCAGCTTTGGGTTCTCCTAGGACCCCTGTTTGGTGTGGAGATGGCCACCTTCTCACTGAGTCTTTGTGGCCTTTTAATTCCCTGCTGCTCTTCCTCTTACACTAAGGACATCGGTCCTGTTGGACTGGGACCACCACCATGGCCCCATTTTACCCCCCCTTCTTTATGGGCCTGATCTCCAAATACAATTACATTCTAAAGTTCTAGGGTTAGGACTTTAACATGTGAATTTGGGGGAGAACACAATTCAGTCCAAAACACTGGATAAGTTCTCTAATCTATGTGTCTCATTAGAAAAATTTAATCCTTTATGTTAACTCAGAATGAAATAGTGGTTGTGAGTTTTGATACTCTCTCATTGATCTAAGAGCTGTGCTGTTATGAAAACAGTTGCACATTATAACGAAGTCACATAGAAAGTTTTATCACAAAGCCCATAACAGCATAAAAATGTAAAGTGGGTGTCTGAAATGAGTACATCCTTTAAAAATGTGTTATTTGCTTTCTAAAGAATAAAGTTGGTTAAACATTGCATCTTCTACTTCTTTGTGTCCTGATGTTGAAAATTTGCTTGTTTCCCCAGCTGCATTATGCAAGGTAGCAAACATTTTACCATTACAAAACTTGATTGTTAACTGTAAGAGAATATCATAAGCTTTAATTAAATAGGGAGATTTTTACCCATTTTAAGCCAAAATAAAAAGAGATAAAAATAAAGGTTTGACATTAGTATTAATCTTATTTCTTCTTTATACCAACTTAAGAGCTTATGGCCATATGTGATGTAGACAATGGGTAGAATTTCACCAACATATAACCAGGGTAATTTAATTTTAATCTATTTGGGGACTGTCCCTTTTATTCCCCCTTTAAAGGAAGCACGTTCTCCAATCCATGGTCTAATTAGAGGATTTTTCATGCATTTAATCTTACACCCACACTGTAGTGTAGTGTTGCTTTCGGCTTTGTCATGGGTCACCCTCTGGTAACAGTGATCACCACCTGGAACCTTGATCCTGTTTGCTTGATATGCAGGTACCTTCTTTCCACTGTAGCTGAGGCGTTTGGGCATAGTATAGTTCCCTTTTCCTGTGCTTCTTTACTTTTCATTCCCTACGTGGCTAACATCCACGTCTGCATAGATTTATACTAGGAATGCACCAAATTTTGCCTTAAGCTCTAGTACAGGGCCAAAGTTGGCTACTTGCCATTAGTTTTTGGCTTAGCCAAATATTTACTTCAGCATCATGCAAATATCATCGAAACCGGAACAAACATGGAAGTGCTGTATGATTTTGGAAGCATACCATGTTTTACTCATAAATGCCAGTTTTGTGTTCAGAATGCAATCGTGGCATAGGACGCGTCACAGAACTACGGTAGCAAAGGGAGAGTGCTTCTTTCATCCTTCTCAATTATGGAAAATCTGCATGATAGGCAAAAAGATTAGAAATTCATTATCATACACTTACACAATATGTTCAGATAATCTGTTTAAAAATTTCTTAAAAAAGAAGGTTTTTTTAAGATTTTATTTATTTGTCGGGGGGGGGGGCATGAGCCGGGGGAGGCGCAGGCAGAGGGAGAAGCAGACTCCCCTCTGAGCAAAGAGCCCAGTGCGGAACTCAATCCCAGGACCCTGGATCATGACCTGAGCCGAAGGCAGATGCTTAACCGACTGAGCCACCCAGTTGTCCCTAAAAAAAGTTTTAATGTTACACTTTGTTGATGCAAATACTGAAGTAGATATATAACAAATGGCATATTAATACAGAAATAGACTTACCAACAACCAGTGATTGCTTTAGAGAAAAGGGATTGTTGCTGAAAAGCACTGAACGACTCAATCACGTGATGCTCCCTGTACTAAGCATTTCTTACATGGTGATTGTGTCCTGTACCTGGAGGAAAAAACTGCTAAAATTTGTAGATGTGCAATTAAATCTGAGATGCGGTTTGGAATCTACAGGTAATTTTGTTATCATGAGAATCACTTATATAGCTCCACTGTGACATTTTTGATCAGAGATTTAAGAACATTTTCCTTAAGTGGCTATGTTATGGGGCAGACATGGAAACAGAAAGGCCAGAAATAAAAATTAGAGTGAAGGGCAGTAAGTTGGCTTTTGTAAATACTCAGAAATCCTCTTCCTCAAGTTGGTGCACACAGCTTCAGTTTGTGAGATTGCTTCTGTGAAATTGCACTGTCAACATCAACCAAATCTTCCAGTCTAAAGAAGAGTTGTCTTTAATCAGTTGTTTTTAGCAATAAAAGGAGACTTAAGAATTTGTGACATCATCCTTGACTATAACCTAATGAGATTTACCCAAACCAAACCATACCGTGCTCCTGCACTCTTCTCCATTAGAAGTAAGCATCCATTTAGTATGGCAGATATTCATTGCAGTAACTGCAGGAGGAGTTAGCAAGTGATAGTTTTGAGAATTACTTTTTCTGTAATGCCAAAGTGATAAACAAAATTTTGATGCTACATTTTTTAAAATTACAGATTCACGATACTATTTTACAATTTTTGAATATGTTTTAGCTTTATATGTATATCTTAAATATCTATCCTCTGATGATGATATTCAGCTCCAAACTTGGTGTGGGCTAAATTGTAATTCTTAACACTCAGGTAGTGAGCATGTAGCCAAAAGGTTGATTTGTTCCACATTTCATATACACATTTGTTTGCAGGAAACTCACGGCAATTTGTGAAGGAAATCACATTGTAAGAAATTAAAGGTTAAAGTTCCAGTTAATTGGTCATTCCTGGAGCCTCAGGAAGGGGGTCCCCTGGGGCTGTCTCCCCTCACTCATGACCTGGGTTTGTTGACTTCAGGTTGACATATGTTTTCTAAGAAACCCTCATGTCAAGCCCCTCTGTCTAAAACTCACAGCTTTTCCCACAGGGAGAGAGCTTGCTTCTTGGTTCACCCCCCCAACCCTGTGCCAGCCTGCACTCTGCTTGGCACCATCTCAAGATACTCCCAACCCTGATGTTCTGTAGCTCTCAGCTCTGCAAGGAGCTGTGCTGAATGTGGGCCCTGGGGACCCTTTTCTTTTCAGTACTTCCTCCAGGGGGAGCTGCAGCCTGCACATAGTCAGTACTGACCTGCCCCATTAAGTACCTCTTTCCAAGGACAAACATTAATATTTTAAGAGACTATGTGCTTATTTAGAAATAATATTTCCTACATATTAACGATGTCTCTGCCCTGCCCTTGGAGTATATGGTTCCTCAGTGTTGCTCTGAGGGGCTTTTAATTTCTTTTCTCCTCTTTCCATGGCTCACAGGCGTCATAAAAATGTACATTAGCCTTTAACGTCCACTTTTATTGAGACCTGGGGACAGACTCCATTTTACATTCCACTGTACAGGGTTCGGGCCTGCCTTTGATTTAAGGGGAAGGGAAGCTGGTGATTACCAATACGTCCTACAACTGATCCACAAATAAATAGTTAAAAGACCTGAGTAGGCACATTATCATGCTGCAGAGCAAACAGACATACATAGGAGGAAAGGTTGGGATTAGAATAATGGCAATTCACACTTCCAGTTCACAGTGCAGATAACTATATCCAACTCCCTCTTCCAGAGAGTAACATGACCATCCAGAAAGGGGCCTCAGGGGGAACTGAGGCTTGAGGATTTCTTTCCAGACTTAGAACAAAATGGAATTCTGAGGACTATGACCACCCAATAAGTGTTAAATTAACCATCCAGAATTATCTGATAACAACAAAACTAGGACTGTGCCTGACGAGGGGAAGGTGGGCTACAGAAAGGAAGGTATTTCCTGGTCCAGTGGGGGGAATAAGGCCCTGGGCAGAGCACAGAGTGGTGATATGGAAACTCAGGAATTCTAATCATCGTCTGGTGTTCTGGGTGGGTCATGGCTTGCAACGGTAGACGTGCTTGTTCATCATCCATTCATGTAGTCAACCACTTTTTATTGAGTTCTAGGCTTTGGAACTTCGTATAGCACTGAATAAAGCAGGCAGGGATCACCATCATCTCAGAGCTGACATTTTACAGAAGAATGGAAGGATAGAAATAGTAGTTTAGAATATCATAAGTGCCATGAAGAGAAAGCAGGGAAAGGGATAAGAGATAACCTGGCAAGGAGTGGGTTTAAAGAATTTTTTAAAAATATTTTATTTATTTATTTGAGAGAGAGAAAGAGCATGAGTGGGGGGATAGAGGGAGAGGGAGAAGCAGGCTCCCTGCTAAGCAGGAAGCCCAACGTGGGACTCGATCTCAGGATCCCGGGTCATGACCTGAGCCAAAAGCAGATGCTTAACCGACTGAGCCACCCAGGCACCCTGGGTTTAAAGAATTTAAAGAGGTTGGTCCCTGAGAAGACCACATTTGAGATGAGGGAATGAGCTCTGTCAACATCTGGAAGAGAGTCCTGAGCAGAGGAGGACGAATTTAAGACCCTGGGCAGATTGTGGCTGGAATATTTCATAAGCAGCAGGAGGCTAGTGTGACTGGAAAGATGTGAGCACGGAGAAACCAGGAACAGAGTCAGAGAAATAGCAGGGTACTGGAATCATCTACAGATTTGTGGGCCTTTTCTCTAAGTGATAGGAGATTATCCTTGAGGATTTGAGCAGAGTCATGACATCATCTGGTTTATTTTTTAGAAGAATCACTCAGTGCAAACTGAGGACCATTTAGAAGACACTAAAACAAGCCAGGTAATATAGTATGGTGGCTTGGAACAGGGATCTATGAGAGAGACGTAGACAGATTCTGAGTATGTATCTAAGGGACAACTAGCGGTGTCTGCTGACAAATTGGATGTGGATTATTTGAGAAGAGAGGAGGGAAGAATATATCCAGGTTTATAGCTCAAGCAACTAGGATGATGGGAATGCTATTTATTAAGTTGACTAAGTTGGAGAAAACTACAAGAGAGTTGTGTTTGCATGGGGTGAGGCGGGGAAAATTAATATGCATGGTTGTGAAGATGTTGAGTTTGACATATTTAATGGATATCCAAGTGGACAGGTCAAGTAGGACAGCTGGATATGGTCTGGCTTTCAGGGGAGATACGTTGGTACAGAAATTATTTTGGGAATCAACATCATGTATAAATTATGATAAAAAGTTCTCTGGTGTTAAAGGGAAATTCAGAGAGCAGTGCTAATTTTGGCATGTCTCCTTAATCAATATTTTGCATCTTGATTCACTACTATAATCCAGTTCTGGTGTGAGCATCTGTATTGAAATATATTTATTATGAGCCAGTGTATTCTACGTGAACAGGAGAACTTGGAATAAATTGTCTGAGTTTTAATTCATCTGCTTTGTCATGGACAAATTACTTAATCTTTTAATGCCCCAATGTTCTCATATAAGAATTGTAACTAGTAGTATTATCTATCTCAAATATTGTGGTAAGAATAAAATGAATTAACATATGGTAAGTACTGGGAACAAGTTTGGATACATAGTGAATCCAATACATATTAGCTATTATCATAATTTTCGTTATTAGGACTTTTATTCTGTATTAATGTCATATTTGGAACAGAAGTAATTTGAGCATATTATTGCCTTCTGTCAGTTTTGAGTGGAGAAAAATCACTCTAATTTTAGAGCAATTACCTTATTCATATTTATATACGTGAATTCTGGTTGTTCTTAAATTATAATTATTATTATTATAACACAATCATGTTCCCCAAACAACTAATTTTATTTTTTTTTGGATAAAAACAGTTCGAAAAGGAACTGTTTCTTGCAATGATTTTTAAATAAAATTTATTTATTTGACCATTCACCAAACTTTGTGGGTATATCTAATATAGCTGGATTCTGAACAGATGTACTTATTTTACACATTTTTTTAACTGAGAAATAATTTGCATATACTAAACCATGTAGAATTTAAGTTATAATAATATGAGTTTTGATAAATGCATTCATTCATGTACTGTACTCTTTTAAGATCTACACTATTTCTATCACCCAAGAAAAATCTGTCTCGTTAACCCCAGGTAATCAGGTACCACTACCCCCAGCAATGATGTTATAATTCACTCCTCATATATTACTTTTGCCTGTTAAAGGAGGTTATATAAATGGAATCACACAATATGGATTCTTTTTGCGTCTGGCTTCTTTCATTCAGCATAATGTTTTTCAGGTTGATCCATGTTTTTGGGGGGATCAGTTTCTATTGTGAAGTTCATGGTTAAGATACACCAAAATTGGGACGCCTGGGTGGCTCAGTCGTTAAGCATCTGCTTCGACTCAGGTCATGATCCCAGGGTCCTGGGATCGAGCCCCGCATCGGGCTCCCTGTTTGGCGGGAAGCCTGCTTCTCCCTCTCCTGCTCCCCTTGCTTGTGTTCCCTCTCTCGCTGTCTCTCTCTGTCAAACAAATAAAATCTTAAAAAAAAAAAAAGATACACCAAAATTTATTTATCCATTTTTCTGTTGATGGACATTTTGTGAGCTTTCCAGTGTTTTGGCTAATATGAATAGATTTGCTACAAACATTTGTACACAAGTCCCTTTGTTTACCTGAGTTTTCACATTTTGTGAATAAATACCTTGAAGTGGGATTGCTGGCTCTTAGAGTAGTAGTTGCAGGTTTACCTTTACAAGAAATTAGTAGACTGATTTCTAAAGTGCATTTATACATTCACGCTTCTAACATTGTATGGGAATTCCAGTTGCTCCACAGTCTTACCAACACTTGGTGTTGTAATTTGTTTTGCTTTGGTTAGTTTTTGTTTTTGTTTTCCAGAAAAAGTGCACTCACTGATTTTCCCATTTGCTGCTAGACTCTCAAACAGGGCTTAGCACAATACCATGTGTATTTTTTTAAAGACTTTATTTATTTATTTATTTATTTATTTATTTATTTATTTATTTATGAGTCTTAGTTTTATAGCAAATTGAGAGGAAGGTGCAGAGAGTTCTCATAAACTCCCTGGAAACACATACATAGCCACCCCCATTAATAACATTGACCATCAAAATGGCACATTTGTCATGTCGATGAACCTGCATTAGCACATTTATCACTTCAAAGCTATGGTTTACATTAGGGTGAACTCTTGGTGTTGTACATTCTGAGTTTGAACAAATGTATAACGACATGTATTCGCCATTATAGTACCATACAGAGTGGTTTCACTGCTCTAAAAATCCCTTATGCTGCCTGTTTATTTCTCCCTTTCCCCTAGCCTCTGGCGACCACTGATCTTTTTACTATCTCCATAGGTTTTTCTTTTCCAGTGTCATAATTGGAGTCATACAGTAAATAGCTTTTTCAAATCAGATTCGTTCATTTAGTAATATGCATTTAAGATTCCTCCATGTTGGGGTGCCTGGGTGGCTCAGTTGGTTAAGCGTCTCCCTTCGGCTCAGGTTATGATCCCAGGGTCCTGGAATCAAGCCAGGCATCGGGGGATCCCTGCTCAGTGGAGAGCCTGCTTCTCCCTCTGCTTGCTGTTCCCCCTGCTTGTGCTCTCTTTCTCTCTCTCTGACAAATGAATAAAATCATAAAAAAAAAAAAAGATTCTTCCCTGTATAAGGTGGCTACATTGTCTAAATGTACCACAGTTTATTTATGCTTATAGGACTTCCCTTGATTCTTTGTCCAAATACTAAGCTGTACCTAAGCAAAGTGAGAATCCAAGAGGCCTCTCAGAAAACAAAATCAAAAACATCCTGATAAAGCACAGCTATGAGGGAAATAAAAACAACACGGGAGTTGTGACTCTTGCACAGGGCTGGGGGATGCTTAACTTACAACTTCAGCAAGACTGGAGACAAATTTGTGAATACTGAAAGGACCTGTGAATCCTCTTGGATTCTCTCTTTTCTTGTAATATTTTTGTCTGGTTTTGGCTTCCGGGTGATGTTGACTTCATGAAAAGAATAGGGAGTTACTTCCTTCTTTTTCATATTTTGATGAGGTTGCATAGAATTGGTATGATTTCTTTTTTTAATGTTGGTAGCATTTACCAGTGGATCTGTCTGGTTTGGAGTTTTCCTTGTGGGGAGGTGTTAAGTTAATGATGCAATTTATTTAGTAGATATAGGACTATTAAGGTTATTTATTGATTCTTTTATTGTAGATATAGGACTGTTAAGGTTATTTACTGATTCTTTTTTTTATTGAGGCGTAATTGACATACAGCACTGTATTAGTTTCAGGTGTACAACATAATGATTTGATATTTGTTTATGTTTCAAAATTATCACCTAAGTCCAGTTAACATCTTCACCATACATACTTATAGAGTTCTTTTTCTTGTGATGAGAACTTTTAAGATCTACTCTCATAGTAAATTTCAAATAGGTAATACACTGTTATTAACTATAGTTGGCATGATGTACATTACATTTCCATGACTTATTTATTTTAGAATTGTAAGTTTGTACCTTTTAATTTATCCTTAATTGAGCTTTGGTACTGTGTGTCTTTCAAGAAATTTTTCCATTTTATATAAATTATCAAAACTGATAGCATAACATTGTTCATATTTCCTCATTATCTTTTTGATAACTATAAAATCTGTCATAATAACTCCTCATTATTGATAATGGTAATTTGTTATCTATTATTTCCCCTCAAGTTGGTATGGCTAGAAGTTTGTCAATTTCTTCAGACACTCTGGAGAATATTTGGTTTCATTGCTTTTCAGTATTGCTTTTTCATTTTCTATTTAATTGATTTCCATTCTGAACTTAATTAAAAAAATTTTTTTTCTTTTACATAGTTTTGGTTTTATTTGCTCTTCCTCCCCCCCCCCCAATTTCTTAATAGGGAAGGTGAGGTTATCGATTTAAGACATTCCTTCATTTTCAGTATAGGCATTTAATCCTATAATTTCCCTCAAAATGTGGCTTTTGTGGCATCCCACATAATGCTTTTCAGTTTCTGTTTTGATTAATTACACAGGTTATTTAGTGGTCTATTATTTAGTTTTCAAATATTTTTGGATTTTCCCATGTATAATTTAATTCCATGATGATAACTGAGCACAGTTTGTATAGCTTGAATCCTTTTAGATTTATTGAGACTTGTTTTATGGATCAGAATAAGATATATCTTCATAAATCTTCTGTTTGCTTTTGAGAAGAATGCACATTCTGCTGTCGTGTGGCATTTTCTGTACATCAGTTTGGTCAAGTTGATAGATTGTATTGGTCAAGTCTTCTATAGCCTTACTGATTTTTTTGTCTCACATTCTATTGCATATTGAGAGAAAGGTATCTGTGACCGTCATTACTGATCTGTATATTGTTCCTTGCAGTTTTATCAGTTTTTGTTTCATGTAGCTTGAAGTACTGTTGTCAGGTTGATGGTTAATTTTATGTGTAAACTTGGGTAGGCCATGGTACTCAGACATTTGGTCAAACATTATTTTGTATGCCTCTGTGAAGGTATTTTTAGATGAAATTGACATTTAAATCAATAGACTTTGAGCAGTACATTGTCCTCCATCATGTGCATTGACCCCATCCAATCAGTAGAAGACCTTAAGAAAAACACCGACCTCCACCAAGGCAGAGGGACCTCTGCCAGCAGACTGCCTTCAGACTTGAATTGCAGCTCTTCCCTGGTCTTCAGCATGCTGGCTGCTCTGGATTTTGGACTTGCCAACCTCCACGATCACTTGAGCCAATTCCTTGCCTGGAGAATCTTGATTACTATAGGTATTTCAACTTTTAGGATTGTTTTGGTCTCTTGATAAGTAGACCTTTCATCATTATGAAATGACTTTTATTTATTTACTTACATCCCTGTTGGTATGCTTTATTTTTAACTCTGTCTTGTCTTGTGTTATATAGTGATTCCAGCTTCCTTTTTTTTGGAGGGGGAGGATTAGCATAATAAATGGGCATCCTTTTACTTTTCGTTTATTTATGTCTTTATATTTAACTTAGTGTCTTGTGGTCAGCATATAGTATTAATCTTGCTTTTAAATGAAATCTGAAAATTTCTGTCTTTTAAGTCGAATGTCTAGACCACGAACATTGATCTTGTAAGTTTACTGTATTGTTTTGTATTTGTTCTGTTTATTCTTTGTTTCTCTTTCCCATGTTTGCATTCAGTATTTGTCCCATTTTATTTGTTTGCTGACTGTAATTTTTTGTGTTCTGTTAGGATGCTTATTATTTAAGTACATGTTTAAATTATCACAGTCAATATTCAAGTGATATTTTATCACTTATCATATAAGAAGGTTGTGGTGGTACTGTCCATTTATTTTCTCCTGATTTTTGTGTTTTTGGTCATACGTAACATGTTAGTTTTGTCATATGTCTTACCATATACACATGTTATCCCCCCATATATTGTACTTGCTTTTATTAAATAGTCCATTAACTTTTCAATATATTTAAACAAAATTAAATTCTTATATTTACACATGTATTACCACTACTGTTTTTCTTTGTTCCTTTGAGTGGGTACACAGTTCCACCTGGAATCATTTTCTTGATTTTTGAAGGAACTCCTTTAACATTTCCCGGACTGTGTCTTCTGGTGATTAATTCCTTCAGGTGTTATGTATGCGAAAATGTCTTTACTAACATTTTTTTTTTTCAGAGATATTTTCAGTGTATTGATTTATCTAGGATGATAGCTTTATTCTTTCAATGCTTGAAAAGTATTTTATTGTTTTATACTAGCAGTTTTTTTCACACAAGAAGTCTGCTGTCATCTTTATCTTTATTTTACCATAAGTAACAAGTTCTTAAAAAATTTTTCTGACTGCTTTTAAGATTTTGTCTTTATCCTTGTTTTGACGAATTTGATTATGATGTGCCTTGGTGTCATTTTTAGTGTTTCTTTTAATTTGATATTGTTGAGTGTATTGATGTATTGATTTATATAGCTTTCCTTGAATTTGGAGCATTTCCAGGCATTATTTCTTTAAGTAATTTGTCTCTCTCTCCATTTGTCTCCTTTAAGGATTCCAGTTTCCAGTTATATTAACAGCTTGAAGTTATAGAGCACTGCTGTTCTTTTTTCTGTTTTTAAAAATTTATTTGTTCCATTTGTACAGTTTCTATTGCTCTGCCTTGAAATTCACTGCTCTTTTAAACTGTAAAGTCTAATCTCCCATACAGTGTATTTTTTTTTTTTATTTCGGATATTGTAGTTTTCAATTCTTTGCATTTGATTTGGGTCTTTTTTGATATCTTCTGCATCTTCTTAAATGTATGAGCATTTGGAAGACAGTGATAGTAACAGTTTAAACATCCTCTTCTGCGAAATCTTTGTCAATTTTTATTCAGGTACAGTTGATCGATTTTTTTCCCCCTAATAATTATGTGCCTTTTTTTTTTTTCATTCCTGGTAATTTTTTATTGGATCCCAGACATTATGAATTTTACCTCTTTGGATATTTTTTGTGTTCTGTAAATTTTTTTGGAAGACAGTGATAGTAACAGTTTAAACATCCTCTTCTGCGAAATCTTTGTCAATTTTTATTCAGGTACAGTTGATCGATTTTTTTCCCCCTAATAATTATGTGCCTTTTTTTTTTTTCATTCCTGGTAATTTTTTATTGGATCCCAGACATTATGAATTTTACCTCTTTGGATATTTTTTGTGTTCTGTAAATTTTCTTGAACTTGTGCTTCATGAAGGTAAGTTCCTTGGAAGTGGTTTGATCCTTTGGGTCTTGCATTTAACATTTATGAGAGGGGCAGAGCAGTGTTGAGCCTGGGGCTGACTATCCCCTATGCTAAGGCAGGAGCCGTCTGTGTGCTCTGACCAGCTCCCCCTAACCTGGGGGAGCTGAATCAGTCTGTGTGCGGGGGCGGGGGNGGGGGGGTCAGTACTGTCTTCAGCCATCTGTTCCTGCTGTGCGCTGTCCCTTCCAGTCCTCTGGGCGGCTTCCCTTCCCCTCCCCCACCCCCATCTCTGGTAGTTTCCTTGTACACATGCCCTCTTCAGTACAGGGGAAGTACTCTGTGCATCTTGTACATGCTCCCTCTCCGGCACTTTGGTTTTAGAACTCTGTCTGCCTTGGTGACCCTGTATTCACTGCAGCATTTCCTCATCCGAGTCTGCTTGTCTCTGCCTGGGTCCCCTCTCTTCCGCCATGTCATGGTCTCAAACCCCTCTCAGGACAGTAACCCAGAGCAATCGTATTATCTTCACCTGTTTCTTCCAGGCACCACCATGCTTTTTGCCTTTTGTCGTCAAAAGCAGTGTTTTGTATATTTTATCTAGTTATTTGGCTGTTTCTGGTAGGAGGGCAAGGGGAGTCTCCTTTACTCTGTCTTGGTTGGAAACAGATGTCTCTGGACCTACTACACTGATTTCAGATGCAGGCTTACAATAGCACACACATCCAGAGCCTTCAGGGAAATATTCTTTAATGTAAAAAAAAAAAAAAATTGAAAATCATTGGTTTAAAAATACAATCTGTTACCAAATATCTTTTTTTTTTCTTTATAAGATTTTATTTATTTGACAGCACAAGCAGGGGGAGTGGCGGAGGGAGAGGGAGACACAGGCTCCCCGCTGAGCAGGGAGCCCGAGGTGGGGCTCAACCCCAGGACCCTGGAATCATGACTTGAGCAAAAGGCAGACGCTTAACCAACTGAGCCACCCAGGTGCCCCTGTTACCAAATATCTTATTGTTGAGATTAATATCATCTAAAAATCATTGTAATTAAAAGGATAATATATGGGGAAAGGTTAAGAAATTTAGGGAAATGAGTTGTCTTATAAGAAAGTTTTTATTTAGGGTGACTTAGTTTAATCAGATTTTTTTCTTGATATCTAATTTAGATTTTTTTGGTGAAATAAATAGTTATTTGGAAAAGAAATAAGAGATGTAACTTTAGAGCATGTGACATTGTAAGACAGGTCACGTTTGGGGACCCTCAGTAAGAAATCTAACAGCCAGTAGTTTGAGGAAATCGGATTCTTGGGGAGCTCCACAGGGTGTGGGAGAAGTTAAGAGTAACAGTGAAAAGCATCAACATGAAAGTTCTTAAAATTTCATATTTTGCTCTTAGCTAGTCACTTTCTTGTCTATTATACTTTCTGGCTGGAGGAGTGAAGGGCTACGTGTCAGAGCTGGGGACAGGCCTCGCTGTACAGAACAACTGTACAGTCTGTATTTCTCTGTGTGTTGCTTCTCCAACTTTTGTTCCTATGAAAAAACAGGATTATTTTGAGGATAAGAAGAAGAAAAGTCTAAATGCCAAAGCTTTTTGTTGTAGATAAGAGTCCTAATTATGACCTAATTTTCATAGCAAGAGTCAGTGATATTCTGACTCAAAACAAGATCCCACTAATTAATATGAACTTGAGTTCTGCCTTATTTTCTCTTAAAATTTGTTAGGCTGTGCTTTGAAAACAGGAATCTTAAAGTTTGGAGATTGCATGGCTCACTAGTGAATGTCAGAGGAGTGGAAACTGACAAAAATAAATCATATTCCAGGTACTAGAATATACAACCTCACGCAAGCTCTGCTGTATCTCTGTGACTCCTTCTCTAAAAAATTGGAATAATGATTCCCTGTCCTTACATAAACATGAAGCACGATAGAATGTTCCATATTGTGGGAAATCTCCCGTTCTCATCTAAAAGACATGTTATTTTCTTCAAATCGGTTATTTTGCCTCTTGGTCTGGTTTCTGGATTGAATATATCTGGGTTAGTTTATTAATGCATTGGCTGCTTGGTTTGAGGTAAATCATACTTTCTCATTCGCCTGAGGCACCTATATAATCTCTCCTAAAATCTGACAATTATACCACATGTTTATGCTTAGAATTCTAACTCCTGAACATCGCACCTAGTAAGACTACAGCCAGAAAATAAAGCAGCAACAGACTACGTAAGGGGAAAAAGCCTAAGAAAACATTTTTCGAGCTCATTCACCTCCATCAAGACTGGTGAATTTAAACTGGCTCATTGAAGCAGCAAATACATTTTGTCTCCCTACCGAGCATAACCTGTGTGGAATCACATAAATTTTTCTTCCATCTCCGGGATCTGTTTCCTCTTCACTGGATTCTTGATGACACCAAAGTACTTGAGGTGTATTTCTGGTTAACGTTTGACAGCGTTAAGTGTTAATTTGACAATTCAAATTTTGCCTGTGACGTTAGTGGAACTCTCCAAATATGTCAAGGAGGAAAGAAAACAAGCCGATAAGATTTAAGTACATCTCATTGCATGAAAGTGTTTAACGTTAATGTAATGGGAGACAACCAGTATTTTTGCATTCCTTCTCTTTCTTAAAAATAGAAAATGTATAGTTCCCTGTCCTTATTGACGCCTCTGCACATAAAAAATGAGAATAAATCTTGGGACTTCAAATAAAATTACCTTTACCTTTTGGGAAATATCAAAGAAAAATTTGAGGCATTATGTGATTTGTGGTTCAGATAAACAAGGCTGCAGGACATTCTTTAGCTGCACTGTGGAAGGCTGTAGGCTGTAGGCCTTTCAGGTTGGAGATGAAAAGTCAATCTTAGCATAAAGACGGTAATAGTTACCCAGTGCTGAATGTTTACCCCTGCCAGGCACTATGCAGCTTAACATCGAGTCCTCGTAATGAACTCAAGATTTAACGTACAGTCTTCACCGTATAGATGACAACATTGATGCATAATGACAATAAATTCTGTGGCCACGGCAACACGGACCTCAGTGGAAGAAAGCGTTTGAAACTGGGAGTCTTCTGACATTGTAACTTATGTCCTTACCTTTACAGGCTAACAATTAAAAAAGAGAAAAGGATTTTTGACAACGACTTGTTAGAACACAAACATATTAGCTGAGGAAATCTACTTTCTACACAGTGAAATAGCTCATATTCCCTTTTCATTATTAAAGAGATAGTAATAAAGAGATGCAAATAGGAAATTTCCCAGTTACTCTTTAGTCCACTCCCATTGCATTCGATTTTTGAAAACTATTCGGTCTCCATGTTTTTTATATTAAATTAATGCATGTTTTTACTTTTCTTATTCTTTCTAATTCTTTTGGATTTAACTTACTATTATCATTCTAACTTTTGGAGGTGGATATTTAAATAATGTTTTCAGCCTAATTTTCTAACATACACATTTAATGCTATTAGGTCCCTTACAACAGGGCTTTAGCTGCTTTCTACACAATATTATTTGTAATATTTTGTGAATTTTTATGTTTTATTTTAATTTCTCATTTTACCTCTGAGTTTTTTTTTTTGTTTATTAGCCATTTAATTTCCAAACATCTGTGGATATCTAGCATATTTGCACTATGGTCAGAGAGCTTTATATCAGTCTGTTAAAACTTTTTGAGACTTGCGTAGAATATGCTGATTTTAAAAATTGTTCCACATATACGTACTTGTTGGTTAGTTCTATTGATTACTAATGAAAAAGTATTAATGTACATTAATTGTGAATTTGTCTTCCTTTAAATTCTGTCAGTTTTCCTTTATATGTTTGAGGCTAGTTATGTGCACACAGATTTGGGATTATTAAATCTTGATTGTGGATTGACTTCTATAACTTCATGTCTTACAGTATCCATTGCTTTAAAGGCGACTTTGAGGGGGGCCCCTGGGTGACTCGGTTGGTTGAGCGTCCAACTCTTGATTTCAGCTCAGGTCATGATCTCAGGGTCATGGGATCCGGCCCTGCATTAGACTCCATGCTCAGTGCGGCGTCTGCTTGAGGGTCGCTCTCTCCCTCTCCTTTTGCCCCTACCCCCGCTCTCTAAATAAATTAATAAAGTTAAGCCACTTTGTCTCATGTTAGTATGGGTACGCCAATGACACATCTGTTGTGGTTTGGAGGGAACGTTTGTCACATCCAATATGGTCACTTCCACACATCACAATCCAATAAAGCATTGAACCTGTTCCATAAGTTTTATTAGAAAAGAAAGAAGAAAAACAAAAGGAAAGAAAGAGAAAAGGGTCCTTAACATCATATGAGGTAGATTTCATTAGTTTTCTGTGACTACTGAAACAAATTAGCACAGACTTAATGGCTTAAAACAACACTAATTACCTTACAGCTCTGGAGAAAAGCTGTCTGAAGTGAGTCTCACTTGGCTCACAGTAAGGTTTTCACAAGGCTCTTTCTTCTGCAGCTTCTAGGGCAGAAGCCGTGGCTTCCTTTTTCCAGCTTCCGGAGGCCGTGCTCATTCCTTGGCTCCTGGTCCATCTTCAGAGGTGTTGTCTTTCAGTCCTGTAAACACATGGCTCCAGACTTTGCTTGCTTCGTCACAGCATTTCTTCAATCTCTAAAGACTTTCTTCTGCCTCTTGTGCTTGTAAGGACCCTTGTGATTGTATTGGACCCATCCAGATAATTCGGCATAATGTCCCCCAAAGGGCAGCTGACTACCAAACTTAATTCCACTCGCATCCTCAATTCCTCTTTTCCATGTAACTGAACATAGTCAGACGTCCCAGGGATAAGGAGATGACGTCTCCGGAGCACTAGTAGTCTTCCTATAACATTGCGCCTCGGAGGCCCCTACTAAAAATTTATGCTAATCATCTGAGTCCGTTGTCTTTGGGGGCCTTCTCAATTTCAATTTTTTGTTTTCCCAGTGGCACAGGAAGAGATTAATAGCAGACCAAGGTTGCTCAAGTCTGTCGGTTCCACAGTAAGTCCTGTTTTCAGGAATGGCCCTGGGGAAATAACCTTTGAGCTGTTGGAATATTCTGCCCAGCACAGATGTTTTTGTGTGCCTCAGTCTCTGGGCCACCCCTACCTGTATGACCAGGTAAGATCATCCCAACACTGTGACTTGCAGCGGTGCCTGTGTTTGCTCTGAGGGGCTGGGGTCTGACACCCGGGTCAGTGAGGCAGGCGCCACCCCCGGTCAAAACCCTGGACTTGAGACCCAGCTGAGCTTCCGGATCAGCAACACTGTGAACGTGTTCTCACACAGGGCTGCTGGGGGAACTGGTCGTGTCCCGTGTGTCTCCCCGGAGAGAACTGGGACGGCTTGCTCCACCTTTCTCTTGGACTTCTCCTCCTCCTCCTTTTTCCCTTTGCTGATTCCACTGTGTCTCCTTGGCCGTACTAACCGTAACTGCCAGTGTGATGGCCTGAGTCCTGTGCGAGCCTGCGGGGGACCTGGTGACCGGGCACACCCGTGCTGTGAGGCTGGGTGCTCGGCCTTCAGCAGCAGCTTCCACTTCTCCGTTTCTTGGCCGCATTCGACTTAGGAATCTACAGACTTCTTAAAGTGATACTGTTTATTCTGAGGTTGGCTCTTAATTCCGGCTTCCTTTGTCCCTTGAACTTGATGATTACTTTTCTCCTGAATTCGCGAGGCTCTTAAAACTTGGCTTAGCTCAGGGACTTTTTAGGTGTTCTTGCTTTTCACTCAGCATCTCAGCTGCTTCGTCTGCACGGACAGAACCTGACAGGTGTATTGTAGAGCAGAGCGGTGCAGAACACTGGACTCATCGCAGGCGTCTTTCTTCCCCCTCAGATAATGTCCTGTTGCTCTCTGAGGACCTTCGTTTATTTTCGATGGAAGCGTTTACCTGACACAAGCTGGTTCTTTAAACCGAAGTACACTGCTCTCTATTCCCATTTATTCCTGCCATTAATCTCACAAATTTGTTCGTGAGCTCACTTATTTCTTGTAGCATGTTTCCAAATGCTACTACCATTCGATTTTCTGCTGTCTTTTCCTAAAAGGACAAGTCCATTAGCTTCACAGTCTGCCTCCTAATTTACCTTTGGTGACAGTTTCTCTTATTGCATCCTCCAATTGCAATTGTTTTCTCTATCTTCCTTCTAATTCCTTATCCAGTGCTACATAGCTTAGGTTTTATTCACGGCAGCAACCCACTGCTGATAGCGATTTCTGGCTTCACACGATAAACATTTATTTCTCACACATGTTGGTTTTGTGTGGAGGGAGCTGGGGGTGAGGACACTGCTCGATCTTACAGCCTCACTCTCAGAAATGTGTTTTTGTTTTGTTTTGTTTTTTACTTTGGCTGGCACTTCTGTTCATAGTACTTTGGCTATAACTAGCCATATGGTGCTGTCTAACTATAACGGGGCTGGAAAGTATAATTTCCAATTTCTTGAAGGGAAAGGTCCTGGGTTGTTGGTCACCACAAGTAAAGGCCACCCTGCGAACTAGCATTTGTTGCCTTCAAGCTTGGTCAGGCTCAGGGAGAGGAGACTTCTATACAGTATTTCTTTTAATTCTTATGATAACTATGGAGCATGACTATCGGTAACTTCACTGAGGCTTTATGTAGGTTTGGTGTTTACCTGTAGGTCACATGGCTACTTAGTACAACAGCCAGGGTTTGATTCCAGAGTTTGACTCATAGATCAGTGTATTTTCCTCTTCTGCATAAAACATTTGTGCAATATTGGTTGAATGAGTAAATATTATGTGTTATGGTATCTGGTGCTGTCTGATTCAGTTCTCTTGAGGGAAATTTTTGTGGTTTTTTTTCATTTGTAGTTTGGGAAAGCAGGTGCAGTAAAGTTCTACTCATGCTGCTTGATAAAAAAATAAAGTAAACCTGCCGTGGGCTTTGTGAGTATACTTCATTAGGGGACTTTTCATATCATTAGTATGGATTGCAGTAAACCATAATTTGGGCACAATAAATGTTTGAATAAAATCACAAAGTTATTTTGGTTAAAAAGTTTTGGAAGAAGACACATTTTATCGGATTTAGTTCAATATTCTGTGTGATGCAAGACTGTGGCCTATAAGAACATCTCAAGAAATCCCTCTTTTTCATGGAATTTGAACATAGCTTTTGTGTGTGGGAGAAATGTGATCTGACACCTGAAAACAAGGGGACACTAGGGGGTGTGCCCCCTAAACATGTATAATTTATGCCAAGACTGGCTGTGCTTTATATCAAAGCTTGAACTATGACATTATGAGTTAAGACAGGATGCATTTTGTGTGCATATTGGGAAAAGCAGAAGGACTGTTTTGTGTCAGACAGCGTGCATGGTGCTGCAGTGTAATTTTTTCATAGACTATTTAAAGGAAATTGGTATGTTTACGTGACCTGAATTTGAAAATGGGTGCCCTTACTCCCAATCTTTATGCCATTATGAGCAAACTCTACTTGTCAGCAAGTAAGAAGCTCCTAAGCTTCTAAAATAAACAGGAAACTGCTTCTAAAAGATGAGGAAATACAGTTGAAAGAAAGGTGAAGCAAAATTAACCTAATGTCACAATTAATCTTATGTCAAAAGAATCCCCAGGCGGAAATGTGGGAAAACTGCTGTGAGCCTTCCAGGCCAGGGATACACAGGGAGGTTCAGACGTGGGAATTGACCTGCTGGGAAGAGAGTCTTGATTATCAGGTGTGTCCATAACCATTTTGTTTTAGAGAAGAATATTTGTAACTTTACAAGTTTTCCTTCAGAGATGCATGTGTTTTTCTAATTTTGCAGCCGTAAGGTTTCCTTAAATCATTCAGACAGGTCGCAGCTGAGAGTGGCTGTCAGGAAAAGCAGTTTGTCTTTAAACTGAGCACACATGATAGTGCCTTTGCTGCCACTATCATGTGTGCTCAGTTTAAAGACAAACTGCTTTTACTGACAGGTTATTGATGGTATGCTGGGGGTCTGCCCTTGCTTTTCACAGATCTTAAAACCATTGTTCTGTGTCCTTGAAAAGGTTAAACTGCACACTGCTCCTTTTGCATAGTTTCTTTTTCCATAACTAGGCTTAAATTGGTGGATGTGAAAAGGGCCATTGTGGTCATGGTATACATTTTAAGGAAAGGCAGGAGACCTTTTGATAAGCAGATGAGTCAGGCAAGATAAATTAGGCAATTCTCTGATAATGAGAAACCCCCTATATTAGGGGCTTAGAGTAAGGAAGGTTTTATTTCTCGCCCACACAGCATGCCCATTGTGGGCTAGCTGGGAACTCTGCCCCATGTCCTCCTCAAGCCAGGACCCAGGACAATGTAATAACTATCACCTGAAACACTCCAGGTTGTATCAGGGCAAAAGAAATTAGAGATGCATATATACATCTGCATTTCTAGAGTCTGGATCCACCTGTTCTGAAAGCTTCCCCTTGGCGGTGACTCCAGACTCTTCTGCTCACATCTTCATTGGCCAGAGAGTTGCATGACCAAATCAGAATTTCAAAGGGCTGTTCAACCCTGCCATGTGCCCAGAAGGAGAAGAGCTGGAATATTTGTCAATAATCCTACCAGCCTCTGCAGAAATCATGTACACATGTTGGTATACATATATTAAGAAAATGTCTTTTTGAGATGCCTGAGTGGCTCAGTGCGTAAAGCATCTGCCTTCTCAGGTTGTGATCCCAGCATCCTGGAATCAAGCCCCACATTGGGCTCCCTGCTCAGCGGGGAGTTTGCATCTCCCTCTCTGTCTTCTCCCCCCAACCCCTGCTTGTGCTCTCTCTGTCTCTCAAGTATGTAAATAAATTCTTTAAAAAAAAAAAAAGTCTTTGAAAAATTTGTGATTTGGGGAATTCTTTGCTGAATTGTTCACATCCTCTGATTTTATGGAAGAATTAATTACCTATTAAAGACTATGATACACATAGATTATAGTAGCTTTTTTTTTTAATGTTTTTTGACAGAGAAGCATCTGTTAAATGTCTTGACAACTGGATCTGTCCATTCTAGACACCATTACCTTGTTACAGTTACCCATTTGGTTAATCTTGTTTTGATAACAATACTAATTCTTTTTTTTATAATAATATTTTTTATTATGTTAGTCACCATACAGTACATCCCTGGTTTTTGATGTAAAGTTCGATGATTCATTAGTTGCGTATAACACCCAGTGCACCATGCAATACGTGCCCTCCTTACTACCCATCACCAGCCTATCCCATTTCCCCACCCCCCTCCCCTCTGAAGCCCTCAGTTTGTTTCTCAGAGTCCATAGTCTCTCATGCTTCATTCCCTCTTCTGATCACCCCCCCTTTCTTTATCCCTTTCTTCTCCTACTGATCTTCCTAGTTCTTATGTTCCATAGATGAGAGAAATCATATGATAATTGTCTTTCTCTGCTTGACTTATTTCACTTAGCATTATCTCCTCCAGTGCCGTCCATGTTGCAGCAAATGTTGAGAAATCCTTCTTTTTGATAGCTGAGTAATATTCCATTGTATAGATGGACCACATCTTCTTAATCCAGTCATCTGTTGAAGGACATCTCGGCTCCTTCCACGATTTAGCTATTGTGGACAATGCTGCTATGAACATTGGGGTGCATATCGCCCTTCATTTCACTACGTCTGTATCTTTGGGGTAGATACCCAGTAGTGCAATGGCTGGATCATAGGGTAGCTCAATTTTAACTTTTTAAGGGACCTCCTTGAGTGGCTGTACCAACTTGCATTCCCACCAACAATGTAGGAGGGATCCCCTTTCTCCACATCCTCTCCAACGCTTGTTGTTTCTTGCCTTGTCAATTTTTGCCATTCTAACTGGCGTAAGGTGGTATCTTAGTGTGGTTTTGATTTGAATTTCCCTGATGGCTAATGATTTTGAACATTTTTTCATGTGTCGGTTAGCCATTTGTATGTCTTCATAGGAAAAGTGTCTATTCATATCTTCTGCCCATTTTATGATTTGTTTATTTGTTTCTTGTGTATTGAGTTTGAGAAGTTCTTTGTAGATCTTGGATACCAGTCTTTTATCTGTAGTGTCATTTGCAAATATCTTCTTCTATTCCATGGGCTGCCTCTTAGTTTTTTTGACTGTTTCCTTGGCTGTGCAGAAGCTTTTTATCTTGATGAAGTCCCACAAGTTCATTTTTTCTTTTGTTTCTCTTGCCTTGGAGATGTGTCATGAAAAAGGTTGCTGTGGCTGATGTCGTGGAGGTTGCTGCCTTTGCTCTCCTCTAGGATTTTGATGGATTCCTGTCTCACGTTGAGGTCTTTCATCCATTTGGAATTTATCTTTGTGTATGGTGTGAGAGAGTGGTCAAGTTTCATTCTTTTGCATGTAGCTGTCCAATTTTCCCAGCACCATTTGTTGAAGAGACTGTCTTTTTTTCCACTGGATGTTTTTTCCTGCTTTCTCAAAGATTAGTTGCCCAAAGAGCCGAGGGTCCATTTCTGGGTTCTCTCTTCTGTACTACAAAGCTGTGATCACAAAGACAGCATGGTACTGGCACAAAAACAGACACATAGAACAATACTAATTCTTGAAGGAATTCTTCAACTTGGAACACTAATAATCACAGAGGATTAATTGAGAATCACTGAACACGGAGTCTGTAATGAGAACCATACAGAGCTTACTGAGCCAACTTGATATAGGACTCAAACTATAGCAAATGTACACATTAGCCCTATGTCAAGCTTCAAATCTTGCAAATTCTAGGTTTTGAATTCATAAATCTCTCCTTTTTAAAAAGATTTTATTTTTTAACTTATGGGCTCCCAGTGTGGAGCCCAAAGCAGGGCTTGAACTCACATCCCTTAGATCAAGACCTGAGCTGAGATCAAGAGTTGGCTGCTTAACCGACTGAGCCACCCAGGTGCTCCTTAAGATTTTATTTTTAAGTAATCTCTACACACAATGTGGGGCTTGAATTTATAACCCTGAGATCAAGAGTTGCATGCTCTACCGACTGAGCCATCCAGCCACCCTCCATAAATCTCTCCTAATTGCAAACATTTCAGGACTTTTGTTGTGTAGCTCTTCTCTGAGTATTATGGTATTATCCATTCTCTCTGAAATTGCTGTTTATTGAATAAAGTATTTAATCTAGTGCAGAGGTTCTCAAATTTAGTTGAACGTTAGAATATCCCAGGAGTCTTATTATCAACGTAAGCTACAAGCTCGGGAAATTCCAAAGAATAGGTTTTTAGATGGAGCCTGGAATATGTGTTATCCAGGAGATGCTGATAAAATGATCTCTTCTACTAAGTATGTCAAATATTCTTAGAGATGTATAGTAACTAAAATGTCTAACACATTGCCTGGTACTTAAATTTTTTTTTTCCTTTTTTAAAGATTTTATTTATTTATTTGACAGAGACAGCGAGAGAGGGAACACAAGCAGGGGGAGTGGGAGTGGGAGAAGCAGGCTTCCTGCTGAGCAGGGAGCTGGATGCGGGGCTAGATCCCAGGACCCAGGGATCATGACCTGAGTCAAAGGCAGACAGGCAGACCCTTAAGGACCGAGCCACCCAGGTACCCCCCTGGTACTTAAGTTCTTAATAAATGGTGGCTGTTGTTAATTTCTTGCATTGCTTATCAGTGTCAGTATTGTGATTTGATTTCTTACTAAAGCAGCACAAAGAATAAAAGCCTGCATCCCTTTTCGATTTGCAGTTTGCCCTTTGAGCAGAAGGTAAACAGACGCCTTTGAGCCATTCCCCAGGGCAGACAGCCCTGCTGTGAACTCCTCCACTCCTGGCTTTGGTCCAGTCGCATAGATTCTACCTCCCAGAGATATTTTGTAAGATAAATGCAACAAAACATCACAAAGAGTTTCTCTCACAGACAAGTGTAGCAATGAGTCTGGATAACAGTTGCAGCTATACAGAATTCCCTAAGGCTAGCTAATTTAGGACATTAAGGAGAAAATAATTAAACTGTAGAAATATTCAGTAATTATTTCTAGAATTTCCTCTGTGTAGACCAGCGGTTTTGACAAATGCTTTCTGTTACAGAGACAGAATGAAGGAGGACAGTGAGGGACAGAAAGTTCTAGCCACCTCCTTTAAATCCCCTCATTTCTTCGTCCCTAATAGATGAAAGAGGAGATTGGCTGAACTCTCCTTTAACACCTCTGCCCAGTAGGAGAATCTCTGAGAAAGCCTTCTTAGAAAGCTTTTCAAAGGAGGATCCTTTTCTGGTATAGATCCTTTTTCTATTCCACTCCCTCACCTTCTTACACATTTGTAATGGCTGGCGCTCTAGCAGCCACCTTGAACCATGAGTCATGTTTAAGGAGAAAATCCGTGTGGCTCAGGATGGTATAACAGAAAGAAGGAGCGAGTCTCAGTCTCTGGTGTTTTAGAGTTGTCAAACCTGCATTGCACTACCTGTATCTGGAAAACATTAAATTTCAGTCTTTAATTTTTCGTTCATTTTCTTCTTTGTTACTCTCTTAGGGGGGTAGGAAGCAAAAAAAGTGTTGGAAAGAGGGAAATATAGTTTGAGAAAGATACAGAAGAAAGAGGTAGAAGACGGAGGATGAGAGAGGTAGCTGGAGAAAGATGCCGAAGTCTGGACACATCATGAGGGACCTGGAGAAAGAAGAAAGCTGGGCCAAGGGAGGCTCGGAGAGGGCTGGAGAAAGCAGAGAGAAGTGGGTGTGATTTGAGAAAGGAAAAGTGAGAGTCACCTCGTGCCCACAGACAGGGCAGTTACAGGAGTTGGTGTAACTTTCTGGTTAGGGCTGGTTTGATTATGGTGTCTGTCGCTCACAAACGAAAATATATTGTCTGCGTGACTGTTTGGTTTGGTTCTCCAGCTTCTTCATGGGCCTTCAGCCTTCTCTTGAGCAGCAAAGTGCAGACCTTTAAGGAACATTACCACACATTACATTTTAATATTTGCTTCCTGTCATGGACCGAACCCAGGGTAGTGATGTGTACATAATTGAAATCCATCCAATAGGGCGCCTGGGTGGCTCAGTTGGTTAAGCATCTGCCTTCAGCTTAGGTCATGATCCCAGGGTCCTGGGATGGAGTTCCGAGTCGTCGGGCTCCCTGCTCAGCGGGGAGGCTGCTTCTCCCTCTCCCACTCTTCCTGCTTATGCTCTCTCTTCCTCTCTCTCTCTCTCTCCCCCCTCCCCCCATCAGATAAATAAAATTAAAAAAAAAATCTATCCAATAGTTTACAGAAGTAGGTTTCATTTTATTTTACATGTAACATTTTATGTTATTTTCTATTTCTAATTTTTTTCAAGTTCTTCTTATTTTTTTATAATTTGTTTCAGAGGTACAGTTCAGTGATGCATATAACACCCAGTGCTCATTCCATCACGTGCCCTCCTTATGCCCATCATCCAGTTACTCCATCCCCCCACCCCATCCCCTCCAGCAACCCCCAGTTTGCCTCCTATAGTTGAGAATCTCTTATGGTTTGCCTCCCTGTTTTCATCTTATTTTATTTTTCCTTCCCTTATACATATTTTATTTTAATAGAAGTATTACATATAGGAAATAGATGTAGTGAATTAACAGTTTCAAAGAAGCATAAATGGTTCTTGTAGTATAAATATATTTTGATCACTCTCTAGGGAATGATGCTGATAAGTTATATTTATGTGAAAGTAAAACATATTTAAAAGTAAAAAAAAATCTAACTTTTTTATCACTAAGCAATTGTAGACTAATTTCTTTAAAATAATATATTTTTATTATGTTTTGGAACAAAAATGTGTCCAACAGCTTAAATATATGTAATTATTAACAAAAATACAATCCCAATGGTTTTATTCATATTCAAATAGATACTACATTTCTCTCTGCACCAGTTAAGGTAAAAAATCGATGTATCCCTGAAGAAAATTGAGATTTCTACTGACTTTTTTTAAAGGTTGAACTTTCCAAGATGTAGCAGAAGAGAATAAAGTAAATTTGTGTGAACAGCTGCTATATTCGAAGCAGTGACACAACAAGGGGGTCCGTTATTTGCCACCTGCTTACAATGGTACAACGTGGATTTTTAGGAACAGACTCCTAACCACTGAGTCTGCCGTGATTTTTCATCACCATCTGGAGCTGGGCAGTGCTGCGTCACTTTGCAGGGCCAACTTTGCCTCAACAAAGAAGAGGGAGGAAGCAGGGGGTCGTTGCAAGGTGGGCTAGCTGCCAAGTGCAATTAGTGGGATTGTCCTTTATCTCTGCACATTTTTAATTAACAAACATAAAAGAGCTCACTGGACACAAGGAGCATACCTTTTCAGAAACAAGGATGAATGTTCATTATAGTCACAAACAATAATCACAGGCAGAAGAAAAGATATTTCGAAAACATCACATATTTAAACAAACATCTCAATGAAAACCTCACAGATCTTTATAGGATTTGTATTGAGAGTCCATTTAAGGCTGTCAGGAGAAGGTGGAATATTAAGGTTCGATGAGGAAACAGTAGCTGTTCATTCAAGTATTTGCTTTTCTAGCCAGATTTTTTTTTCCTCTTCTCTAGCCAGCTTTTTGAGGGGAAAGCTCTGAGTTTGGAATTAGGACTTAGGTTTGAATTTCAGACTTGCCACCTTGTTGTGGTGCTACTTTGGGTTGGTTATTTAACTTTCTCACGTAAAATATTTTACTTAACCAGCTAAGCCTGACGTTTCTTATGTAGAGATGATGAGAATGAGCGTATGTATCTCTCAGGCTGGTATTAACATATGAGGAGTCTTTATACACAAGTATAAGGTCAACAGTAGAATAAAGGGAGTTACTTATATACCCTTCCCTGTCCACTAAGTCAATAATACAGTTTTGTTTGCTTCATCAAGAATTTATATCTGAACAGTTCCTCATCATTGGCCATTAATAGAATTTTCAGGAGTCTGTCAATAGAGTATTTAATTGATACTTGATCTGTCAATCAAGTATTAAGAACTTATATAACCCTAGCACTTTTTGTTAGATACTCATATTTTATGTTCTAATTAGAAGATTAAGAATAATAGTTATGAATACACTAGCATATATGCTTTCCAGTTTTGAAAGGAATGACTGCTAATTTGTTATCTCTTTTTTCCTGCTTTTGTTTTGCATAATTAAAATACCCCTAACACAAACAAACAAACAAACATAAACCATCATTAGATTCTTCTGCTGGGAGAAAGTGTATATGTGATCAAGGTGGTAAATGCTTCTTGAAATTTCGTGTATATGTCATATGCTCCCACACCCACTTGTCCTTAGGATAGTCAGTCTCAGAGGTAAATGAAAAGACAGCTAAGATCTCAGATCTAATATTAAATATTCTAGTCAGACTCAAATATTTGTACCTTGGGTCTGGGTGGAAAGCCCATGTATTTCCTATAATGAAATAATCATTTGGCAATATTTCTGTTTCATAGTATGTATCTTGGAAACTACCAAAACATCAGGGAATTGCTATGCAATGTTTCTCTGTGATGCAAAATATTTGGATATAAAAAGCCAACCATAAATCCCATATCTGCATATGTGGATATATAACAAATATATGTGACACACATATGACACAGAAATTAAATGTCTAAGTAAGAGACTGCTTTTCTGTTTGCTCTCCTATCAATAGTATGTAGATATATCCTCATGAACTCTTTAGCCATGTGAGTTACGGGGAAAAGCATTGTTTCATTTGGTAAAGGGTAATCTACATGCAAATTATGACTTCAATAAAAGGTGTTGGGAAAACTGGATATTCACGCAAAAAAATGAAACTGGACCCGTACCCTATGTTATATAAAAATTAACTTGAATGAACTAAAGACTTAAAAGTAACACCCAGAAGGGTGCCTGGGTGGCTCAATCTGTTAAGCATCCAACTCTTGATTTTTTGCTCAGGTCGTGATCTATGGAGCCTGGGATCCAGCCCCATGTTGGACTCCACACTCAGTGGGGAGTCTGCTTCCCTTCTCCCTCTGCCCCTCCCTCCACTTATGCAATCTTTCTCTCTCTCTGAAATAAACAAATAAAACTTCAACAACAACAACAAAAAAGTAAGACCCAGAACCATAAAACTCCTAGGAGAAAACACAGAAAAATTTTCTTGACCTTGGTCTTGGCAATGAGTTTTTAGATATGACACTAAAAGAACATGTAATGAAAACTGAAATGAGCAAGTGGGACTACATCACTAAAAACTTCTGCACAGCAGCATAAACCATCAAGAGAATGAAGATGTAACCTATGGAATGGGAGAAAATATTTGCAAACCATATGTGTGATGAAGGGTTAATAGCCAAAATAAATAAGGAATGTATATAACTCACTAGCAAAAAACCAAATAATTTGATTAAAAAATGGGTAGAGAATCTGACTAGATGTTTTTCCAAGGAAGACATACACATGACCAACAGGTACCTAAAAAGATGTTCAACATCACTAATCATCAAGGAAATGTGAATCAAGACCAGGTATGTGGGAGACACCATTTATGGAAGATTCTGTCTTTTCCCCATTAAGAATTCATGACTCACTTGTAAAATATTGGTTGGCTGTGGTATTGCTTTCTTTCTTTCCTTTTTTTTTTTTAAGATTTATTTATTTATTTTGAGAGGAAGAGCTGGGGGAGGAGCAGAAGGAGAGGGAGAGAGAGGATCTCAAGCAGACTCCTGCTGAGCACGGAGCCCGATGAGGGGCTCTATCTCAGGACCCGGAGATCATGACCTGAGCCTAAATCAAGAGTTGGGTGCTCAACTGACTGAGCTACCCAGGTGCCCCTTGGTTTCTTAATTTCAATTTTGAACTGTTCATTTCTAGTATATAGAAATATAATTGGTTTTTGTATGTTATTCTTATATCTTGCAAACATGTTAAAATTATTAATTCTAGTGTTCACTTATAGATTACTGTATGGGATCATGTCCTTTGCAAATAAATAAATGCTTACATCTTTCTTTTTAATCAGATGACTTTAATTTTTATTTCCTGTTCTATTGCAGTGGCTAGGACCTCCAGTAAAATGTTGAACAGAAGTAATGAGGATGGATATACTTACCTTCTTTTCCATTTCAGGGCAAATGTATCCCATCTTTCATTCTGAGTGTGATTTTAGCTGTAGGTTTTTGTAGATGCTCTTTGTACACTGGAGAAGTTTCTTCTGTTCCTGGTTTGTTGAGATTATTTATCATAAGTAGATGTTGAGTTTTCTCTCTTTCTGTGCATTTATTGGGATGACCTTGTGGTGGTGGTTCTTTATTATATTAATATGGTTGCATTAAATTAATTGATTTTTGATGTTACATCAGCCTCATATTTCTGGGATAAATAATATTTGTTCATGATGTGTAACTTTTTTTTTTACATGTTGAAGCTTTTAAAAAATGGTTTGTTCAGGCTGTATGTGTATATGTTTATGAAGAATATTTTTTGTGTAGTTTTTCTCTTGTGATTTTTCCCCCATAGTTTTGGTATTAGGGTAATACTGGCCCCATAGAATGAGTTGGGATGTGTTCCCTCTTTCTCAATTGGTTTATTTTTTTCCTCTCTTATTGGTTCTTTGTATATCTTCTTTGTACAAATGGTTATTCAGCTCCTTTGTCCATTTTCAATGAAGTTTTTGTTGTTTTTTTTGAGATATCTTCCATAATTATATTTTATGTCTATTATTATAGTTTTCATGTACATATTTAAAATTTCAAGTGACTTTACTGTTTTCTCCCCCCACCCCCACCAGTGGAATATTTTCTGAAATCACAGGGGAATGAGTTACAGGTAACTAATTTATGTCTACTCTGCATATTGCCTACATTAACTATGGTCACCTTTATTATTATTATTTTTTAAGATTTTCTGTATTTATTTGAAAGAGAAGGAGAGTGAGAGCATGCGTAGAGGGAAGGGGCAGAGGAAGAAGCAGACTCCCTGCTGAGCAGGGAGCAGGAATCTGACTCAATCCCAATGACCTTGAGCCTAAATCAGACACAACTGATTGAGCCAACCAGGTGCTCCTATGATTACCTTTAAAATGGTGTTTTGATCTCTGTTTCCTTTGCTGTCACTATCAGTAATTTAAAGTCTCCTGTTTATTTTAAATGTAAGTTTCTAACACACTGTTTTGAATCTGTATACATATTTGGACTACTGGTGAATTTTATTTTGGGTGATCTTGCCCTTCTGTGTCATAGCAGAATTCACATATCTTTGATCTTTTTTTAGGGCAAATTTCCTGTGGAACATTCTGATCTGCTCCTGGGGAGGGGGCCATGAGGGTGCAGCCAAGCTGTACGTGTGTTCTTGGAGTTGAGGCATCTTACTGTTCAGAATTCAGGTTTTTGCTCAGTCCCCCTATTGTGATTACTCTCAACTATGTCTGGTTTCCCTGAGTCTGAGGTTTCTTTTCAGAAAACAGAACTTCCTTCTTCTGCTCAGGTGTATGCGGCAGGCAAAGTCCCTGGTGCACAGGATAGTGAAAATGTCTGCAGTTCTCTTTTATTTTATTTTTTTTAATATGGAGTTTAAGCGAAACCTCCAGCTTTTGGGTGAATTTGGCACACATTAATGATGCCAATCATTGGCTGGATATGCAGAGTACCTTGAAAGTTGAAAGGAAACAAAATCAAGCAGATGAGAGGAGGGAGAGAAAGAGGAGGAAGGAGGAAGAAAGTAAGAAGGTAGGAAAGTAGGTAGATAGGAAGGAAGGAAGGAAGGAAGGAAGGAAAGAAGAGAAGAGAGAACGGGAAAAAGAACTAGAACAAAGAAACGAAAATGAAGATGTGCATTATTAGCCCAGGGATTCTGTTGTAGTTGGGTACTGGAGAGGCTGACTGATCACTGGTGTTGAAAAAACACCCAGCATGACCGCACCAGGCAGGGACCACCACCATTCCTGTTTCCCCCCACGGGGTCTTCCACATTCCCTTTCCTATATCCTCTCCTAGCATCATCCAGGTTTATCAAGATGCTGTGGCCACATTGCTGGGATTGCTGTTTGATTGTAACGCTCCAAGGATAAGCTCTTCCTTGGGTCTCCATCATTGTCCTTTTTCTTGCCATCTCATTACCGTGATTGCTGCCTTCTGCTTCCTCACCTTTTATTAAAGGATCTACCGAAATATCTGGATTTTTGCTGTACTTTCCTTCACCATCTGATTTTGGATAGCAACACTGTATTATTTATCCCGCCTGTTCCCATCCCTGTTTTATTTTTTCCCATTGCATGTCTCCTTATTTAAATAGTTTGTATTGTATGTATTTATTTTCTTTGCTTTTCCTAATGGAACAGATACGCTATAAAGCAGGAATTTATATTGGTCTATTCCCAGTTTTTTTTTTTTCCATTTCCTCAAAGAGAACTAGGTAAAATTTGATGTTTAGTAAAGAGTTCTTGACTACAGCAGCAAGTAAATGAGTGACCACATCAAAATCTATCAGAAAAATAGAGAAAACGTAATTAATAATAATATATAATATAATTTTATGTATTTTATATAGTAATATAAACTTTAAATTTGTCAGCTTTTAATAGATCAAACAGACTTAAATAGGAATTGAGCAATTCTTAATTATATTAGTACTAAATTATTCATGTTTTCTAACAGTAGAAATGATACTAAAAAACCAATATAAAAAAAAATCTAGAAAATAAGCATAGAATTTAAAAACCTACAAATGCTTGGAAATTAAAAGTAAAGACAATGACAAAACTTTGTTCCTAAACAATTTTGAGCTAATGTGATATAAATAATAATAAAATATCTGATTTTAGACTCTTTAAACCATAAACAGAAACTTGACATTTTGTCAACAGTAATAAGATCAGTTTCTTAATCTGACCCAGAATAGTTAACTCCAAAAATTAACAACCTGATAAAAAATTCACTTGAATATGTATCAAAATCCATTGATTATACAGTGATACACGAGCTTCCACACAACCAGTAAGTCTCAAAATAAAATAGGATCTACTTAAGTAGGCATATTTGGAAGTTTTAAAATTAATTTTTCATACATGTTTCTATACAGTATTTATAAACCACTCATGTATCCAAACGCATTTTGTTATTACATTACATATTTACTATTTCAATAAAAAAACATTTTCTCTGAGGCTAGTAATGAAACCATGTTAATGTCTTGGCTTAAGGCTTTTATCGTCTTTTCGTGTCATGAATCCCCTCTTATTGTTGTGAGAAGTGTGCACCTGCCATCGGGAGGAGCCACAATTCTCATTTCAAACTGGTGGGTGTTGTACAGAAATGTCCCGTGACTGGTACAGTGTGTAAAGCAGCGAACACCTCCTGTCTCATGAGCAGGGGAACCTGGAACTCCTGGCACTGTGACCACAGGGGTCTTTACCACTGAATGGTGTCCTCTGCCACTGCGGGAATACTGGGGAGCTGAACACAGCAAGGTCGTCATGCCAAACACAGGAAGGCTTTGAAACTTGCATTATTTTTGTTTGCAGAATTTGAAGAAATATTAAAAAAAAACCAGAGTTGGTAAGCGAGGAAGCCTGTTACTGCATCCAGGGCCTGTGGGAGGTGTGTGTTTCCCCCGTTTATCAAAGGCAGGACATTGGGTCTGCTGTGGTCAGAGGCACAAGAGGAACAGAGCACTGGGCAGCAGTGCTGTTGGTTCAGGAACATTCTTTACTGTCTAGAACTTATCAGGCATGATGGATGAGATATAGACACATAAGGTGTATACAAAGCAGTGAATGAGACGGCTCATGAAGCGTGTTCTAGTATAATGTTATATGTCAAATATGTCTCAATAAAAGAAAAAGCTACAAAAAATATTTTACCTGGGATACAGAACTAAATAAGTGGAAAAGTACCAATTCTTTGTTCGCTGTATAATTTTGTCCTTATTATGAGCAAGAGGCAGGATGAAGTGAATGACAAGTATACAAGAAGTAATGTTTCAATTTTTATGTAAAACTATCTGATTTTTACCACAAATCATTAATTCTGTCCAAATGTCTTCCTAAAATTCTCTCTTCTTTTTTTAAGATTTTATTTATTTATTTGACAGAGAAAGAGAGCACAAGTAGCAGAGCAGCAGAGGCAGAGGGAGAAGCAGACTTCCTGCAGAGCAGGGAGCCTGATGAGGGATTTGATCCCAGGACCCTGAGATCATGACCTGAGCCCAAGGCAGATGCTTAACCAACTGAGCCATCCAGGCGCCCCCTAAAATCCTCTTCTAATGTTAAAAGTCAGGGGATCAATAAAGTCTCTTTCTTCTTTTTACTTTGTTAATATTAGCTGGTTTGCAAATGTCACTTCAGCAAATGAAAATTTTTTGCAATAATTATGCTTACAACTTAAGATCCTATTAAATAATTTAAAAGATTTGTTAAAAAAACATGACCTGCACCTGCTAAATATTGAGATAAAAACACTATGATAATCTTAGAATTATTACATGAAGAAAAGATATCGTTAGAAATGGTAATCCACAAACTAGGCCCTAATTCATTTTCCCACATAATTGTGGCATCATGTTTAATATATTTTATGCAACAAACAAATCTTGACCCTGACAAAGCAAATCACTGAACATAGAGAAAAGCACAAACTATAAATTTCCTTTTAGCAATTTCATAATTTTTAGTAAAAAAAATTGATACATTTTCCTTTTAAAAGTAATGCTTATTATAGTTAAATACAAAATATAGAAGAAAAAAATTTAATTCTGTGTTATACCACCACATGAAGACTTTCCCCATTTTGAAGTTCTTCTTTTTTAACTTAATTTGTTTTTGTCATGACAAGTGTACTCTTTTTTTTTTTTTTAAGATTTTATTTTTTTACTCCAGAGAGAGAGAGAGCACACAAGCTGAGGGAGGAGTGGAGGGAGAGGGACAAACACATTTTGTGCTTAGTGCAGAGCCCAACCTGAGGTTCCATCCCACGACCCACAGATCAGGCAGCACCCAAACCAAGAGCTGGCCACCCAATGTCGGACTGAGCCACCCAGGTGCCCTATAACAAGCATACTCTTAATCCCCATCACCTGTTTCACCCACCCCCCACCCATCTCCCTTCTGGTGACCACCAGTTTTTTCTCTGTAGTTAAGAGTCTGCTTCTTGGTTTGTCTTGATCTCTCTCTTTTTCTTTTACCCTTTTTTTTTGTTTCTTAAATTGCATATATGACTGAGATCCTATGGTATTTGTCTTTCTCTCACTGAATCATTTCACTTATCATAATACCCTCCAGTTCTATCTATGTTATTGCAAATGGCAAGATTTCATTCTTTTTGGTGGCTGAGTAATAATCCATTGTCTATGTGCACATATATATATACATATAATAAATCTTCTTTATTCATTAATCTGTTGATGAACACTTGGGCAGTTTCCATATCATGGCTATTGTAAATAATGCTGCAATAAACATAGGGGTGCTTGTATCCCTTCCCATTAGTGTTTCTGTATTTATTTGGGTAGTGCAAATACTGGATCAGTAGTGCAATTACTGGATCATAGGGTAGTTCTATTTTTAATTTTTTGAGGAACTTCTATACTGTTTACCGCAGTGGCTGCACCAGTTTGCATTCCCACCAACAGCGTGGGAATTCACAAAGCCTGGCTAACTAAGATAAAACAAACACAGTCCTCCTTGGGAGAGGCTAGTTGAAAAGCAAAGAAGGAGTAACCTGAAAACTGGGTCTCCTTTTAGGTTTCCGGGCTGAGAACAGCCAGGTTCTAATGGAGGCTCAATGCTATCTCCCAGGGGACAGATACTTAACTTAGGTTATAAGTTACATATCCTTAATAGTCACCTACTCCCTGCCTGCAAACCGGGAACCTAGATAGTTCTAATCCCACAATGCCTGTAAATGTCCCTTGCCTAGTTATTGAACTTTACATTCCTTTCTAATCTTGATTCTTTGATAACATGCATATTGAAAATGGAGGTAGAGTTTGGCTCAGAGTCTTTTGCCACGAGAGCATCTAGTCCCCAGCCCTTCTCCTTTCTCCTGCATAGGTGTTTGGAGTAATCTTTTCATTCACAATCTCAGGGTTTGCTGGCCAAACCCAACACAACAGTTCACAAGGGTTCTTTTTTTTTCTCTACACCCTCACCAACACCTGTTGTTTCTTATGTTTTTGATTTTAGCCATTCTGACAGATGTGAGGTGGTATCTCATTGTAGGTTTGATTTGTATTTCCCTGATGATGAGTGATGTTGAGCATCTTTTCATGCGTCTGTTGACCATCTGGATGTCTTCTTTGGAAAAATATCTGTTCATGTCTTCTGCCCATTTTTAAATTCGATTACTTGGGAATTTTTGTTGTTCACTAGTCTAAGTTTTTTATACATTTTGGACACTGACCCTTTTTTGGATATGTCATTTGCAAATATCTTCTCACATTTAGTAGGTTGTCTTTTTCTTTTGTTGATTGTTTCCTTCACTGTGCAGAAACATTTTATTTTGATGTAGTCCCAATAGTTCATTTTTGCTTTTGTTTCCCTTGTCTAGACAGATCTAGAAAGGTGTTGATGCAGCTGATGTCAGAGAAATTATTGCCTGTGCTCTCTTCTAGGATTTTTATGGTTTCAGGTTTCACATGTAGGTCTTTAATCAATTTTGAGTTTATTTTTGTATATGGTGCAAGAAAGTGGTCCAGTTTCATTCTTTGGATGTTCCTGTCTAGTTTTCTCAGCACCATTGGTTGAAGAAACTGTCTTTTTTCCATTAGATATTCCTGCCATCTTTGTTAAAGATTAATTGACCATATATCCTGGATTTATTTCTGGGCTCTCTGTTCTGTTCCATTGATCTATGTGTCTGTTTTTGTGCCAGTACCACACGGTTTTGATTACTACAGCTTTGTGGTATATTCTGAAATTTGGGATTGGGATACCACCAGTTTTGTTCTTTATTTTCAAGATTGTTTTGGCTATTCAGAGTCTTACGTGATTCCATACAAATTTTAGGATTCTTCATGCTAGTTCTGTGAAAATTGCGTTGGCATTTTGATAGCGATTGCCTTAAATCTGTAGATTGCTTTGGGTACTGTGGACATTTAAACAGTATTAATTCTTTGAAACTATGAACCATAGAATTACTTTCCATTTGGTTGTGTCATTAGTGTTTTTTAATTTCTTTCATTAGTGTTTTATAGTTTTCAGAGTACAGGTCTTTCACCTCCTTGATTAAGTTTATTCCTTGATATTTTATTCTTTTTTGTACAATTATTGATGGTATTGGTTTCTAAATTTCTCTTCTGCTTCATTATTCTTGTATAGAAATACAACAGATTTCTGCATATTGATTTTGTTTTTTTTTTTTTAAAGATTTTATTATTTATTTGACAGAGATAGAGACAGCCAGCGAGAGAGGGAACACAAGCAGGGGGAGTGGGAGAGGAAGAAGCAGGCTCATAGTAGAGGAGCCTGATGTGGGGCTCGATTCCATAATGCTGGGATCACTCCCTGAGCCGAAGGCAGACGCTTAACCGCTGTGCCACCCAGGTGCCCCTCTGCATATTGATTTTGTATCCTGTGGCCTTACTGAACTCATTTATCAGTTCTAGCAGTTTTTTTGGTGGAGTCTTTAGGGTTTCTATATATAGTATCACATCCTCTGCAAATAGTGATAGTTTTACTTCTTTCTTACCATTTGGATGCCTTTTATTTCTTTTTCTTGTCTGATTGCTGTGGCTAGGACATTCAGTACTATGTTGAATAAAAGTGGTGAGAGTCGACATCCTTATCTGGTTCCTGATCTTAGAGGAAAAGCTCTCAGGTTTTCATCATTTACTATGATGTTATCTATTGGTTTCTTATTTATGGCCTTTATTATATTGAGGTATGTTCCCTCTAAACCCACTTTGGTGAAGGTTTTCATCATAAATGGACATGGTACTTTGTCAAATGCTTTTTTTCTGCATCTGTTCAAATGGTTTTACAGTTTTTATCTTTTCTCTTGTTGATATGATGTCTCACATTGTTTGATTTGTGTATATTGAACCACTCTTTCATCCCAGAAATAAATCCCACTTGACTGTGGTGAATGACTTTTTAAAATATATTGTTGGATTTGGTTTGCTAGTATTTTCTTAAGAATTTTTGCATCTATGTTCATTTGAGATATTGGTCTGTAGTTTTCTTTTTCTTTTCTTTTTTTTTTTTTTTGTAGTGTCTTTACTGGTTTTGGAATCAGTGTGATGCTGGCCTCGTGGAATGAATCTGTGAGCTCTTCTTCCTTTTCTTTCAATTTTTTGGAATAATTTTGGAAAAACAGGTATTAATTTCCACCCCCCTCCCCCTTAAACGTTTGGTAGAATATGCATGTGAAGCCATCTGCTCCTGGACTTTTGTTGTTTGGATTTTTTTGATTATTGATTCAATTTTATTGCTGGTAATTGTTCTGTTCAACTTTGCTATTTCTTCCTGATTCAGTTTTGGTATATATGTTCCTAGGAATTTATCCATTTCTTCTAGCTTGTTCAATTGTTGGCATATAATTTTTCATAATATTCTGTTATAGTCCTTTGTATTTCTGTGGTATCAGTTATTTCTACTCTTTCATTTCTGATTTTGTTGATTTCTTTCTCTTTTAATGAGTCTGGTTAATGGTTTATCAATTTTCTTTTTCTTTTCAAAGAACACTCTCCTGGTTTCATTGATCTGTTCTATTGTTTGTTTGTTTTTTTTGTTTGTTTTTTAGTTTTTGTATCATTTATTTCTTTTCTGATCTTTATTCTATCTTTCCTTCTCCTGGATTGGGTTTTGTTTGTTATTTTTCTAGCTCTTTTAGGTGTAAGGTTAGGTTGTTTATTTGAGACATTTCCTGCTTCTTAAGGTAGACCTTTATTGCCATATACTTACTTTTTAAAGATTTTGGACCATTGTGTTTCATTTTCATTTGTGTCTGTGTATTTTTTAATTTCCTCTTTGATTTTATGGACCCATTCATTGTTTAGTAGCATGTCATTTAACTTTCATGTATTTGTTCTTTGCAGATTTTTTCCTTGTGGTTGATTTCTATTTTCATAGTGTTGTGATTGGAAAGGATATATGGTATGACTTCAGTCTTTCTTAATTTGTTGAGACTTGTTTTGTAGCCTAACATGTGATCTGTTCTGGAGAATGTTCCATGTGCACCCGAAAAGAACGTGTATCCCAGTTTTAGGATGGAATGTTCTGAATATATCTGTTAAATTCATCTGATCAATGTCACTCAAAGCCACTGTTTACTGGTTGATTTTCTGTTTAGATGATCTATCAGTTGATGTAAGTGGGGTGTTAAATTCCCCTCCTATTATTGTATTACTATTCATTAGTTCCTTTATGTTTGTTATTAATTGTTTTAAGTATCTGGGCACTCCCTTGTTGGTTGTATAACTAATTATTATATCTTCTTGCTGGATTGTCCCCTTGATGATTATCTAGTATCCTTCTTTGTCTCCTTACAGTCTTTGTTTTAAAGTCTATTTTGTCTGATGTAAATATTGCTACCCTTGCTCTTTTTTCACTTCTGTTTGCATGGTAAATATTTTTACATCCCTTCATTTTCAATCTGCATGTGTTTTTAGGTCCAAAAATAGTCTTTTATAGACACTGTATTGTTGGGTCTTCCATTTTTATCCATTCTGTCACCCTATACATTTTGGTTGGAGTGTTTAGTCCATTTAAATTCAATATCATTATTGATGGGTATGTATTTATTGCCATATTGTTTCTTGTTTTATGGTTTTTGTAGTTTTTCTCTGTTTTTTCTTCTCTTGCTTTCTTTTCTTGTGGTTTACTGGCTTTATTTAGTGCTGTACTGGATTTCTTTTCTTTACTTTTTGTGTATCTATTACTGGTTTTTGATTTATGTATATCATCTTGTGCATGTAACAGTCTATATTAAGTTGATGGTTGCTTAAGTTTGAACCCATTCTAAAAGCACTGAATTTTTATTCCTCTCCCTGCCACATTTTAGGTATATGGTGTCACACTTTACATCCTTTAATTTTGTGAATCCCTTGACTGATTTTTATAGATATACTTAGTTTTACTGCTTTAGTGCTTCCTACTTTTCTTATTCATTCTTATAGTCTTTCTTTTTCACTCAGAATCCCCTTTAACCTTTCTTGTATGGCTGTGTAGTGGTCTGGTGGTCATGACTTCCTTTAATTTCTGTTTGGGAAACTCTTTATCTCTCCTTCTATTCTAAATGATAGCCTTGCTGGATAGAATATATTTGGCTGCAGATTTTTTCTTTCAGTCTTTTGGATATATTGTACCATTCCCTTCTGGCCTGCAATGTTGCTGCTGAAAAAATCAGCTGATAACCTTATGGGGTTTTTCTCCTGTATGCAAATGTTTTCTTCTCTCTTGCTTTTAAAATTCTCTGTCACTACTTTTGCCATTTTAATTACTACATGTCTTGGTGTGGACCTCCTTGGGTCAATTTTGTTGGGGGCACTCTTTGCCTCCTGAATCTGGCCTTCTGTTTCTTTACACAGATTCCAGAAGTTTTCAGCTATTATTCTTCAAAATACATTTTCTTACGCCTTTTTTCCATTTTCCTTCTGTGATCCCTATAATGTGAATGTTTTTATGCCTGATGGTGTGCTGAGTTCCCTTAATGTATTTTCATTTACTATTATTTTTTTCTCTCTCCTGTTCCTCTTGGTTACTTTCCATTACTGTGTCCTCCAGGTCACTGACCTGTTCTGCTTCCTCTAGTCTGCTGTGCATCCCGTCTACTGTATTTCCAATTTCAGTTATTGAGTTCTTCATCTCTGATTCATTCTTCTGTATGTGTTCTAGTCTTTTTAAAAAGTTATGATTATTTTTTAAGTTTCTATTTAAATTCCAGTTAGTTAACATACAGTGTAATATAAATTTCAGTCTTTAATCCCCATCACTGGTTTAACCCAGTCCCTTACGCACCTCCTTTTTGGTAACCATCAGTTTGTTCTATATAGTTAAAAGTCTGTTTTGTTTTTTTTTTTAATTTAAATTCTAGGTATTCCACTCTTCTCAAGTGCAGTGAATATCTTTATGATCATTATTTTAAATTTTCTATCAGGCATATTACTTATCTTTTTTTGTTTAGGTCTCTTGCTGTGATTTTGTTCTGTTCTTTCATTTGGGACATATTCCTCCGTCTCCTCTTCTGTCTGACTCTCTGTGTGTTTCTCTGTGTATTAGGAAAGTCAGTTACGTCTCCTGCTCTTGAAAATGGTGGCCTCATGAGAGGATTTGTGTAGTGTCCTGCAGGGCAGTGTCCCCTGTTCATCAGAACCTGGTGGTTTCGGGCTGTCTCCTGTGTGTGTTGTGTGCACCCTGCTGTTGTGGGTGAGCCACTTTTGCCCTTTAGTCCAGTCATCTGCAGTGGTTCTCTTTGCCTGTTGTGGGCAGTGTTTAGGGCCTGTGTAGTTAATAGGCTAGTCTGGAGCCACCTTGGGTTTGGGTTGGGTCAGACTAAGCATTTGCCAGAGATGCAGTAGCACCGAACTGCAGGGATTTCTCCGTGTGTTGTCCCCTGGTTGATCTGGGGGCAGGGCCTGCCGTCAGACCAGATGTCTGCCCCTGCCCATTACTCTGGCTGCAATCAGACTGGTGTGTGTGGTTCTTTTCTCCTCTCCTTGGGGCAGGAGTCATATTGGAGTCCTGCCAGTTCCTGTCATTGCTGCTTGCACACTGGTAGGCTTGTGGCTCCACTTTGGAAGACTCCCGAATGCAGATGGGGGGAGGGGTGGATGGGTTTGCAGAAAGTGTGGAAGCAGGATGCACAGTGTTAGGAAGGTTTGTGCAGGCTGGCTGTGGGAGGGGACCTGGTGCTGATTTGGGGAACTGCTGTTGAGGGAAGGTTGGAGAGGCTGGGTCAGCAGAAGTGTGAGGGGGTGGGGACAGCTGTTAGCAAGCTGGGTGGAGTGTTTGTGCTATGCTAGTTCCTGTAGGGTCCCTGTTTCTAGTCTGGGGGAGAGGGGAGGGAAATGGTGTCTGCCAGGGCTTTGTTATTTGCGAAGTCTCCCAAAGATCTCTGTCCTGCTCAGCACACACTCTGAGATGAGTAAACAGATCCCCTTCTAGTATACCCAGGTGTTTTTCAAACTGCTGCTTCTTTGTTATATCTCAGTGGGGCTATTTGCTGTGCTGTTTCTTTAAGGGTAGAGACTCCATTTCCTCTCACCCCTGGGCTCTTGCAGAGCTGGGCAACTGATTTTTAAAGTTCCAGGTGTTAAGCCTTGCTGATGTTAAGAATTGGAGAAATTAAGTCCCTCTGTTTTCCAAGGCCAAATGTTAAGGGCCTTAGTCTTCCCAGTGGAGATCCCCTGTGCCTGGTGTAGGGTCTGCTCCTCTCCCCTCTTCGTGCCTGCAGTGACCCTCCTCCTGTGGACAGTTGTGGGTCAGCTTGGTTCCCGACTGTGTCTCTGCCCTTCCTACTGTTTTCGATGTGTCCTTTTCTCTACAGTCAGCTGTGGAGGGTCTTTTGCCAGTCTTCAGGTCATTTCCTGGATTATTTATACTGATGTGGGTGTGATGTAGTTGTTTCCATGGGACAAGGTGAGCCTAGGATGCTCCTACTCTGCCATCTTCCTTGGCTTTTCTTGATCTTTAGTTTTTAAATTATTATTAAAATACACACTCATTATAATAATCCAGACAAGCCTTAACTGCATAAGACAAAGATTGAAAAATTTTCTCATTTCAGAAGAAAAAGTTAAAAGTGTTGTGTTGTTTTCTACAATTTTCTATGCACACATATAACCTTATTATACATATATATCATATTACATGTAAATGTGTAAGTTAAATTATATATGAATAAATGAATATGCATTATGAAATATGTAAAATTTCAGATATTTATCAAAATTATTTATAAAAATTTAAATTCTGTTTTAACTTGTGCTGATATGAATACTGGTACATTAATACCACTTCTAATGTCATTACTTCCAATGTTTATACTATCATTGCATTGAGAGAAAATGCCAGAATTTAAGTAGTGTCTACTTATTGTTATATATTTCGATTACTAGAATTTTTACTCCTGTGATTTTTGTTATAATGAACAACTTTTGGACATAACTTTACTATCCTATATTTGGAATTATATCCTTACATAAATAGATTTCCAGGAGTGGAATTAATGAAGAAAAGGTGTTACTATTTCGTGTAAAATTGCTTTTGAAGTGGTTTTTGCTCTTTTTATGTCATCACAGCAATGTATCAGAGTTATTGAAGATCAATCATTGGAAGGTTATAAAAAGGTTTTTTTGTATCATAAAAAATGCTATAATCTCTTTTACACTTTAAAGGAGAAAAATGGAACAGTGGGCAGGGGAGCTAGTTAGGAATCGACTGCAATGAACTAGGCTAAAAAAAATGTGAAAACAAAACATTTTGCAATATAAGCGTTTATTTGTTTATTTTTTACTTATTTTCAGTTAAAGATCGATCAGGCACCTGCTCTGTTCTAAGAATTGTTCCGAGCACTGTGCTGGGTGTTTAGTAGAGACCAGGGTCCACACACTCTTCCCTGGGCATGTAAGTAAAAAGCAGAGTGACGTTGAGATACTGAGGACATAATGGGGACAACCTCGTGGAAAAGGTGACTCTCCATTTGAGGTTTGGTGACACAGTGGATGATGGTATCACTTACCTGTGCCACTTTTTCACTTTGTTTCTTCAGCGTTCCCCTCTTTCCTCCACCATCCCTAGAGCCTTCTCAACTGGCTAATCTCGATTCATCTTTCAGAACTAGGGTAGATGTGTTTTCTTCCAAGAAAGCCTCCACGTTGCTGCTTTCTGGTGTTTTTTATCTCTTAGGAACAGAGAGGTAGTGTCCTTCATCAACATATTTAATTTCCAGACTGAGCTCTTGTTTTTGTAACTAGAGCTCCTATTGTTTGTGTGTTTCTGCAAGAAAGGAGTTAGAAAGGAAAACTCGCAAACTAAGAAGACCCGAGAGTCTTTACATCATGGATGTCAGTCTTTTCTAGAGAGATATTTTTCTTTCAACCGTCTCTTCCGGGTGAAGATGCAGTGTGGGGTCAGCTTCTCGCCCATCCCGGTATGTCCTTTTGTCTCACATAACCAGTACCACTTACTCTGTCTTCTCGATACTTCAGAGATAATGTGATTATGTGATTGATTTTCTTTCATATCACACGAGGAGATAAATGGTGTTTAGATATCATCTTGTACTGATTCATTTGCTGTAGAGTTGCCTCAAACACGATCACTGCTGTTTCACTTCATTTAAAACAGTCGTAAGTCTTTAACATCTTGTAGAATTGATGGCTTTTTAAGGAAAAGACTCTGTTTATTTTTGAAAGACCGTAAAATTTATAAACCAAATCATAATTAACAGTTTCCTCTCAAAAACTCTTTTTCTTGAAAAAAAGAAAGTCTTCCTTCTATTTATCATAGTTAGAAAGTGCAGAATCTGTTTTTACCCTACTTTGATGACTCCACATAAAGTCCGATAGATGTAGTGCTATATTGACATATCGTAAATGGGAAATGCTTATAGTGCTTTAATTTCTCTTTGGTAAAACCGTTTTACTTGGTCATGGCTATATTTTGAAATCATTAGAAAAAGTGAAGAACTTTATTAAATATGTCATAAAATGATTTAATTTGACGATGATATGTACATAGAGAATGTATTCACATCTTTGCCAATGTCTTATTTTAATGTTGAGAGAGTATCTTATTTTCAATCAAGAAATCTTAAAAGTCAAAATATATTAATCCACATTCCATTGGGAAATATAAAAATGAAAACATACAAATCCTGTTAAAGAAAGACATTTCCTTTTCCAGCTTCTGTGTCTTTCATTTTACCAATATCATCTGTCTCCATATATGTTCCAAAGAAATATAATGCAAAGTGTTGTTTTCTTCTTTGTTTCTAGGCAAGGGCTTTATTCAGGAGCTTTCTAACCAAGGCAAATTGGAGATACTTAATTTATTTTGTAACATATCCTTAAAATACATTCAGCAGCTATCCTCGCCAATGTGTCCTTTAGAATTCTTTCCCAAACTGTTTAATCTTCATCTCTCACTTTTCTAAAGTTTTACTGTGCTTATAAATGTTTCTCAAGAAATTTGGTGCTTGATTACATGCTGTTTTATGTTATTGCTAGTCATAATTTTGTGGGTTTTTTTTTTTTTTTAAGATTTTTGTATTTATTTGAGAGAGAGAGTATAAGTCGGGGGAGAAGCAGAGACAGATCCCAGTACCCTGAGATCATGACCTGAGCTGAAGGCAGGTGCTTAACTGGCTGAGCCACCCAGGTGCCCCCATATTTTTGGTTTTAAGATCCATCAAATTTGGAGCTGCCAGCTTTTTCCTGGATACTGTTTATTCTATAGCAGGAATCAACAAACTTTCTGTAAAGGGACAGTTAGTAAATGCCTTTGGGGTAAGGGAGTTATGGAACTATTCAGCTCTTACATTGTATGTGAAAGCAGTCAAAGACAATATGTAAGTGAATGAGCATGACTGTGTGTCAATAAAACTTTATTTACAGATAGAGGCAATGGGCTGGATTCGGACAGCAGGCCATAGTTCACAGACCCTTTGTCTATAACAGAATCTAAGAACAATACTTACAGGAGCTACACAGGTAACATGAGTGCAGCAAGCCAGGAGCATTTCTTTCACCTGAAGACATTTTGTTTTGTGTATTAAAAAGATTGGAGTTCTAAAAGAAGCATATATGCTTTTCTGTTTTTCCTAAACATGTCCCTATTTTATTTCCTGGTTTCTGAGAGAGTTGGGCACAAGAAAAACTTAATTATTTTCTGTTTACCTTTACTATAAAAATAACAATAGTGTCACAGTCAACACTATACTTTGATGTAGATAGCAGGGAGTAGTGCAGACTGTGGCAATGGGGATAATGCCATGTGGGAAAGAGGCCAGTGCTTCCGGGTATTCCATTTATTCAAATTATGAAAATGACTTACACTGGAATTTTCCCAAATTTTAAGTGTTTGCAAATAATTTAAAAATTATATAGGTGAGGAATGTATGGTTCATATAAAAAATGTCTGCAGGCTTGGACTGACCAACTATTTGCAGCATTGGTTTGGTAGCACATAGCATACAAAAGGTGTTTGAGGAAAAAATGCCAGGTTCGTAGGCTTTCACCTGATGGTGGGTGTCATATTATGTAGAGGGCTGAAAATACAGAGCATGTGAATTTAGAAAGACTAGAACATCAAGCCTCTCATTTTCTCTTATACACGCAGAATGGTCACCAGTTGGTCATTAGCTATAGGGACAGACATATCCAAAGATGTTTCTTTGACTAGAACATGTGTTATTTAATTCATGTCACAGGAACAGAAAGCTCAGTGATGGAAGTGAAGGTGGAAAATGGCCATATTGAGTTTGTAGGGAGATAGACTGAGCAATAAAGTTAGGTATTAAAGTTGGATAAAATGTAAGTAGACATCAAGTAGCAGGTGTTCTCTGAGTGAGGACAAAACCCAGATGAGCCTAGACTTTATCAAGATTTGTTATCTAATGGGGGAAAGACATGGGCATAAAAATTAATGTTTAGAGACAAAGATCATTCACTCTGAGGCTAATGGGGTTTGTGGCAGGGATTTGAGGACAGAGGGCTCATCAGCTCCCTCAGAATTGACTCTTAAAATAATAATGGAGAGTAGTAAGCCAAGCCTGAAGCCCAGACGCTTGTTTCAGAGTGTAACGGGGAAGTAACTGTGAAGTGTATCACCCTGGGTAAAATGCTGGAACTTTCTATGTGCTCTCGTATATTTGTAAGCAAGAAAGCAGCACTTTTCACTGATCTGTGACCAGATGCTGGTGAAGCTTGGGTCAAGCTTGAGCTGCCGTGACAGTGTTAGAACCTGAGTAGCTCTGGCGGTCAAGACAAGATGCAGACCTATTTTACCCTCTGTATTTAATCTAGTTAAGAAAGATACATTCTATTCTCATCTTCTCCCCCATCCTAAGTTAATAACTTGATCCAGGCCAGATTTGACACAGCTTTTGAATGGGCTCCTTATCTCATATTCCTGATAGTAACATTATTGGAAGAAATCTCAATTAATATTGGGATGTGTGACAGGTCCAGTCTCAAGTTGTTTAGAAGAATTTGGATGGCCGAATAATCTGTGTAGGGTGAATGTACAATAGAATAATGCCCCTCAGAGTCTCCTTACACACTGTGTTCTCACCCACAGGTTAAGTAGACCCTCCTCCGTCCCTCCCTTCCTCCCTCCCTCCTTCCTTCCTTTCCTCCCTTCCTCCCTCTGTCCTGTCCCTTCCTTCCTTCCTCTTTCTCAGCACCTGTGTCTATGATCCAAATACAGCAGGATCATTTCTTTGGTGATCCACATAGATTCATATGCACAGTTAGTGATGAATCACAAAGATGGAGGAACAGTTTATTTTTATAAATGCCCACTAAAGACAAATGACAAAATTCAAGATGATTTGTCAAAGCTATATTTTGAAAGCACTCACACAGTTCAAAATAAGAATCTCTATAACACTGCTATAAGCCACTCAGTATTTCACAGAGCTGCTAACCATACCTTATTTGAGGTCAAATTAAACTATAAAATATGAATGTTAAAATGTAAAGGTAGCATAAATTCCAGTTTAGATTGAACACAAAAACTCCTAGCTCTGAAGACAGATGTACGTGACAGAGAAAGAGGATTTGCCTGCAAGGTCAACAAACTAGCAAGGGGAATGATACTGTACATAATATGGAAATTGTAAGAATAGATTGCATAGTAAAGGTCTGTGCATGGTCAAGGATTATTGTTCCAGGTCTTGACTTATCTGAAGTATAATTATAAAATTAATTTTGCACATCATAAGTATATCACAAAAAGACTCTCATTTTTTTGTTTCCCCACCTATATAATCATAATCAGAATGCATATTACTAACAGTGGAAAGAAATCTAGTTTATCGTATGTAATTGGGGATAAGGAAAAGATCGGATTTCATCAGTCATCAATCTCCCTGTTCTTTTACCTTTTGCCTAGGCTGGGAGTTTCTCAGGAAGAGAATTTTTTCTCCTCATACTATGGCTATGGCTTAGAATTCATAAATCTTTTTTTTTTTTTTAAGATTTTATTTATTTATTTGAGACAGAGCACACAAGCACAAGTGGGGGGGAGGGACAGAGGGAGTGGGAGAAGCAGACTCCCCACTGAGCAAGGAGCCTGACCTGGGGCTCTATCCCAGGACCCTGAGATCATGACCTGAGCCAAAGCCAGCCGCTTAACAGACTGAGCCACTAGGCACCCCAGAATTCATAAATCTTGAGAACGCCATTGTTTGACTTGTTTATGTTGTCAAGACTGAACTCTGCCTTGACGCATCCTCTCAAAAATTCCCTGAGGAACCATCAAGGATTAACTCTTCAGTCTTACCTGATCCAGCAGAGATGAGCCTTTTCTTCATTTGTTGTTTTTCCTGATATTGTTACATTTAAAACAGACTTTTTATTCAAAGGGTAGTTTCTCTTAATATCCAGAGTGATTCAGTTGCTTTATTTGCATTTAAAAACAATGTTACAGAGACTGTTAGCAGATTAAGAAAAAAAAAATGCAGGATGCACAGTTAAGTCCAAATTATTCCTAATTGCCTATGCGTTTTCTCATTGAGATAAAATAAAAATACTGCATCAGCCACACTTACGTTTTAAAAAGTTGTTATTGTGAAATAAATTACATCTCTAAATAACAGACCTCTTTTTTTTATATTTCTCTGATGATTTGTTTCTCTCTAACAATCCTCGTTTTGCAAAATTTGCTGATAAAATTCCCATGCCATAGGATTATATGTTCCATTTCCATCACAACATAGCTTCTCCAGTGGTCACAGTCCACTTAATTCATGCTTTTGCCCACTGAATATTTATTAATAAGAAAGCACACACTCATCATTAGCATCAAGAGCCAGTATAGTGAACATGTACTGGCATAAAGTTAACAACTCTGAGAATTGCTCTATAAATATGATTTGTTGAAGCACATAATACCATCTTTCATGACCTAATAATTACTCTCTTCAAAGTGGAATTTCTTTCCCTGTTAATAAGTGATGTTGTGGCTTTTGAATATAGACTTGATACTAAATGTCTACAACGTTACAGTTCTTTCCTGAATGTACCCAACAAATGTCTTTAAGCAATGGCGTACTGAGTAACACTTGTTGCACTTCTCAAGTGGCATGATCCTACACTAATGAGATTTTGGGAACTATGAACAAGATAGAAGTGGGCCTTAATTATTTAAAAAGTCAACAAGAATTTTTTAAGTAGAACTGGAGTATAATTTCAGTGCTCCAAGTAAACTCAGGTATCTCTCAACTGCATTTGTTTTATTGTGTGTGTGTGTGTGTGTGTGTGTTTTGTTTTTGCCTTCTGTATTGCTGTTGTTGCTTGCCTTCTATTTTGTAGTTGAGGTGTAGTGGCACATGACATCATATTAGTTTCAGGTGTACAACATCATGATTGGATATTTGTATATATTGCAAAATTATCACTACAATAAATCTCATTAACATCCATCACCACACATAGTTAGAAGGTCTTTTTTCTTGAGATGAGGACTTTTAAGATGTACTCTTTTAACCGCTTATTTCAGAAATGAAGTATTATTAGCTATATTCACCACGCTGTACATTACATTCCCATGTCTTAATTATTTTATAATTGGAAATTTGTGTGTTCACCTGTTTCTCCCCCTCCCCACTTCCAACCTCTGGAAACCACCAGTCTGTTCTCAGTATTTATTTGCTTGGTTTTGTTATTCTTGTTGCTGTTTTAAAATTCCACATATGAGATCATATGGTAGTCGCCTTCTCTGTCTGCCTTATTTCACATAACATAATGCCCTTTCCATCCCTGTTGCTGCAAATGGCAAAACTTCATACTTTATTATGGCTGAATAATATTCCATTGTGTATATATACACACCACATCTTCTTTATCCATTCATCAGCCGATGGATGGGTAGACTGTTTCCATAGTTTGGCTGTTGGAGATAATGCTGCTATAAACATCAGGGTACATATGTCTTTTTGAGTTACTGTTTTTGTTTTCTTCAGATAAATGGCCAGAAGTAGAATCACTGGATCATATGGTAATTCTATTTTAAACTGTTTGTGGAACCTCCGTACCGTTTTCCATAGTGATTGCACCAATTTACATGTTCACCAACAGTGCACAGAGGTTTCCTTTTTTTCAACACCCTCACTAATACTTGTTATTTCTTGTCTTTTTGATGATTACCATTTTCTAACAGACATGAGGTGGTATGTCGTAGTTTTGATTTGTATTTCCCTGATGTCGAATGATATTGAGCATCTTTTCATGTGTCTGTTGGCCATCTGGATGTCTTCTTTGGAGAAATGCTTATTCAGATCCTCTGCCCATTTTTTAACTGAATTGTTTTTGCCATTGAGTTGTAGGCATTCTTTATATATTTTGGATATTAACCCCTTATCAGAGATGTTTGGCAGATATTTTCTTCTGTTCAATAGGCTGCCTTTTCATTTTTGACGGTTTCCTTTGTTGTATAGAAGCTTTTTAGTTTGATGCGGTGGTACTAATTTTTGCTTTTGTTGCTTTTGTTTTCGGATCCAATCCAAAAACTCATTGCCAAGACCACTGTCAAGGAGCTTACCACCTATGTTTTCTTTTAGGAATCTAATGGCTTCAGGTATTACATTCAAGTCTTTAGTCCATTTTGAGTTAATTTTTGTGCATGGTGTAAGACAGGAGTCTAGTTTCATTCTTTCGCACGTGACTCTGTCAGCGGCATTTTTTACAGAACCTAAATTGGTTTTTGAATGCAAGAGAATTGAAAAATACTTACTGGTAACAAAATTATAAAATTACTTTAATTGCTCTTTTCAAACAGTATAATTACTGAGGGAAGAGAACAATTTGTGATAATGATCAGTCTTGATAGGACACAAGATGCCATCTGAACAACATTATGCAAAATGTGGGCAGGCCAGTCAACATCTTCCCTGGTATCAGTCATGCTTCACTTCAACTTTGTATAAACATGTCCACACCTTTACATAGACTTTTACCGGAATGTCTGTTACTCTCACCAAAAACAATGCAAATCTTCTCATTAACTCCTAACTCACTATGAGACTCTGCAAATAATTTTTTGGAAGTCTCAAGTGGATACTGTTTTATTCACAATAGCCTTATAAGGGAGACTTTTTCACAAGAAAAAATCTTGTACTAGCAAAATAATTAATTTTGCATTGTGATTACTTGCTTCCTTGGCTATGCCATAGAAAAAGAGAGACATTTAGATCTTTGATAATATCTGTAATAGTAGCAAGAGCTATTACATTTTTTAGAATTCTATTATTTCTTTGTGGAAATTGAAAGCTCTTGGAATATAAAAATACTTCTGGTAGGGTACAGTCACTTGAGCTGAAAAACCGATAACATTACGTGGCGCAGAACGTGATTACAACTTCTTTTGTGATTATTTCATCTGCATCTGAATTTCTCTATTAAAGTTTTTATTTTATCACTTTCTTGGTACTAGTTGAATAAATTATACATGTGACATTCTTAGCTGTCAGTATATGCTGGTTTATAGCTGACTTTCCACCATTTTTGATATTGAATGAATAATTGCACACTGTACAAATTACTTACTTCAGAAGGGCTTTTCCTTAAGAAATGTTCACTATTTAGAAAATGTATCCATATGCACTAACGAATATACACTAACAAGCATTTTGGCATTCTGGGTTTCAAACATATAAAATAAAAAGGTAATAGCCATCAGCAGAAGAACTGGAGATTGTGTCTCACGTTAATGGACGTGTCTGTCATTCACTAACGTGAACTCATAGCTCACTGTAATGTGCTGAACTACTGAAAGACTGGGAAATATGAATCAATAAATCGAGTTCACATCTGAGATAAAAGAGAACTTTCCATTTGCCTGATTCAAGGGACAGATGTACTTGCAAGGCACAGTCTTTCTTATCTTATATAAAGTTTTGGGGAGACCTGTCTCTATTCGGGGACCAGTGAATTTTAAGAAGCACAAATGTTTAGGGCTTGACAGATTTGCATCTGTGTTGGTGTGATTTGGGAGGAAGACTGTTGTGAACGTCTGTGTTTCAGAAACATGGACACTGGAGTGAGGTACTTGCTGACCTGCTCTTATTGAGACAAGGGGTTGTCACTGATTGGCTGACTTTCAGAGAAGGGGTACTGATCTGAAGTTTTCTCTGAAGATGGTTAATTGTCCAGGACCTGGGATTCTAGCCAAAGAACAGTTTTATCCTTTCTTGAATATGAAAAACAAGTATGTCTAATTCTCATTCTCCCATTCCAGTCTTTTCCACAGCCAAACATGTAGGGAAGACCTAAGGATTGTTCAAATTTTTATTTGTGGTGCTATGATTCTTACCTAGTGTTGCCATTTTAGAGATTTAAGCATTAAAATTGTAACCTAAAAATAACTGACTACTGATTTTTTTTAAAAAAAGTATTGAAAAAAGCTGAATACAAGTCATTTAAGAGATTTTGACAAAGTCAACATAGCAAACAGGACAAAAATCATTAATTATAGGAAGTATCCAGAATACACAAGACACTTTGCAGCCCTACGTATAAAACAAGTTATTTCTCTTACTAGGTACATCTTTCTGTCACCAAAATTATCTTTGAATCATTGTAAAGCACAGAAGGGGATTTTGTTTCAAAATTCTTTGCCCCTGTACAACATAAGAGTGTGATTTTTGCTTTTCCCCAAGGGAGGCCCTCATAATAGTATTCTGCATGGTTAGATGCTCAAACACAGATTGATTCCTGCTTTACATCTTTCATCTGATGTCACAAGGTTAGAATTTCAAGAAATCTCTATATCAGGGGTAAGCATATAAGCATGAGCAAAGCTGATTTAGAAAGTGTTTAATCTTTGAGCAATTTAATTTTTTAAATCCTGGGCAAAAAATAAATTAAAAAAAAAAAATTACCACTAGGACGAACCATAAGAAGCCTGAGGTGTGGATGGGTGAAATCGCTTGCTCAGGTCCATGCAGTAAATTGTAGCATTGGAGCTGGGGTTGGATTTCTGGTGTTCCAGCTGGCTTTCCAGCCCTCTTCTGCATGTGATGATGCAGTGAATGTGAAATTGCTTGGGTTTGGTTGTTGGATAGATATGGTTCAAGATTTTTCTACTACAGAAAGCTGGATGAATATGGCCGAGTTATTTAACCTCCCTGAGCCTGATTTTTCCATCAGTAAAGTAGAGATAATGGTAATGCCTGCTTCATAGGTTTGATGTTGGTTTTTTTTTTTTTAAATATATTTGATGGAGCCAGCGGGTGGGGGCACAAGCAGGGGGAGGCACAGAGGGAGAGAGAATCTTAATCTTAAGCAGGCTTCATGCCCAGCATGTAGCCAGAGAAGGGGCTCGATTTCATGACCCCGAGATCATGACCTGAGCCAAACTCAGGAGTCCATTGCTCAACCAACTGAGTTTCCCAGGTGCTCCTGATGTGAGTTTCAACTGAAATCGGTATGTTTGTTGTGGTGTTTGGCATATAATCTATGTTCTAGAAATGTTAGTTATTATGACTTCATTATATCATATTGGACTATCCTGTAAGAAGTCAGTGTATCACAATGATGTTAATGACCTGGCAGCCGTTGAGTCCATGCTTTGTGATCATCTTTCCATTTATGGTAGTGGTTGTGTGGCACACATTTACTCAAAAACAACTTGGATCTGTGAATTATTCTTTGCCCCTGTACAAATCACGTTGGCCAACTGTTTGTATAACCTCCACATCTCAGTCCCTGGACACGATGCAGTTTTGTTTCTAGAACATGGGTCTGCAGGAGGCTCACCTTCACACCGTCATGCAGGAACCTGTGCTCTTTCTGTCTGGTGGCTCCCCAAGCTCCTCTAAAGTCTGGAGCCTTCCACTGGTTCTCTGCATTTCCCTGTCCAAGTGGGAGGGGGAAGACAGCACACATGATCGTGCCAGTTTTTGAAAGGCCAGGCCTGGGAGCCACATTTATAACTTCTGGCAACTTTCCCATGCTGTGAAGACTGAAACGTAGCCAAGCCATGAGCGTGTGGGAGAAGACAAAAGGAGTTTGTGGAGCATGGCCAAAATAGGCCTGGGGCATGCTGATGCCTGTGAGAGCGGCCAAGGGTCTGTCTGCACAGCCTCGTTACAGCTCATTTACCTGAGCCTTGTTAATTTGCCGTGCATGTCATCCCTTATGTGGGTGAGGGAACTGAAAACATAAGTGAATCACTCAAGGTTGCCTATTTGACAAGGACATAAGCACATTGTTTTCCTAAGCGCTATGAACCTAAATCCAAGGTTCTTGATTTTGTGTACACATAGGAACTGTGGCTAGAATCATTGATTACTGTTTCATTACTATTTCATTGAAAAAGTGTTTAAATCAATGAAGTTAACTAACCCGCCAGTTATTGAAAAGACTTCTTTTGTTTTTAATATTTTCAAAATTAAACTTTTATTCTACATCATTATTTTTGGAGACAACATTTCCCCAATCCAGTATTTTGCAGATTATACTTCACTGCTTTTTATACATTCATAATGCTTTTGCTTTCTGAATAAAATTTTAGTATGTTTAGCAAAACATCACATTTTTCTAAACCTCATTCGTTGTGTAAATGTTCATAATGTCTTAATAGTTCTTTTAAACTTGGAGCTTATGTAAATAGTATCTTTCTTGAGTCTTTTCACAGCGGGAATACTGTGCCCTAAGTTTCACCATTAATGAGTTTTAGGTAAATGTTTTGTATATTTGAAAAATTTTCAGAGTTATTAAGTAAAAATTAGATTATAAATAGTGTTCATATTTGAAATGTACAAGCGATGGTTTTTTTAAATGGCAGCTGGATATTTTTATATAAATTATCTCAGTGATACTTTTATTTATTTTTAAAAAGATTTATTTATTTATTTTAGAGAGAGAGAGCACAAGCAGGGGGAAGGGCAGGAGAAGAGGAAGAATCTCTAGAAGATAACTGAGCACGGAGCCCCACACAGGGCTTGATCTCACAACCCTGAAGTCATGACCCTGAGCCAAAACCAACAGTTGGATGCTTAACTGACTGAGCCATCTGGGTGCCCCATCTTAGCGATACTTTTAATAAACTTAGAAATTGCTGGGTAAAACCCTGTAGGAGTTATTTTAGCCTTTACTTTTCCTTTTGTTAACATTGGGTAATCTTAGGAAATTTGCTTTTAGCTAATATACATTTACTGGATTTTTATTAAAGGCTCCTAGGAAAAGGCCAATAACTCAAACTGGTAGTGAGACCAATCCCATATTAGAATTAACATATATTTCCAAAGCCAGTTAAACTTTCATATTGAAATCTCACAATAAACTTCCAGTTCGTGCCTTGGGGCGTGTCATCATCCTGATTCTCTGACCTACAATTAGGGGAATAAGCTCTAGAAACAAAGTTATTAAAGTTTAGGAATTTTCCTAAGTGATTTTTGTATTTTTATGCTTTTCTGTAGAGTAGGAAAGAAGAAATAGCCATAGAAGTGAGGGAATGTGAAAATACTCTCTGCACTTTCTGCTCTTTAAAAATCTAACTGTGTGGTCACCAAAGTTAAAATAGCTCTTCAGTGTTGTGAGTACATTTTTAAATTACACTGACTTTTTAAATGAAGAGGTAGAGTGTTTCAAGAGGGAGATCTTAGTTACCACCTTACATTCTGCAAAGAGGTAATAAAGGTTGAAGACCAGAGTCTTTTGTACAGACTGGCCATTGGCAGCTGACCATCTCCGAAGCTTACATGTTCCAGTATCATCCAGAGGTACTAGGGTTGTGGGGTAAAATACAGGACACTTAGTTACATTTGAATTTCAGATGAATTATGCGTACTTTTTGGTATAAATATGTGCTGACAATTATTTGTTGTTTATCTGAACTTCAAATGTGACTGGGAACCCTGTATTTTTGTTTGTTATATTTAGCAGCCCTACAATATATTGACCTCTCATTCTTGATCTTAGCTTCCAAATTTTGGAGTCAGGGAGTGACTGACCTAGTTTAGGTGATGTGCCCGTTTTGGGCTTCCCGGTCAGTTTCCTGCATTGTTTTGCACAGCAGCTGGCCTCACGGTGGGCGTGTAGGACAGGACTGGGTGCCTGAGCAGCTAAGCAGATCTGGACTTAGGTGTACACAGAAGACAGCAGAATCCTCAGGATGGGTTCTGAGCTCTGTTCTCTAGCTTCTTCTTCTTCTTTTTTTTTTTTTTTAAAGATTTTATTTATTTATTTGACAGAGAGAGACAGCTAGCGAGAGAGGGAACACAAGCAGGGGGAGTGGGAGAGGAAGAAGCAGGCTCCCAACGGAAGAGCCTGACGTGGGGCTCGATCCCAGAACGCTGGGATCACGCCCTGAGCCGAAGGCAGACGCTTAACGACTGTGCCACCCAGGCGCCCCTGTTCTCTAGCTTCTTGTTAAGGCCAGGTCCCGTTTGTCTTCCTGAATTTTCTAAGATCCCTTAGCATCCTTAAATTAATGACTTAAGCTAGCTCAGGATAGATACCTGTAATTTGCAACAAAAAAAAACTTAACTACATTATTTTTAATGGTAATTTCAGATACTGAATGACTTAAATTAATGACTTAAGCTAGTTCAGGATAGATACCTGTAATTTGCAACAAAAAAACCTTAACTACATTATTTTTAATGGTAATTTCAGAAACTGCAGAAGAACTTATTGCAGCAATGTCTGCCTGGTTACAGTGTTCATTATTTTGTTTTAAAATAATAGAACCTCAGAGCTTACCAGTGCTCCCAGTAGACCCCTGCTCTGTCCAATCAGATTTGAGATCTGTCAGTGCATCCTTGGAGGGGAAAACAGCTTGACCCTACACACATGTGGCAAAAGCACGGAAAGGTAGAAGTCCTGCTCCTCTCTCGTAGAAGATATGGTGTCCTCTTTACCCAGCACAAGAGCATGTTTCACTTTTCTGACTAAAATCGGTACTATTGAAAAGAAATACATTCAGATAGATGAATATATCCTATGCACAATATTTGGAAACCAGTATCTTGTATAATATACCGCTCCGCATGTTTTCTAGATGTAAATCATGTGGCAGCTACTCACTGAGTTTGTGATGTATGGAAATTGCTATATGGTATGAATATATTTTAAGCTTTGCCTTTTATAAAGCTCATGAAATTTAAAATCTTGGTCCTTGCCACAGGGTAGATCATTTCCCGAGAATATCAGAAAGAGTAAGTACATTTTTCTGGGCTCTGACATAGAACCATAATTCACAGAGCTAGAGATGAGAGAGTTGGTCTTTGTAGACACTTTACATTTAATGCTTGGTTACATGAAATTACGTGCTTCAAAATTGCATCTATAACATGCTGTTATGGATAATGTATGGTTCGGGTGTTGTTTACACGAGTGAAATAAAGAAAACTCTCTCCATCCTGCTGATAATCGCAGGTAAGAAGAAATAGTTAGAAGCACAGGCATATTGTAAGCTTTTTGTAACTGGTGCTGTTAAGATGTCCGTTTAAAACCGGTGACTTAGATTTTTACTATAAAATTGAATCTAGTGGTTGGGCTTTACCAAAAGTTAAATGCATGGAATTGTCAGTTGTTTTTAAAGTACTGTTCAAGTAGGAGTGGAGACATTAGATATGTTCACTTTGAAATTTTTGCTAATAGTGAGGATTCACCGTAAAGCATATAGACTTTCACAGTGTAAATATGAGAGCTCTAAAAGTAACTTTTTAAAGTTGTGTTTCATAAAAGCCAAAATTCCAGATTGCAAAGCCTCACATTTCAAACTTAAATTCTAAACCCTATAATGGCTTACATTATGAGCGACACATTTATATTTCTTTCTAAATTAAATACACCCAAGGCAGCTTAATGGCAGCTAATTTTCAATAATCAGCAGCAAATTCTCTGTATCTGTCTGTATTACACAGTTTCTCCAAAAACACAGCTCAATCCACCCTTTTAATCTTCCAAACATGAATATTTTAATGAAATAAAAAAAAATTTACTCCCCAATTTCAATTAAGGTATCAGCAAATGTTTTTTTTTTTTTTTTCCTTAAAAAGGTGAATTTGTTTGTTTCTCAGCGTTCTTTTGCTAGTGGATTGACCTCAGTTCTGATTTATTCATCCTTCACTCATGCAAATATGCTCTGGGCCGGGTTGTGATTGAATATGTGAAGGATAGAAAAAGTCCAAGCAGAAAGCTTTTTCTGTGGTATCTGAAGGTGGTGATGGGATTGGCATTTAAAAATGTGTCATGTATATTAACTGTTAATCTAAGCAATACAGTTGAAATCTAAACTGTAGTTGAAATTGGCAGAGAGAGGTAATTAGAAAGCTAGGTGAAGAGCTGGGAAATTCTTCCTAAAGGTCAAAGCCAATGCTTGACATCTAGAGGATTAACAATAAGGAAGATTTTGAGATAGAATAGGGAAAAAAAAAATTAAAAAAGGACCAGAATCATTGGGTTTTGGCTGGCCAAGAAGCAGTGCCAACGCATATGGCTGCATCTGTGACATTTTTTTGTTGTTTTGTTTTGTTTTGTTTTTTTGTTTTCTTAATTCCAGGGCTTTGGAACATTCTAATACTTTTAAACCCCTTCATCCTTATAAGCCATTAAAAAAATTAGTATATACTTAAAGCTCCAAGGATATTGTATTGCTGTGTTACACAGACCATGTTTATTGTGATGAGTTTAGATAAATCAACATAACCTGTGTTGTTATTCTTCATTCTTCCACATTTCCTCAAAGAGGACTATTTAGTATTTCTCGTGACATGGGTCTACAGATATCAGCTCTGTGGTTTCAAGATAACATCCCATAGTCTTTTAGCTCTAACTATTTCCGTGGAGAAACCAGCCATCAGTCCATTTGGAGTTCTTGGGAAGTAATATATGTATTGTTTTGGTTGCATTAATTTTTTTCTGTCTTTAATATTCAGCAATTTTGTATGGTATTTATGATCTTCATATTCATCTTGTGATACATAACACTTCTTGAATCTGTAAGTTAGCATCTTTAAAATGTAATAGTTAATATCTCTTAAAATTTAGCTTTTACTTCACAGTTAATATCTTTCAATAATTTTTAAAAATTGTCAGAAATATGCCCTATTCCTTTCTTTTTTCCTTAAAATACTACAGACCATTTTTCCCATGTCACTGTGTCCATGCTGCTTTTGACTTTATTTTCATCTTTTTAAAAAATGTTTTTATTGAAAAAAAAGTCTATCTTTGATCTTATCTTTGATATATTTTATATCTTGGTTTACCTTCCAGTTTAAGAAGCCTCTTTTTAGTTGTGTAAAATTTGCTGATCATCTCATCCATTATTTCTAGAATTTCCATCTCAGGCTTTTCCATAATTTCTCCATCTTGTCTTTTTAATCCTGAGGCCCTCAGTCCTATAATCTCAAGGAACTGGATTCAGCCCACAACCCTGGGAGCTTTGGGAGGACCCTGGCCCTCAGGGGAGATGGCTGTCACCTGGATTCCGCCTATGAGATCCTGAGTAGAGGACCCATCCCAGTGATACCCAGACTTCTAATCTGTGGAAACTTTGAGATGATCTATGCATGTTTGTTGAAGTGGTTACACAGCATTAGACTCAGAGCACAGCAATTTGATTCACCAAGGCAAAATTAAATAAAATTAGGAGGTATTGAAATTGTTTAACTCTTACCAAGCCAGCCAGGTACCATGAAGGAGTATTCACATTGTGTGAGAGTCACTGCTTGCAAAGCCACGTTCCTTCTTCGGTGGCTACGGTAGCTTGTGGAAGACCGTTTTGTCACCATCCATCCAGAGGCAGAGCTTTTTCCACACACATTCCATAGCGCCACCTATCAATGAGGAGGACCAGGGCTAACTATTCTAAGACAAGTGGAAGGAAGGGTTATTGGGTTTTATAGATAAGGAAATTCAAGATTTCAGAGCTGTTGCAAATTCCTAATTTCTTTTTTTTTTCTTTTAAAGATTTTATTTATTTGACAGAGAGAGAGGCAGCCAGCGAGAGAGGGAACACAAGCAAATTCCTAATTTCTTAAGAGCTGGGGGGAAAAGGAAATAAAGGAAAGCTCAGATTGAATAACCTGGCTCTTAAAAGGGAAATACTGAATATTCTCCCAGATCTAACTCAAGTTACCCTTAGCAAAGATCTTTTTCTCATCTCAGCATAGTGCTTGTGATCAACAACTTTCCACTTCTAGGCCGTTTCTTCTCTGTCTAGAGGTTAAAATATCTTTCAAGTCAAATCTATGGCTTTTGAAACATTGTTGTCTGTACTTTCTGTCTTGGGTTCTCATTTAGTTGAATTAAGTTACCCATGTAACTTGTTTTCTTTGGCACTCCTGGCAGAAGTCACTGGTGAGACTTTTCCCAGGTGTTACAGCAGCCTCTGTCTCGCTGTGTTTCACAGTGTCTTGTATTTTTGGGAAGGGGTATAAATTGAGAATGAAGGTGGTGATCAGTGCTACTCTTGAGAACAGGTGTTACCTGCGAGATTTGAAACACAGGAAGAAAACTCAACTTGACATCTGTATAAATATAATACCAATGAAATCACTCAAATCTGAAGAGCTAATACTTCAAAGCTGCAAAGGATCTGCATTTCTAGGAAGAGCGCCTACTGTGCGTTTGCTGTCCTTAAAGTCTGTAATTTCTACCATCTGCATCTCAGCCAACTTACTCAGGAAATCTGTTGTTTATTAGTAAAAATAAGCTTGGAGAATCTGCCTTTACAACAAATGAACATTTGATCAAACCAGCTCTTCATTCTGCAAAAGCTTTCAAGGGTCAACTCAAACTCATGCATCAATGTAAAATGATTGAATAAATAGATGCTAATATTAGTAGTTGGATGTGATTCCAGAGAATCTCACATTTTTCTTGACATCCTGTTAAAGAGAGGTGGCTGCAACAGGTGTCTGCAGCAGAATGTCATCTTCCATTAGGAGAAAAAATTGAATGCAGATTCATTAACAGGGACATTGAAGGTATTTAATGCTGGCATTAAAATCCAAATAAGGAAATCCCTGACTGCCTCAAAGTCAAAGTAATCAGCCTCTCCATGAGAAAGCAAGGTAGCTAATTGCACCTGTAATAAAATGAGTCATATGTCCCTAGCTCATCCTTGACAGTTTCAGGCAATAGGAAGGAAATTTGAACTAAAACAGAGAATTAAAAACAAATAACAAAATACAACGTTGTCACTTGAATTACACTATCTCTTTTAAAAATCAGTGCTTTTTGCATCCGTTGGATGCAGTTAAGCCTGGAACTAATGAGAGGTGTGTGTGTGTGTGTGTGTGTGTGTGTGTGTGTATGTATGTGTGAGGGAGAGAGAGAGAGAGACAGAGAAAGGGTACATTTTTTTAATGGGAGTTGTATGGAGGAAACTAAAATGTTATGTGCCTCTTGTTCGAATATTTATGTGCAACTTAAATGATAAGAAATTCAGATGTGCAATTTATATTGCATGAGAATGCTCAGAATAAATTTTAAGCTTTGTAGAAGTGTGCGGAACAAGAACCTCATTTACTCAATAACTAATACCAATTACGTGAAAATGATTCTTTCTGGTCCTCTTTTCCTGAAAATACTGTGATAACTAAAGAAAACATGTTTTCGGCGAAACTCTTTCTACGAAGTATCTCTGGAAATGGTGATTGTAGTGGTTCAGGCTGAAGGTTTTCAATCCTGTGCCTCATGTTGGGTGATGAGCAGAGTCGAACCAGCTTGTCGCAGGTGAAGACATGAAAAGGCGCAGAGACACCAGAGTGAGAGCTCTCAGCTTTCCACTGTGTGGAAGCCATCCAGTGCACAAACACAGCTTTCCCCACTTCTTTTGTTAAATGTTTAAGGCTTGGTGGATGGCAGGGATGGAATAGTCATAAGGGGGAATAAGGTTTTTTTCATAATCAAATAGCCCTTTAAAATTCCATAATTGTAAGTGGTCCATGCTCAGTATAGAACATTTTAACCTTCTATACAGTGTTACACATCATTTGAAACCACTCTGAGCTGAATTCCATTAAAAACATTGGCCATCATCTTTTTATATGTATCTCTTTAAAAATTGCATTTGCTTTTCATCTCAATCATATTTGTACCTGTTTTTGACATATATCCTCTCTTCCTTCAGTTAACAATTTGAAGTTTATTCTTCAGTACTTCTACCGTTCTCACACACACACACACATACACTCATGCACGGTTTTATTTATTGTTGTTTTTGTTGTAATTACCAGTGTTTTACAAAAATAGGATCATAGATACAATTTTTTACTTCTTGCTTTGGTCATTTAATGATTTTTGTTGTTGTTAAAATCTTCAGTTTGCCTATTCCTTGCTGCTACAACTCAGTCTTTTACAGTTTCGGTATCATTGGGCTTGTCGGTTTTTGTCGTCAGTTCGGGTTGTTTGTGCTGTGTTCTGGATTGCAAAATTTCCACCTTCCAATGTCTGCATGTTCTAGTTAGTTCTTGAAAATAATCTGTTTGTTATTTTTCCTTAATGTCTCTTTTGTCCTTGTTAGTTCCATACTTTTAAAATGTATGTAGCTGATAATTTCACACACATTTGTTTAATAGGCTGAGGCAGATTGTTCTGATATCTTGTGGTCTTTTTTTTTTTTTTTTGAGTATTCTAATTCCTGAAATTGTAGAATCTTCTGACTCTTATCATGATGTATTGTTTCTTTACGTGTTGTAAGATATTACGCTATGATGTAATTTCTAAGGACTCATTGATTTTTATTTGTTCATAAAATCCTTTTGGCTTCTGTTTTTGAAGTGTCACTCCAGAACAGGTTTGAATTTGATTTTGTCAGAGGACGTTGCTTGTTTGGGACAACTTTTTAAAATAAATTTTGACTTCCATTTTCTTTATAATAAGTAAGAAATTTGGACTCCAAACTCTGTGAAGTATGGTTTCAATTTTACACAAGAAAGTTGTATTTTTTTTTCTACTCAAGTCCAAGACAAACATTAAATACATTAAATGTATTGTATACTTTCAAGTTACTTACTTATTCCTTCTTTGACTAGAATTATATCCCTTCAAGTGGCCTTAATTTTTTTCACAGGGGTTTAAGCTCTAACTCCCAGTGTTCTGTGGGCCTAAGGAGGCCTGGGGTCTCACTCCTTAGGGAGGTGGGTGTTAATATCTAACCCCCTGACTGTGGCTGAATCCAGAATTCTTTCATGGCTGTGGAAACATCATCTCACACATCGAGTACTCTCTCATTAGACTCTAATTCTGGTACATGAAGATTTTTGTTTGTTTCTTGCACATTTAGTTGTAACTTTTAAAAATAAGTAAAAACCACTGTTACTTTTCATTCAGCATCTATATCCCTATGAATTTTTTGAGAGAGGTTTTCAGTACAGCCTAGTTTATGGAATTACTGAGAACGGAGGTCCACTTCTAATTCCGAGGGCTGTACAAAATCTTTTGATGTGTATGTGCAAGGTATTGATTCAATCACTCACTCGCTTAGTGATGTGAATTTGTTCATTTTCACAGTTTTCTGGAGGTTCCTCACTGCTCTGTTTTGGAGCCCAGTGTCCTGCCAGGCATGGTAGCTACAGAGATCCCTTGCTCTGCGGCAAGCGGCTGAGTCTGCTCCAGCGTGGTGAGTCAGCACTGGCTCTGAGCTGCTCTTTCTTTGTGATGAGTTCCTTTATCAGCCAACTGCTATGGATTTGTAGTTTGGTATCTGGTTTTGTGATCTGTTTTCCTTTGTCTTGCATTTTTGGTGGAATCAGGCATTCCTTTTCATCCCTTTTGCTCTGTTTCATGTTAGTTTTGTATTGTGCTGTTTAAGAGTGTTTGTCGTCGGAAAAATACAAGGGAGAACATGGGCGGAGGCCCTCTCACAGACTGGACACAGACTGTCCATTTGGACAAACTGCTGAGTCATCAATAAAACCAGACAAGGTTTTCCTTCCTTCTTGAGCTTTTGTCTGGAGATCTTGGCTTTGACCTAGAGAGTGTTCTCTCTGGTGTTTTGCCTGCTGGGCGGAATGGAGATTGCCGAGTCCATGTTCAGAGGAGGCCATCCATAGGACTGGGGACCCGAGACACAGGGGTACAAGCATTATATTCCTTTCTATGGTTGCCAGCTCTCATGGGGTCTTCTAAATGTAAATCTTATCGTCTTCCAGGAAAAACTTCTGTTTTTTTTGTGTGTACAGTACTAACTCTAGCACTTATCTTTCTAAATGGCATAACTTCACTAAGGATGATTGAGGGCTTCAGTGGCCACTCTGGGGAACATGTGACTTGAACAAAATTGTTCACCTGACAAGTGCCCTCAAAAAATAAAAGAATATTTCTCAGGACCAGTGGGGCAGCAGTTTTCACTGGTATGAGAGGCCTCCGAATGAAACTCTGAATCAAAAATTCTTTTAGTAAAAGATTCTCTGCCCAAAGCTAATGAGCAGTTAGCAAACTAGACTCTTTTCCTAATGAACCCTTCCCAACCTTGTCCTCCAGCTGCCCCTCTGTACCTAGCTCTCTCTTTGCCCCCTGCAGCTCCCCCCCCTCCCCGATCTCTGTGTTGTGCCTCAGGAGTCTTTTCCCTCTTTTTCCCCTGTCCAGGTCCTGTGTCTTTAACCAGCAACTCTCCTAAAACCCACACATGTCAGTGCCTCTAGACAGTCATCACTCCCAAGAGCCAGGTTTAAGGCAACTGTGGAATTTAATCCTTGGACTTGAGCTGAGCTGAATTAAGAGGTGTACTTAAAGATTTTTCTATACACAGAAAATTCCAGCAAATATTCATAGAAGAATTTGGAATTCTTTCGTGAGGGCGTATGGGGCCAGATGAGGCAGGCTCACTACTTTTTTTTTTTTAAAAAAAGATTTTATTTATTCGACAGAGATAGAGACAGCCAGTGAGAGAGGGAACACAAGCAGGGGGAGTGGGAGAGGAAGGAGCAGGCTCATAGCAGAGGAGCCCGATGCGGGGCTCGATCCCATAATGCCGGGGTCACGCCCTGAGCCGAAGGCAGACGCTTACCTGCTGTGCCACCCAGGCGCCCCAGGCTCACTACTGTTATTTTTACTACTGTATAGTATTCTGGTGTTTGCAAAGTGTATGCGTATCCTTCTCTCAGTTTATTCTCCAAGTGCTTATGTGGTACAGATGGACACTTTAGTCTACATTTGACAAATGGAGTCAGAGATTCAAGTTAATGCCCAAACTCTACAATCAGTTAGTATGAAAACTGGCAACCGAAAATTATGAATTATAGTTCTGTGTAATTTCTCCCTGGCCATGCTGAACATATAATCATATTTTCAAATCTTTCTTTCTTTCTCAGTTCTTGACAACGATGTTTGATTGTGTATCAAAAAGCACATAGAAATGTATAAATTGGTTTAGTTTTGTAGTCTTGGCATTATAGAGCCTGGTCTTTTAGTCTGGTGCTTTTGGTTTAATATTAAACAATTACTAATCAAAATTATAATTTTTTCATTCATACGTTCAAAGTAAAATTCCTCATATGATGAGATCTTTTCAGTTCTTTCTTCTATTTTAAATTGTTATGTTGTGTGTAATCCTTGCGAGATTCTAAAAACTTTGATTATCTATACTTTGTAACTCTGAATTGCTCTTTATGTATTGATTTATGTAAATGTTTCATTGAGATTACCTTCAAGCTACCCTATAAATTGTAAAAGTACAAAATGTCTTCAAAAGCTAAGAAATAGCTATAGGCATTCTTACAAAAAGATTTAATAAGACCAACTTGTGCTCATTTAATATTCTCCTTTTGCAAGTTTTCCCCAAATCCAATCAGTAGTCATGAATGCTTACATGACACAGGTTCATATTTGGCTCAGTTGAGCTTATATTCCCCTTAAACAACAGACTAATACCATGATTAATTGTATCATGGACAAATTGTATCCTGGGCAATTTGAAGCTGGTCTGAAAAGGCTGTATACTTTTGATTAAAATTGTACAACATTGTGGTACATTCTGTACTATCTGTGCATTTTTTAATAAATTTAAAACTACTCTAAAATAAAGTTATTACATAAAAAGAAAAAGATCTAGGGCCTAAAGAATAAAAGAATACAGAAGATTCAGGTAAATTTTTCCAGGCAGAAAATAGCCAGGGCAAAGTTCCTAAGAAAGGAATAAGCAAATTAGCAAATTCAACAGTAGACATAAAAATCAATTTTCCTAGAAGGGTAGAGGTAATATTACTATCCCTGGCGGTATGGATCAGATGGTTACAAAGAATTTGGGATGTTTAACCAAATCACTACATCCTTGCATGGTGTTGTCATGTCTCAAACATGCATCATCAGGTTCTTTGTCATAATGGACAGAATTCTAGATTCTCCTGTTGATTAGACTGTAAGTTAATAGTGTCCAGAAGTTGGATGCCCCAGTAGCTCTATTTGTCATGCTAGAAAGAACAGACAGCTAATGCTTCAAAAAGATGGCTATTACTTGAATAGTATTCCTTGATGGCATAATTCAGATTTCAGTAATTTGACAAGTTAATTGAGGAATAATTCAGACTTAACTCTTCAGAAAATTAATTTGGCATCCAATTTGATACAGCAAAGTAAATCCTAAAAGAAATGCAGGAGTGTCTGATAGAACTATAAAAATGCTGATAAATGGGATCGTGCAACAGTTTTGCAATTCCCTGTTGTTTGGCGAGAAAAATCCAGCGGCCTGTTCTTATGTCTGCGTCTTACCATAGATATATACACAAGAACATGGATTAAAAACAGAGCGCCTCATAAATGTTTGATTTAAAACATTGTAAATAATTCTCTTATTTTTCTGAGGAATATTAAAATTTTTATGTAATTTTTAGCAATTCTTGGTGGTGCCTTTGGGAAATGTGTCACAAATAGAAATTAACATTATTCTTTTTAAAATATTGTATTTGTTTATTTGAGAGAGAGAGAAAGAAAAAGAGCACGAGCTGGGGGGAAGGGCAGGGGCAGAGAGAGGAGTAGACTCCCTGCTGAGCAGGGAGCCCAACACAGGGACCCTGGGATCATGACCTGAGCTGAAGGCAGATGTTAACCAACTGAGCCACCCAGGCGCCCTGAAATTAACATTATTCTGAACAGCTTTTAGTCTATCTAGAGTGGAGATGAAACGCTGGGTTCTGTTGTGAGTCGTGGATTGAGGATGACGGAACCGTGGGGTAGAGTGACTCTGAGTCTCTAATTGGAACCTGGAAGAGAAGTGCCTACCATTCAAAGAGACCTTTTTAGGTTTTTGAGAATGAGAAATACATTTTTATTGTGTTAAATCACGGATTCTTCATAGCCTGCGTGTTAGGGCAGCCAGAGGTGCCTTCACGAATTGATACTCTCATACCTAATTTCATACTACACTCCTTTGAGTCAAGAAACCTGAAGTTAGGAATTAATGAGCACTCAGGGTCTATGTGGAAAATCTGGGATTCACAGCTGGATTTTCTGCATACAGATGTTTGGTATTTTTTCCCATGCCAAGTGGTCAAATACGTTAGTTTTACTTAGTGTTTAAAAGCTCCCTAGAGCCCCAGAAGCAGGAGGTGAATAATGACACTAACCCTTAACCAGCGGTACAAACCTCAATTATTTACTTCCTTCAAAGTTCCATTCCTTAGTTTGGAAGAGATAATAGCTCTTAACATATGTTGTGAGGAGTAAGATAAGTAATTCAAGTTAAAAGTTTTCTAGAGTAATTTAACATAATGCCAATACATGGTAACATAATAGCTGTCCCTTTGGTTCTTAATATTGAGCTTTCTAGACATTGAAGAATCTGGAATTTTGCCTTTCTTCTCCTCCCTGTGAGTAATTTCTCCTTCCTTCTGTTTTTGTATAAATCGTTAGTTTTGAAACTGGACACACAATTGTACTTGGAGTTTTCTACTAAACACAAAACAATCTCCACGTGAAAATAATATGCAGAAACCCGTAGAATAAGAAGGGAGAATTTCCATTTATTGTAGTGTTTTCAACCATGGGAATATATGTTATTATATTGCTAGTAATAGGAATATATCATTTTATATATATGTGTGTGTATATATAGAGAGAGAATATAAATATAGTATATAAATATAATATAGTAAGAAATGTAGTAATAAGTATAAATATAGCATAAATATATATAGTATAATATAATATATAATATATATGTATAATGTGTATTGATTTTTATTTGAATTTTTTATTTTACTTGAAATATATATGAAAAATAAATACATAATTTGGTTATTTGATAAGAAGCCTGTAAAAATATAAGCACATGATATTGTGGAAAAAACACTTCAGGAAGAATTTTACGTTTTATGGTGAAATTGCCTACAGTAAGTAAAGGTTGCAGAGTGTTAAAATTTTGAGCTAATCGCCTGGTCAAGGTTATGGAGCCCTACCTCCTGTTAGGGCTGATTCTGTGTCAAAACAAATACGTCAAGAGAAAGTAAACGTGAAACAAGGAGGGGATGGGTGAAAACTATGGGGCTGAGTTTGAGAAAAGTTAAACCGTGTATTCAGAGTTGGGTCTCTGTGCCCACCATGGCCAGGGCCAACAGGTGCAGAACCTGGATTCATGTGTGGCTCTATGAACAAATGAATATGCAGCTAGAGAGCTGTATCGCTGGGTTTGATTAATATGTGAGTGCTGTATTGGATGATGCAGAGGAGATTAGTTAAAAACAGTCAGGAGAATAAGTCATGCCATGCTAGAAGGAGATAGTATTACTCTGGTGCAAAGTGCTCCTGACTACAAGTGATCAATGAAGTGAAAAGCCAAGACGGCAATGTAGTGTTTGCTTTTGTTTTAGGATGTCTTGTTGCAAGTATGGTTCTACAACGACTGTTCTTATTGTTTTGATTTTCCTGATGTTAATATGGCATCATAACGCTGGGAGGTTATTGTGGTCACAGGACTGGTACTGGGGGCAGAAATGGAAGTCAGAGCAGTGAGCCTGCCTGTTGGAGTGTTTCTGAGGTTCTCCAGGTCCTGCCGTCTCGGCCGTGTTGTAAACGTGTTCCGTGTTTGCTGTTTGCTCCTCACTCCACCTCTCCTACCTGCGTGGGAGGAAACCTCAGCGCCGGTTATTCTTGTGTGGTGTTTTGTGAATTGCCCCTGCATCTTGTTGCCCCTCAAAAAGATGAACCCAAATCCAAAGATGGAACATAGGTTGAAAATGAAATTAAGATATCTGCCTTGGCCAGATCTCTCTGCACATGTTACATGAATGGCTGCTAACAAGTGAGGGTGCTCACCAGTGTCCTTCTCTGTACCTTTGTATATGCACTTTATACACACATGTACACACGTGCACAGATAGACATGTTTCACAGCTATCTTTACATTGTACATATTGTTATGACACATACATTATTTATTTTATGATATGCTTTAAGGATACTTCTGTGCCTGTGTGTATACTCCTATGCCATTCTATTTTTCTGCTTACACAATATTTCGTATTTTAGATGTCTCTTTTTAGTGATTCTTGTTTTTTCTATTTGAAACAACACTGAAGTGATATTTGTGTGTATCTCTGATATATATCTCTATATAAGTATTTCTATAGGATAGGAGCCTACATATAGAATTGCTAGATCAAAGGTCATAAGTATTTTACATTTTACAAAATAGATTCAGTTACCTTCCAAAGAGCTGAATTTATTTATATCTATAAATGATTACTGATACTGTATTTTATCGATCCTTGGAATTTATGCCAATCTGATAACTGAAATATATTTCATTTTTATTTCATATTGTTAATTCAAAGAAGCACATTGCATATTTTTAAATTAATCCTTTGTGTTTAATATTTTTACACATTGTTTAATAATTTTACTAGTTCTCTTGATTACTGAAGGGGAGGGAGAATAAAGGGCAGACGAAATAGTTGAAGGAGATTAAGACGTACAAACTTGCATGTATAAATAAGTCGTGGGGATGTAATGTACAGCATAGAGAATATAGTCAATAATATTGGAGTAACTTTGATGGTGACAGAGAGTAAGTAGAATTATTGTGGGGATCATTTCACAAGTAAAAAATACCAAGTCATGTGGGTGGCTCAGTCAGTTAAGCATCTGCCTTTGGCTCAGGTCATGATTCCAGGGTCCTGGGATCGAGTCCCACATCAGGCTCCCTGCTTAGCAGGGTAGTCTGCTTCTCCCTCTTTCTCTGTCCCTGCTCTTGCTCCCTCTCTTTCTCAAATAAATAAATAAAATATTTTTTAAAAAGTACTGAGTCACTATGATGTATACTTAAAACGAATAGGGTATTGTATGTCAGTTATGCTTCAATAAAAGAATAATGATACTAGTGCTTTTATACTTTTTAAAATTTATTTTTACAAATCATCTGCAGTATATTTCTATAGCAGCTACCCTTTCTTGCTGTCTCACAGCAATACATGAAGGTTTCAATTTTTTATCCTAATGATCACTCATACTTTCCTGCTTTTCTCTTTCCTCATTATTGGTATCCTAGTAGGTGTGAAGTAGCATGTTGTGATTTTGATTTGCATTTTCCTAATGACATGTTTTCATGTGCTTATTGGCCATTTATATATCTTCTTTAAAGAAATGTCTATTCAAATCATTTGCTCTACTTTTAAAATTGAGAGTTTATTTTTTTAGAGCAGTTTTAAGTTCATAGCAAAATGTAGGGGAAGAGGCAGAGATTTCCCATATGCCCCTGCTCCTACACGTTCATAGCCTCCTGTCATTATCAGCATCCCCCTCTAGAGTGGTACATTTATCACACTCAGTGAACCTACATTGACACATCATACTTGCCCAAAGCCCATAGTTTACATTGGTTTACAGTCTATTTCTGGGATCTTGGTGTTGCACATTTGGAGAAATGTATCAGGACAGGTAGCCGTCATTATGATTTTGTATACAGTATTTTCACCGTCCTAAAAACCCTTGGTGTTCTTCCAGTTCATCCCTCCACCCAACCCCTGGCACCCACTGGTCCTTTTTACTATCTCCATAGTTTTGCCTTTTCCAGAGTGTGATATAATTGTAATGTTACAGTATAAGTATGTGGCTTTTTGGGGTTGATTTCTTCCACTTAGTAGTATGCATGCCCGTTTTTTTCATGTATTTTAATGGCTTGACAGCTCTTTTTTATTTTTGAAGGGCTGAATGATATTCCATTGTCTGAATGTACCATAGTTTGTTTATTCATTCACCTCCTTGAGGACATGTTGGTTGCTTCCAGTTATTAGCATTTATGAATAAAGCTGGTCTAGACATCTGTATCCAGGTTTTTGTGTGGACATAACTTTTCAAGTCCTTTGGGTATATATCAAGGAATGCAGTTGATGGATCATATGGTAAAGAGTATGTGTAATTTTATACAAAACTGCCAAACTGTCTTCCAGAGTGGTTGTACTATTTTGCATTCCCACCAACAATGCATGAGAGTTCCTGTTGCTTCGTAACCTTGTCAGCAGTTGATAGTGTCTCTGTTCCAGATTTGGGTCATTCTAATAGGTGTGTTCTGGTGTTTCTTTGTTGCATTTCCTTGATGACCTATGATGTTGAGCATCATTTCATGTGCTTATTTTGCATCTTTAAATATTTTTGGTGAGGTGTCTGTTAAGGTCTTTGGTCCATATTTAAATCAGATTGTGTTCTTATTGTTGAGTTTTAAGAGTTCTTTGTATATTTTAGATAACTTTCCTTTATCAGATGTCTTTTGCAAATATTTTCTCCTAGTCTGTGGCCTGTTTTCTCATTCTTTTGAGATTGTTTTTTTTTGCAGAGCAGAAATTTTAAATTTTAATGATATCCAGTTTATCAATTATTTCTTTCATGCATTATGCCTTTGGCACAGTGTCTAAAAAGCCTTTGCCATATTCTCGTATGTCTGTTTTCTTATGTTCTAGTAGTTTTGCAATTTTACATTTAGGTCTGTGATCCATTTTGCTTATTTTTTGTGAGTTGTGTATAGTCTGTGTCTAGATTAATTTTTGCATGTGGATGTCCAGTTGTTCCTTCATGTTGAAGACTCTTTTTGCTCCATTGTATCACGGTTGCTCCTTTATCAAAGACCACTGTATTTATGTGGTCTACTTCTGGGATCCCTGTTTTATTCCATCGATCTGTATGTCTCTTCTTTTGCTGATACCACACTGTCTTGATTACCACATCAAGTCTTGAGGCTGAGTAGTGTTAGTCTTCCAGTTTCCTTCTTCTGCTTCAATATTGAGTTGGCTTTTGGGCTTTTTGTCTCTAGATACAAACTTTAGAATCAGTTAGTCAATATCCATGAAATAACTTGAGATTTTGATTGGGATTTTGTTGAATCTATAGATAAAATTGAGAAAAACTGACATCTTGACAATATTGAGTCTTCATATCTATGAACATGTAATATTTCCTCATGTATTTAGTTCTTTGATTTCATTAATCAGTTTTGTAGTTTTCTTCATATAGATCTTGTACATATTTTGTTAGATTTTTTTTATTTTAGTATTTCATTTTTGGAGTGCAAATGTAAATGATATGGTGTTTTTAAATTTAAATTCCACTTTTTCATTTCTGGTGTATAGGAAAGTGATTGACTTTTGTATATTAATTTTGTGTTCTGCAAACTTGTTTTAATCACCTACTAACATTTGCTCAATTTTTAATTAGGTTCTTTTATTTTTGAGTTATGTTTTTTATATATTATGGATAAATGTCCTTTGTAAGAGATTATCTCAGATATTTTCTTCCATTCTGTAGGTTGTATTTTCACCTTCTTGGTGGAATCCTTTAAAGCACTACGTGTGTGTGTGTGTGTGTGTGTGTGTGTATGTTCATATGAATTCCTTAGGATTTTTCATATACAAGATTATGTCATCTATGCATCTGTAAATATAGTTTTACTTTTATCTTTCCAATCTGGATGCCTTTCAGTCTAGTCATGTTATTTTATATAATCTGACAATTGCCAACTTATTTTGAAGTGTTTTTTGTTTTTGTATTTGATATGTTACTGATAAGTTGGGGTATATGTCATTTTGCTATTTGTTTCCTCTGTTATGACTTTTTTATTCCTCCATTTCTCAATTTAAGCTTTCTTTTTAATTGAATAGATATACCCTACTTTACCATTTTAATTCCTTTTTTTTTTTTACCCTATTTTTGTGTTACTTTCTTAGTGGTTACCTTAAGATTAAAATTAACATCTTAATTTAAAGTTATCTGTTTTAGAATAACACCAATTAAATTTAAGTAGTACACCAAAACTTTGCCCCAGTATTACCTTGTTCTTGCTCTACTCTTTTGTGCTATTTTTATCATGTAAATTATGCCTTTATATATTATAAGCCTATCAGCACTGTTTTATAATTTCTTTGTAGAGTTATCTTTTAAAACTGATGTGAGAAGATAGAATTACAAGCAAAAATACATTTCTACTGTTTTCCTATTTATGTATCTATTTTAGTAGATTGGTGCTCTTTATTTCTCTGTGTGGAATTAACTTACTTTCTAGTGTTCTTTCCTAAAGAATTCCTTTCAGTATTTCTTTCTTTCTTTCTTTTTTTTTTTTTAAGATTTATTTATTTGTTTGTTTATTTGAGAGAGAGAAAGAACACAAGCAGGGAGGAGGGGCAGAGGGAGAGGGAGAAGCAGACCCCCTGCTGAGCAGGGAGCCTGATGCGGGCCTCAGTCCCAGGACCCCAGATCATGACCAGAGCTGAAGGCAGAGGCTTAACCCACTCAGCCACCAAGATGCCCCTCTTTTCAGTATTTCTTATGAGACAGATCTGTTGTGACAAATTTTCTCTGCTTTTGTCTATCTGGAAATGTTTTAATTTCTGCTTTGGTTTTGAAGGATAGTTTTGCTAGATATAGAATTTAGATTCACTGTCCTTTTTCTAGGAGTAATTTGACTATGTCATCCCACTGTCTTCTGGCTTCCATGGTTTCTAACAAGAAGTTGGTTATTTTCCTTTTTGTGAATTTCTTGTACATGATGACTCCCTTTTCTCTTGCTGCTCAAAATTTTCTATTTTTCATAACTCCTGACTTGTTAACTATGTGTGCTGATGTGGGTGTATTTGAATTTATCCTGCTTGGAGTTCTTTGTCATTCTTGCATGTGCAGATTAATGTTTTTAATCAAATTTGGAGAGGTTTCAATAATTTTCTCAAACATCCTTTCTGTCCTTTCTGTCAGTCCTCTCCTTTTGGGATAACAATGATATGTATTCCATTGTTTGATGGTGTCTGTGATTATTGAGGCTCTGTTCATTTTTTCTTTCTTTCTCTCTTTCCTCTAATTGGACATTAATTGACCTATATTAAAGGTCATTGTTTCTTTCTTCTGCCAGTTCAGTTATGGTGTTGAACTTCCTAATGCGTTTTGTATCTTAGTACTATACTTTTTAGAATTTCTACTTTGCTCTCTTTTATAATTTCTATCTCTTTATTATATTTTCTTTTTGGTGTGATGACCTCATACTTTTCCTTTAATTTCTTAGACATGGTTTCTTTATTACTTGGTTACTTTATTACTATTTAGTTCAAATCCACAGTTTAAATTGAAAGTCTTTATCTGATAGGTCTTACTTCTGGGCTTTTTTTGACTGTTTTTTTTTCTTATGAGTATGAATCATGTTTCCTTTTTTTTGCATCTAATAATATTTTATTGAAAACTGGAAAATTCAATATTATTGTGTATCTGCTTTGAAAATCAGAAACCTACCCTAGGTCATTGTTGCTTTCTGTTTGTTGTTGCTTTCTGCTTGTTGTTTTTACTGTTGCTTTTTTTTTTTTTTTAATTTTCTGAACTAATTCTATGAAGTCTGTATTCTTTGTTGTATACAGCTACTAAAATCTCTGATTGGTTTGCATTGTCATCAGGTAGTGCTTAGACAGAGATTTTCTGAATTAATTTGAATTGGTAAGTCTCCTAGCCTTTGTTAGGGAGTTCTGTATGTGCGTTTGGGGCTTTCGATATTTTAGCAGGCAGTTTACAACTCTGTGCCTTCACTTTCTGTTTGTGCAGGTCCTTCAGGTCTATCAGAAGTGAGAGATAACAGCTGAGGTCTTTCCTCAGCATGCACATATTTATGCTCATTGTATGATCTTTTTGATCACTAGGAATATGTCAGAGTTCTTCATAACACCTTATCAACTACACATTTCTTTATTTTTTCGTTTCACTTTCTTGGTCAGCCATCTGTTCACCCCAACTGAAATCACTCCTTCTGGCAGTTGTAGTGTTAAACAATTACCACTGATTGTTTATGACAAATGTTCTGGGATAGACTTATTTGCAGAGAACGAGCTCTGATTCAGTTCAGATAAAGATAATTCCTGAGAATGAGGCTTTCAGGGAACTTCCACACATGTAAAATAATGAGAATTCTCTGGGGAATAGGGTTTTTTTCCCCATGGGTTTTAATCCTTTTCTCCCCCTTACAGTGTTTTCTGGGATGCTTAATTTCACAGCTTTGATAGTTGTATGTCTGTTTACTTTCAGAGCTACCACAGACCTGGGGAGAAGGAAAAAGGAATAAGTATAGCTAAAATGTCATAAAGTTAACTGTTCTTGATGGAATTAAGTCCTTTTTCTTGAATAAATTTCTCTAATTGTTGTACGCCTTTAGTTAATTTTAAGAGTTATGAAAAAGTTGTTTTGGGCACATTTTTTCCAATGTCTCACTGCTTTAATGGAGGAACAGATTTTCAGAAGTACTCATTACACTATCCTGGAAGTGCTTCTTCCCTCAAATACATTTTAAATGTTTGGAATCATCTAGGTTTGAAGAAGGCTGTTTGCTGGGTCACTGGCTAATTGCCAGCTTAAAAGGAATTTTATTTGATTATACTGAGGCGCCAGATGATGTCTTAAAATTTCATGGATGAGCTGCCCTGGATGTGCTCCTGGTGAGTTTTCAGATCTGTAGTACTTGAATTGACAAATCTTTAGTTGGACCAGAAGGTGAGAATGCTATTTTATTTATTTACAAAATGTAAGCAAACTGCTAATTTGTTTATTCCAAAGCCTTTAATCCTTGGCTTCTAATATGAATAATGAATGAATAAATGCATTTAAAATAAGCAAATACATATTACTCTTTTCATTTTTATTGTGCTGACTTATGAATCATTAAATTAAAATGATGGATTTTTTAAAAGTATACTGACCTTAATAATTAGGTTTACTTCCTGTATTTATTTCATTATTATATGTTCATTTGACAAATGGTAAAAATTCAAATCACTGTGTAAAGTAACCATATTAGAATTACAGCACTTTTGAGTTATTAAAGCTATAAACTCCTTGGGGACGTATGGTAAGAAAGGATAGTCATCACTGTGTGAATTGTTTCTTTATAAAATTCCTCAATATATGTTTAGAATGTCAGACCTCCTATAACTCATCAGTTTGAAGACAGTCTTATTTTAAATAATCACTTAGGATGTACTTGTTTTTCACTTTCCATTAGAACATTGATTTATTTGTTATGCAAGTCAAGAAAATGTTTATCTCTGGGGAATGGTAAAAATGGTATTGCTTATATTTTATTCATAACCACGTTAGAACAGCTATCTCCCGGGCATTTGGAAAATTTGATGTGATACCAGTAATAATCCATAGCATTTCAGTCGCCAAATGAACAGATTCTTTCTGCATGCTGATCAAGAAGTGATCTGTGATAAAACTTTTTCAACATCTGAGTTTCACAGTAATGGTACTTGAATCCTACATTGTTAAATCACATTGGAGTCTCTTTTCTTTTTCCTGTAAATGAGGTCACTTCTTCAGAAGGCATATGTTGCCTTTAATAGCCTCTAACTAGCTGTGTGACCTTGGGCAACTTGCAGAATCGTAGAATCTCAGGGTTAAAAGGAATTGTAAAGGTTATTTTGCCTAGTTATTCACAGAATTTATAGATCTTCTCTCTTCAGCACTCCCACAGAGTAGTCATTCTGCTTCTGTTTAAATATTTTCAGTAACAGGGCACTCAGTACGACTCAATGAACTCAAACTCGTTTCAGGTAACTCTGAGTTGGAGGAATTTTGTCTTTGTTCACTTTGTTCTTTTGAATCAGCTTCCTTATGTTGAAAGTCTGGATAACAATAGCTGTCTCTTCCACAGAATTATTGTAAGGATAAGATATATAATGCGTGTAGAAAATAGGGTGTACACAGTGAAGCTGAGGTATGCCTGTCAGAAACTTATTGTATCCAGCGCAGCAAACGGTATTGTTATTCACAAATACTTGCTTTTATTTTCTGGGGGAAAATTAAACTTCATCCTTGTTAATATTAATCTCGGCCAGGTGACTTTGGTCTATGGAATAAGAATTTGGGCAACATGTGTCACTTTTGGGGAAAAACTCTCAGAGTCAGCACATGGTCCCATGCTCCCCTGTCCCTTCTGTCTGGATGATCAGAAATATTTCTGATAGAGTCTGTTTTGACTGGATCTTGGAGTGAAGATAGCATGGAGCAGATGTCCAACCAGCCCACAATGCACCTGTCATATAATTCACTGAGAATTTTTTTCGTTGGTAACCAAACACAACCTTACTGTCTTCTCTGACACAAAACTTTATCTTTCCTTCTGTGAAGTCTTGCTTTTCAGATTATATTCGTACAGACTTCTTACCACTATGGGGAGACCCTTTTTCCCTTCTCATCCCATGTGAAGTTAATTATTAGGTAGGTGGGAAAGTATACTTTCTTGAGCTGTACGCATAAGATTTTAGTGACACAACTAATTCAAGTAGGTAGTTATTGGATAAATTGAGAAATGTTTCTCTAATGACCTTTTATGACATAATTTTCATGAAATTTCATTTGGACTTGTAGTCTTTTTTCTCAAACTGAAAAAGGTCATATAAAACAAACCTTCAGGTTTTTGTGAGAAATAGCATAATGTGGGTTCCCAGGCCTAAGGAGGAGAACTCAGCACACTGAAATTAAATAATTTCCTTATATTAAGTTACAAACATTTTAAAGTGGAGATTCTCCTTAAATGAAGAGAATGTCATTACGGTTCTCTAAATTCAAATGTTGTAAGAGGGTTGAATACAGCATATCCTTTGGGAAAAAATGAGGCACAATGCCATTATACCATCACATGGCATTCATTAAACATTTGCTATGTGACTAACCTTTACATGCGTTGTTTCTTTCACTTTCAAAACAAACCCTGAGGTATATAATGTTACTAACTTTATATTTGAAATTCAGGCTTAGAGAAGCTGTGAAATTTACCTGATGTTACACAGAGGGAAAGTGGTGAAACCAGACTCTGCCCATGGCTGGCTCAATGCAGACTATGGAACTCAGCAGTGAAACATGATATGGTTTTCTTTCTCAAGTATAGATTTATGTTAGTATGGTAAGTAGCATCCTGTGCTCAGGGAGCCCAGGTTACCTTACCAGGGCTCCTCTTAGAGAGGGAAGGATCAGCCTGACTATTCTAAGATTTGTGTGTGTGTGTATGTATATATAAACAACCCTAGAATTTTTTCCTCCTACAGGCTTTGTTAGGAAGAAACTATCTTAGGTCAATTCCTCTGTTTCTCTGTGTACCCCATAAACTGTGCTTATGTGATTTTTTTCCCATTTCAGGATGGCCTTCATAGTTGTGTTAATTCAGTGTTATTTGATTAAAAGTATAAGGGCATATTAAAATTTTTGTCTCTTTTGGCATTGCTCTCATTGCTAACATTTTAAACAAGGTCTGCTATATAATAACAGGTGCTCAAAATATTTGGTGAATAAATATATGAATTAATAACCCCTGAGGAACAATTCAATTTCTGGAGTTAATTTCTATATGGGACTTCTTGCCTATTCACATATTCCAATAACAGTGTTAACAAAATGTTAGTTGGGCCATTTTGGCTTATGTACCTGGTTGAATGGTCCCACTGTAACACATAAACATTGGCTGTTCAGATGTTAATTAGTTTTCTAAAGGGAGTAGATTGAGTTCATGCATTGAAGGCCACCCATAGAATGAATACAAAATTCTTTTTTTTTTTTAAGATTTTATTTATTTATTCAACAGAGATAGAGGCAGCCAGCGAGAGAGGGAACACAAGCAGGGGGAGTGGGAGAGGAAGAAGCAGGCTCATAGTGGAAGAGCCTGATGTGGGGCTCGATCCCATAACGCCGGGATCACGCCCTGAGCTGAAGGCAGACGCTTAACTGCTGTGCCATCCAGGCGCCCCTGAATACAAAATTCTGATAAAGAGAAAGAAGGAAGTTCAATGCTGGAGAAGGATGTCAACAAATTTTCTGAAGTCTGAATATCATGTGATGATAAAGTTGTAGATGAAATCAAGGAAAGTATGTGTGAAGATGCTGTGTGGGAGCCCATCTACTCAGAAATCCCAGAAAGTTCTAGGCTTGGTATAAATCGATTCAAGGAGCAGAAATGAGAAATGTGACTCAAAACACAGAGAGAAAGTGGACCTCTGTGTGCAGAAAGGCTTTGCATTCAGCCACTTTATCTATTTTCACTTTCCCTCCTTTTTCATGCAGCCTGACTTTTATGTTACCTTAAAAACAACATAACAAGAACAAACAGAAACAACCTAAAAGTAACCAGGGGTTTTCTCACTAAATAACTATGATGGATGAGCTAGGGATGTTAGGGTGGATGTTTGTACCCCAGAATGAAGAGCTTCTCTAGTGATGCCTGAGGTTGTAGGGGGTGAGCTTGTCAGCTGGCTTTCTTTTCTCTTTTCTCTCTCTCTTTTTTTTAAAGATTTATTTTATTTATTTTTATGTTAGAAAGAGAGAGAGAGTGAGGGGAGGGACGGAGAGAGAGAGAGAGAAAATATAAAGCAGACTCCCCACTCTGCATGGAGCCTGACTTGGGGCTCCATCCCAGGACCCTGATATCACCATGTGAACCATAATCAAGAGTCTGGTGCTTAACCTACTGAGCCACCCAGGCTCCCTTTCTGATCCATCGCCTGAGGCAGGCCTCCCAGTCACAAACCCCTCCCATCGTACTTGGAAATTCCCTTTAGCGTTTTCAGTCAAGAAAGAGGTGTACCACACAAAGGTCCTTCCATCACAGTGAATGAAGCACAGATACCTTGAATCATCTTTTCTGTTTGTTTCACTTTTGAGCATGAAAACAATTTAAGGTATTCAGGCAGTTGAAAAAGATGGAAGTTAAACAGAATAACTTACCGTAGAGAACAGACAACTCAAGATAAGAGAAAAAAAAAATTATTTCCTACCCTCAGAGTTATTCAAAAAGATACTATGTTCATAAAAAAAGCATAACATGCTAAGAACAAGGAATAATCAAATAACACATGGTGTCTGTTGACTGTTAAAAAGGCACTTGCTAATGTTTAAGTACTTATTATATTAAAAAAGATAACCATAGGCCCAGAATGACATCACTTAATCTGACTAGGCAAACCGGGGCTCAGTACCTGATCTGACGGCAGGTTCAGCCTCCTCCAGAAATGGGAATCTTAACAGGTCAATTCGTCAATGCCAAGGAGGTAGCCCACCCCATAGGCTCTCTCCATGCCCCCAGAAGATGGTGAGGTCATCTGCTTGAAAGATCCCTGGATGTTCCCCCTTGGGGAAAGTGACTTCGCCTGAAGCAATCCTTTTCTTTTGCCAGTAACTTTCTTGCCCCAGCCTGTTTCCTATAAAAACCTCCTGTTCTGTACAGCTCCTACCAGCCACCCCTCCACATGCTACATGGGATGCTGCCTGATTCCTGAACTGTTTAATTAAACCAGTCAGATCTTCAAAGTCACTTGGTTGAATTTTGTTTTTTCACAGTTAACATAAGTTGAAATCTAAAGTCCAGGGAACTTTCCAGAACATTAATGTAAAACACAAAGAGTTGAAGTTTATGAGAATAGGAGAGAAATTCAAGAGGTCTGCTCTGGAGGTAGGACTCTCCCAGTAGGAGATCCTGAAAGAGAGAACAAAGAAAATGAAAGAGAAGACTTACTCAAATAATAAGGCATTTCCTAGATCTGAGGAAGGGCATGCAATTTTAGATTTAAAAAGGGAGTTTCAAAAAATCCAGTTCTAGACTCAGTATGATAAAGTTTTCAAAATCTAAGGAGAAACAAAATAATTCTGGAAAACTTGAGAAAAAAAAAATCACCCATGAAGAAAAGATAGCCCACAAGATAGGATGGCAGAATTTAGTGTTGGAAAGTCCTTCAGAGGTCCATGGGAAAATAATTTTAAGCCTAAAATAATTTATTTTTAAAAATATCAACCAAATGTGAAGTCATAACAAAGAACCTTAAGGACTAAGAATGTGTAACTCACAATACATATTTTCTGAGGGCGTAACCAAGGGTGAATTCCAGAAATGCAAAGTAGAAAGCAATAGATTGTAGGAAGTAGTGGCTCGGATTCAGCAGTGGAGTAAATGGAAATCATCAGCTTATTAGGGGATTATAGTGTATAGCTGATCAACTATGATCAAAAGATTGGGGGAAAAAGGAGATTTAGGGCAATAGGTACATTAAAGGATGTGATAATGTCAAGAATTTGATAACATCATATTTTGTTTTTGTCCGCAAGAAAAAAAATGAAAGGTCATTGAAGACAAGGGAGGAGGAAAAACGTGCAGTCAAGTCATGATCCAAGTGAGAAGAAAATAAAACATAGCATGATCAACTGATAAGATGTAGAGAATAAGATCCACTTGACCCTTTACCCAAGAGCATTTTCCTTCAAATGGTGTAGCTTCCCTTAGAAAGATCATACAATGCTAGCAAACACTTTGATACTTAACTGATCAATAAATGTGTAGAGCTGTGTTAATGTAACCTGTTTATGGGTTTTAAACTTTTCAATCAATTTTTACTCAAAACATGTGGCATATTTTTTTGTTTACAAAGAAATGTATATGTTGTTAGCCTTGACACTGTAAAAGAATAAAGGTAAAATTGATAGAAACTGGGGATCATATAGTAACTCTCGAAGAAAGTAATAAAAATACTATTTTACATAATGAACAGCTGGAAATAATTTTGCCTAAGCTAGATAGCAAAATAACATTTTAAGCATGTTCTTTAATTTTACTAGATTGACCTATAAAGGAATAGAAACTAACTTAAAAAGTAAAGAAGGGATGGAGATATGAGGTTATATAACAGAATCAGAAGTATATAACAGTGTCTTTGAGGGGTTACACTGGTGTTTCTCAGGCTAAAAACGTTACTTCTTTACTTTGGATGTTTGAATTGCCAGTTGACTGTATTACTCTGTTTCAAAGTTAGCATTTATGTTAAGAAAAGGACTTCATGGTGTGGACAATCTGGAGCATAAACAGTTTGGATTTCCCAGTTGACTATGGACAGTGAGCTTAATATTACTATTATTATTTTTATTACAAAAAGGCTCACAGAAATTACCTATCCTTTAAAGGAGACATTGGGCCTATTCATAAAAAAATTTTTATGAATTGTCAAGAGATTATTTGAGGTCAGCCAATAGTTGGTTTAATTACTTCATTTTTTTATTTGTTCAGCCCTTTGGGTGTCTTTGGACACAGCCCTCCAGAACATGAATAAATAAAAAGTTCTATCATTGTTTCTATGTCAGTGGCCAATAACAGACTTATATTATAACACTTGAAATGGTCATGATTCTCAGGTCAGCATTGCAGAATGTTTAAAAACAGAAGCTCATTCATTTCCAGCTTTAGAGCATGCCAGTAATCCACTGCCTTAAAAGCTGCCTCATGGTTTTGAAGAAAGAAATATTTTTAGTAAGATGATTATTCACCTGTAGGTAGGAGATTTTATTTCATGTATTTGAAAGGCTGCCAGGGTTTGACATTTTATATTTGTCTAGCAATTGAGAAAATATTTTTTGTTAGAACTTGTAGGATGAAAAAAAAGCTATAAAAATTCAATCTCACATGAAATTGTTTGAAATTGCCTTTCAGTTGGCTAGATTATTGATTTCACCCTTTTATAAAATGAAAGGTTAATGAGCAAAATCACATAACGTTCATTTCTAGAAGAAATATATATATTTAGAGACATATACCATATATGATTATATAAAATATATGTGTGTATATATATATATATGACATATATATAAATTGTTTGATACCCTTCCCTTGAAAGAAAAGTTAATATTTACAAACCAGAATTTATAACCATTATGATGTTATGATAGGGGATGAATTACGCCCTATCTTTAGCTTCAGAATCCTGCCAATTGCTGTTTTGCATTTAGGTGATATTATTTAATATGGAGGGCCAATTAAGTGTAAGCTAATGGAGGAAAAGTTTCTATATAAGCTGTTGTGGCCTGGATGAGAAAGGGATGAAACAAGCTTTTTTTCCCCCCCTTTGTTATTGAAGATAGAAATACATATTGGCAGATTGAAGTATATTATTATTACAAACCTTATGACAATATGAATAATTTTCAAAGAACCTACTGATTTATGGTACAAAGGTCCACCCATTTACTATTTTGCCATTAGTAGGTGATGGGAACAAAAATTAGGCTGAAAGATTCTGAATGAAATTTGTTGGAATTATTTTGTATTTCTTTTTTTTTTTCTAAGATTTTATTTATTTATTTGACAGAGAGAGAGACAGCCAGTGAGAGAGGGAACACAGGCAGGGGGAGTGGGAGAGGAAGAAGCAGGCTCCCAGCACAGGAGCCTGATGTGGGGCTCGATCACGCCGTGAGCCGAAGGCAGGCGCTTAACGACTGAGCCACCCGGGCGCCCCTACTTTTTATTTCTTTTTCACAGTAAAGCATACCTTTACTAAAATAGCCTTTAAGACTATCAGTAGTTATTATTTACATAGCCTCTATCAACAAGGTTGTGCCTGCTTTACATGTGAAGTAGAATGTAAAGCAAAAATTAAAATGAAGAACTTTGGTAAATAGAAACAATTTTATTTCTAAATGTCCAGAAACTTAAATAAGTCATGTTTTTTTTTTCATTATCCTCATTGCAGATAATGACTTTTGCTTGTCTTTATAGAAACAAGTGTTTCTTGTTGAGGAAAATATACTTTATATCATACCTTTCTATTTTTTGCAAAGTGAAGATATTCCAAAACAAAGATGGACAGTAAAGGGGCAGGATATTAAGCTGTAGACAAAGACGAGGCTGCACAGAAAATTAGCACTAATTTTTTAAAAACTATTTTTGATTTATTCATTTAAAAAATAAATTTCACAGGCCTTTTTCCCTTCAACTTTTGTACCAAAAATAAATAAACCAGAGCAACCTGTTGGCATTCACCATGACCTGAATTTAATATGAGCAAATAGAATTTAATACTAAATATCCTCTCAACTAGAAAACCTCTCCACGAAGGTAGAAAAGAAAGAAGAGAATTTTATTATCGAATAAGCCTTAAGCCCAAATGTGATGTGCATCACAGGTGATCCCCTAAAAGATTGCAAAGACAGAAGACATCTTAGGCTTTTGTAAAACAAGCAGATGCAACCTGTTACACACATGTTCTCAAGATAAACAGTAACTAGCAATCAAGTAAGAGAACTTGACAGCACCATTTGTCACACATGGTTCATCCTAAATTCACCAGGTCATTGAGGTGACCATTTGTGTTTGCTAATTGGCTTTATGCAAAGGAATAATAAACTTGTCATATCTTTATGACAGGAGGCAGTTTTGAGCAAGGCACTGACTGAAGACAGGCTTTCTTCCACCCTCCCCAGCCTCCCCCCCCCCAGAAACTGGGAAAGAGCAGCACTGTCTGTTTGATGCCTGCATTTGGAGGAGATGGTTGCTAGATCCTTGATAAAGTCATTTGTGGGTCATAAACATTAACTTTAAAAAAGATTTACCTACATTTCAAAGAGACAAGTTAAAATGAAAACTACAATTAAAACTAAATGTTCCAAGAAAAGGGGAGAAGGGAAAGTCTTCACTGTTTTCAACAAGGAGCCTTAAACCTCTTATTTTTTAAAGTTCTTACTTGCCCTTCCAGCTAAAGGGAGGGTATAAAAAAAAAAGGGTATAGAATTCCCTTGTGAATCACTACTGTTTAATTTCACAAAAGAAAGTAACTGACATTGGTTAAGTGAGATTTGTAGCTAAAGGATACGCTTACTCCCAGAAGTCTAAGTCTTGGTGTGTCTAAACTTACTCAAATAATGAAATATTGAGTAAATATGGCAATGGCAAAACTTTGGAAAATCTACTTTGACTGTTTTAGACAGTGAGGTAGAGTTTTCAGATTCAGCAAATCAGAATTTAAGACTCCTGGTTCATTTGAATTTCCAGTACATTGAGATTTAGTTAGCTGTTGTGGGTTTTGTTTGGCAAGTGTGGAGGGAGGCAGTGGTTGGAGCGTAAGACACTCAACTTAATGGAACTGGCCAACAATTTGATGAAGGCCCGTAAGAGAGATGTACCCATTCCTTTTATTTATCAATTTCATAGTTGCCTAGAAAAAAAATTAAGCTTGTCAAGAGACTCTGTGCCTTCCTGAGAAGATTGACCTGGAAGTCAGGAAGGTGATATTAGGAGCTGGTGGCAATCAGTGTTTGTTTGGTGTTAGCGATGAGTCAGTCTTCACTAAGAGCTCTACAATATCATCTCACTTAATTCACACATTCCAGAAGTGCAGAGTGACATGAACCTGCTTACAGGTGACAGAAATGATTTTCAGAGGGTGAAGTAACATTGACAAGCAGAGCTGTGATTTAAATCCCATCTTGTTCAAAGTGAAGGCTCCTGCGTGAGGTACTGTACAGCCTGCAAGATGGAACAGCTCCTAGCATCTGCTGCTTTTTTATCTAGACTCCTGGCCTATATGCATGAGCCATTGAACCTTGTGGGTTTTCCAACTTCGCACATATAAAATTAGAACACGAAATTCGGTGATTTCTAAATGTGTTTCATTTCTGCAATGTATGATTTTGTCCAGAAATCAGGTAGTTATGCTAACGAAGTACGGGAAATAGAAATATGCTTAATGTAGCTTCTTTCTAGATTTCAAGGTCAAACAGGGCACACCATTTCTTCATATCCCTGTATTTTTTCTCAGTGTGCACAAAAGCATTTTGCACAGACCCTCAGTGGATGCTTGAAGAGAGGTCAGGACCACTGAATGGTGTATTTCTTCTGGCAGTAAGTCATTCAAAAGGCCATTAGAAGAAAGGGCCCATTCTCAAGTTCCCTCTGTATTTCTACTAACATGAGAATTGCTGTAAGGCGTGAGGGATGTACGCTGGAATCGTAGAGGTGAAGTGTGCAGGCTGGGAGCCATGCGGTGTTGTAGCGAGAAGTGAAGATGGGGCTGCTGGGAAGCAGAATACACATAAGAGTCTCTCTGGGCTTCTTTAAAGTCACCCCATTCTTTCAGATTCTGGAACAATCGCTCTCCTCCATCTCCTTGAGCTTTGTTCTTCATGCACTGCTCCACTGGCTCCTGTTACCCCTCCGAGCTGAGAATTAAGCACAGACGCCAACTCCGTCTCCTTCCCACCTCTCTCTCCCTCCTGTTTCTCTGTTTGTCTCTCTTTCAGCCTTCATTTTACTGAAATAAAAATTAAATGCAGGTGAATGCAAACATCCCAAAGTGACTCACTTTAGAAGGAATGCCTTATAGGAATGCCCGGAAGCACAGTTTCTGGGCAGCTGTCCTTCCTGGTATGTGAATTAAGAATCAATAAGACAGAAGGAGGCACACAAGAGCAGACCAGGAATTAGACCTGCCTTGACACCTTGATGTTGGGGTTCTGGGCACGCCACCCCAAAGTATGGCACTTTGGAGTATGGACTATTTTGAGCTGAGCTGAAGGAGTTTGAGGAAATGGGAGAAGCAGGAAGGTCACTTGCTCCCTCCATTCCTCATCCTTCTTCCTTGAAATGGGCCATAGAACCCTGATGTGAGGTGCCCTTCTAACAGCTAGAGGGAAGGAGCATCCTTCTGTCTGTCGACAAAGGGACACGAAGAAGAGTGCTGACAAACAGGCCTTCCCGAGTCCCCCACCCCAGTTTTCTTATTTATTTATTTATTTATTTATTTATTTATTTATTTATTTATTTAACAGAGAGAGACAGCCAGCAAGAGAGGGNAGCGCAGGAGCCTGATGTGTGGCTCGATCCCAGGACTCTGGGATCACACCCTGAGCCAAAGGCAGATGCTTTATGACTGAACCACCCAGGCGCCCCCCCCCTCAGTTTTCTATAATGTCTTCATACTCCTCCGTGACTATGCACTCTTCATCAGACCTTGCATAAAACACTCAGGTCTGTTTTGGGGGTCTTCATTTCCTTACAAAGGCTCCTGTATCATATTAAGACTTAGATGGAATAAATTTGTGTGCTTTGTTCCTATTAATCTGTCTTTATCAGTTTATTCTTCAGATCTAGCCAGGGACCCAAAGAGGGTCAAGGAAAACATTTTCCTCCCTGTAGTGACATGACTATCAAAAGATATAGTGGCATTTATAGTTGGCATAACGATGATTCTTCTAGGTCTAGACTCTGGCAAGTGTACATCCAAGATGATATATTTCAGATCAAGAAATTTGGCATTGGCAGCAGGTTGGCTGGGTTTGATAAGACATAAATGTCTATGATTGAGAAGATAGGAGTTTTCAGAGATTGCACAGACAGGCAGTATAAATTACAATGCAGTTATTCACTCAACTAGCTGGGAGCTAAAGGAAATGTCATGGTAGTTTAATATTAGGAAAATAATATCATTTTCTAAAATAACATCCAAAATACAGTATTTTCCAAAATAGGCAAACCATAAATGACTAAAGCACCATAAAGTTAGGCCATGTTCTTGAAATGAAATAGTTCTTTGGAATCAGAAAAATGGAATGTGCCTCTGCCTGTGTTCTTTGAATCCATAAACGAATCCTGTAAATAATAAAGAGAAGTAAATTATGAATAGAATTAATACTATATAATAGAAATGATTGGCACTAGAGCCAAAAATAGACTTACGCAGAGGATGTGGGGAGCTGAGGGAGTTTTTGCACGAAGTTGGTTCTGTTTTACTGGAAAGCAGGTAAAGCGTGGGGAAGTGTGAAGAATAGGGTCTCTGGGGCACGGTGAGGAGGAGAGATAAAAGGAGGAATTGTCAGATATGGAAGAGCAAGGGAAGAAGTGACCAAAGTTTGATTCCATGGAGTTGGTGTCAAAGCACTGCAAAACTCCAAATAGATTAAAATGATCTTGGGAGATTTTACAGTACACTGTTGCCTACTATAACTTCCAGAATACTGTGGGGGCTCTGTATGGAAAGCTCTGGAAATCCAAGAAAGGAATGTTTTTTCAGGGAACTCAGAATACACACACACCTGCATTTGCTAAACGTTGGTCAGTGGATCTTCTACCTCATAGTAACATGGAGCATTTTTTTAAATAAACATGGATTTCAGGATTGTATTAGTGATCTCTTACTGGGTAATGAAATATTCCTAACTTTAGTGGCTTAAAACAATACACATTTGTATCTCACAGTATTTGTGTATCAAGCATCTAGATGACCTTGGGCTTGTTCTCTGGCTCAGGATCTCTCACATGGTTCAATTATATGGTAAATATGTTGATAAACTAAGCACTAGCTCTGGGTAGTTTCACATTTATGAAAAAGGACAAAACTCATATTAATTTTTATCTTATCTGCATGATAAAAAGGATTAAATAAAATAGACTGGGCAGAATGAAATACAGAAAAACCAAAGATTCTGGTGAAGTAAACCTGCCATATTATACATCCTGATTGGATGAATGTAGTTTTAAAATCCACAGGTGTGTGTGTGTGTGTGTGTGTGTGTATGCATTTATATGTATTTGTGTATATTTATCATCTAGCTATTGGCTTTATATACATTAGGAATGGATATAAAAGCTAAACCATCTTTTACCTCAAAAAAAAAAAAAGATTTTAAAGTATGCTAAACAAGGTGGTATATGATTTAGGTAACATTTCCCTTCAGAATTTTGAGCTTTATATTCTTAGCCTCTAATATCTGAGTGGTTTTTTTTTTTAAAGATTTATTTGAGAGAGAGAGGAAGAGAACAAGTGGGGGGAGTAGCAGGGGGAGAGAGAGAGAATCTGAAGCATACTCAGCACCGAGCACAGAGTTCCATCCCAGGACCCATGAGATCATGACCTGAGACGAAATCATGAATCAGACGCTAAACTGACTGAGCCCCTAGGCGCCCCATGGCTGTGAGAGTTTAAGTAACATTCAGTCTTTTCATACGCCTGCTAAAATACTAACAACAGTCCTTACTTTGCAGGATTATGGACTATATTCAATAAAATAATACCTGGTACATACAGTGCATTCAATAAATAATAATGCCATGGTTACTAATATTATCACTAATGCTGTACTGATACATTACTTAGAATTATGACCTCTGTTTTATTTGCCAGCTGTCACCTTGTTTAGGTGAGCAGACTTTGCGGCTTCATCCGTAGGTATGAGGGGCCATTTCACACGATGGCCTGTCTAGATAAAGTTGGAGACCGCATGGAATCTCTGTGACATACTGGCTGGAAGTTTGCAGTCGTTATATTCACAGTGACCCACTCCGCAGCATCCATCCCAGGTGTGTTACCAGATCACCACCTTCTCAGCGCCTTGAGTGCACTGCAGTGCAGTTACAACAAACTCCTGAGCGGCTTATACCAGAAGCACACCCATGTGCTGGTGCCCAGGCCTGGGAGACATGACCTGTGTCCACGGTTAAAGCCTAGTGGGCAGGTGGGCAGCGTGGGAACAAGGAATCAGTTTATTTTTCTGGACGAAGCAAGTTAATAAATACAAAATGTTCTTTGCTGTGAACCCCATGACAGAAACCCATTTTTAAACTCCCAGGACTGCACAAAGCATGCCCTCAGGTTTCTGGTTTTTAGTATCTTCCAGGTTCGTGTGGTAACTAGTGCATTTTTCAACTTATAAAAGCATGTCTTTGTATATTTTACAACATATTTTTCACTTCATCTAATTATTTTGCATACCTTTTTGTCTCCTATTATCTCAAAAGAGAAATATTAATATATTTCAAGGATGTAGAAACTAGACCCAACCTATAGATAATTGATGCGGTCATGTCCCAAAGATGTAACTACTCCCAGAAATTCCCCTTATGTTGGTACCAGTCATCTTCGTGGACAGTATAAAATGCTAGCAGTAATGGTAGGAAGAAGTGAGGGGTTGCATCAATTTTTGGGGGGTGGTGTTAGTCTGCCGTTTTGAGGTAAAGTAGTTGCATGTAATGCTTTCAGAATAACAGTCATTTTATTTGAAGTACAATTCAGCAAAATCTAGGATATGGTTGGAGCTTAGAAACCAGGGAGTACCTGGAGTAAATTTAACATGTATTTTGTGAAAATTTCATTTATTATAACCTCCATATAATTTGAATAAATATTTCAACTTTAATTAGGTAGTTCGTTACCTCAGCTAATCATTGAGCCGTTGACTAAGTTCAATATGTGATATGTGAAGATTAAAAAAAAACAAATAAAAAAACATGGACTCTGCCCTCAAAGAGATTTTAATTGGATTGATAGATATGACATAGTCAGTGACAAATTTACTACCACAAAAGTTAAATAGGGGCACCTGGATGGCTCAGTCAGTTAAGCGTCGGACTCTTGATTTAGGCTTAGGTCGTGATCTCAGGGTCGTGAGATTGAGCCCCAAGTCATGGTCGGTGCTCGCGTGGAGTCTTTTGAGATTCTTTCTCCCTCTCCCTCTTGCCCCTCCCCCTGCCCTCTCTCTCTCTCTTTCTCAAATACATAAAATAAATCTTTAAAGAAAAGAGTTACACAGTAATGATTAGTAACAAAGTCATAATTATATGCATTATTTATTTAACAGTTTAGGAAAATGAGTCAGATAAAATGTCAGATTATCAGAGAAGAGCATGTATTATTTTCTTGGCAATAGGTTCATGTGGGAAAATACCAAAATAAAACATTGAAAAAAATGGAGAGAAGTTACATTATAGAAATTATGTTCTCCATACATTTACCTACAAATAAGAAAACATTTGTAATTTTAACTGCATATAACCTTCCATGAAGTAAGATTTTCGTATCCATTTTAACATTGAGGAATTTTTCTTCTAAGTTAGAAGCTGTTCAGAAAATATATCTGTGATGCTTTTTGAAATAGTATGGAGCAATAGTTCATTTGGATAATTATTTTCAGGCAGTATGTTCTCTGTGAGAGGCACCTTCTTATTTTTAGGCACTGGGGACATAAAAACCAGGAGGATTAACATGGAGATTGATCTCATGAAGCTGAGACTATAGGACTTCAATCAGTTTGACAGGTATTTGTAAAACCACGTGTCATGACAGGAATATCCAGTTTCTTACGTAAATGCCTGTCAGACTCTCTCAATCCTGTCTAACAAGGGTCAGGTCTTCTCCCTGAAAGAGACACAGGAGTAAGAAGTAGTCAGCAGGGTGAAGAAGAAGGGCAGGGAGGAGGGAAAGTCATAAGCAAGAGCCTCCACCGTAGACTGACCACGAGATTTCCAAAGAATTTTTGAAAGAATCAGTATTTCTCATAAAAAGTTTATGACTACGATGAAGAGAAAAATATATACTAAATGCAGCAAATGTTGATGAATTTGTTGCTGGATTTACTAGCCCATCAGCGTTGGTTCAAGAGAAGGCTGGAGAAGCACAGAATTTATTGTTGAGTTAAAGAATATAGGGTTACAGTTCTCTGTACCTGCCCCGTTTTTGTTTACTTCAACAGCTCAGCAAGAACTGACTTGGCAGTTAGCATGGGCCATGCATAGTGCCTGGTGATTGAGAGGGACAGACATGCTCTTGTGCTCAAGGAACTCACCAGTCTCTGGGGGAGAAAGGCTGTCACAGGACCAGCGATGTGGGCTGGCATCAGATTGTGAACTGAATTCTGAGCACGTTGGGCAGTTGGAACAGCAACGTGGGGCATTTTTTTTTTTTTAAGATTTATTATTTGAGAGGGAGAACAGGGAAGGGGCTGGAGGGGGAGGGAGAGAGAGAATCCCAAGGAGACTCCCTGCTGAATGTGGAACTTGACACAGAACTCGATCCTATGACCCTGAGATCATGACTTGAGCTGAAATCAAGAGTGGGATGCTTAACCGACTGAGTCATGCAGGCACTCCACTTTTTAGCCTCGAGGACAGAGATTACTTACTTCCCAGAAAAGCTGATGCATGAGCTATTTTATGAATCTGCTTCATTTGGAAATTTTTAAGTTAACTACTTGGATGAGGAACTAGAAATCCATTAAATAGGAAGCCCCATGAGATCACAGGAAGCATTTCATCTCACTGCTAGCTGTTTCTAACACTTAGAGGAAGATGGATGGATGGGAGAGAGAGAGAATTTTTATTTTATGAGTGAATGCAACCAAGCTAAGATAAATTTGATGAATAATAAAATTTAAAAATATATGTACAGGCTGGAAAAATTGCTGTCCTTGATCCAGGGAAATGCAGTAAGGATAAATATAAAGGCTTGCATCAATGTTACATAATCAAATACCCAAGTATAGGAGTGGATCAGCCCAGCTACAATGACACCTGTTCGTGTGAGCCCGTGGCATGGCATGGCTTATCAGAGAAAGCGGAGATGGTCAGACGGCAGCAGAGCACTGAGTGCCACGAGTATTCACATTTCACCAGTGTCAGTCTGTTTGACAGCTTCTCTTTGGATAATGGTGACTGGTGCTTAGTGCAACAGTCTTAGCAGGGACAGTAACAAGGCTAAATATGTTTGCAAGAAGGCAGTGAGTCTAACAGTGATTTAATGTGGAAGATGGAGTGGTCTACTCCAGTCCAGATTATGTGATTCTATCGAATTAGAGAACAGATTTTCATTGCAGTTGAAAAATCTACCAAGATAAATAACTTCTCTGGGTCATGGTTTCCAGCCTAAGGGAGTTTGGGGACAAATTCATTCTGTTTCTGTAATTTTTAACTTCAGAAGACAAAGGCAAAAGAATTATGAAGGAATATACTCTGAAGGAAAATACTAAATGCAGTATTTCTTTTTGTAAATGTACTTTCTTGGCTTCTATTTGGATTCAAGCCTTTATTTATCATGGAATCTTATTCATACATGGAGTGTAATTTATAAACCTTTTAAGTTCAGCCATTTAAAGTAGATATCACATTTCTAAGCAAAGCCTAGGGTTACAAAGAAACTTGGTTTCCATATTTTTATGACTTCAAATTCAAAATAAAACTGAAAAATGATCTTAAGAATCAAGAATATAGAGCACTTTGATTTTTAATATATTCTGGGTAGGAGAGAAAGAGTTTTGAATCAGAATTGCCCTTAGGAATGGAAGTGATAACACCTGATAATGTCTGGGGTCTTAGTACATTTGAGTAAACTTTCCCCATGACATCCCTAATGACAGGGTAGCCAACCCTTGGTGCCTGTTAACCCATTGCCATGGGGCAAGGAAGGGATAGCAAAGCAATCTGGTAGGCCTCATGAATACTTGAAAATAAGTATGTTTCACTGGGGTCAAGAATTTTAATCTCCTGAAAACAAAATTTTATTAACTTTATAAGGTGCCCATCATGTGTTTTCGGTTATGTTAAAGCAATCAAGAAAGGAAGGAATACGCATTTCCTTGAGTTTGTTTATGTACTTACTGTTGTTTTTTTTTTTTTTTGGCTTAGAAACAAATAAGACCACGTTGAGAAACTAAAATATGATACTATAATAAAAATATTTAAAACATTAAGAATAAAAGGAGAAATCTCAACATGCTTTGGGGTACCAGCTGTGGTAAAGTACCCCTAAAAGGAACCCTTATGTATGACGAACAAGAGCAGTTTGTGAAACATACAGCGTCATTTGTCTTGAATACATGACTGAAATACAAAAATAAGGAGTCTGAGCCACCAAGGTCAAACACCAACATGGTTAAATCCAAATATTTGCCTACCTTGTGTTTGCATCTGTGCCACTGGGCAGGATTAAGGGAAAACCCAGAAAGTCTCGTTTCACCTCATGTTAGCTATCACTGAGCTCAAAGGGGTTCTCTGTGCTGATCAGCAGTCCCTCTGTGTTTCCCTGGGGGGTGGTTCACTCTTCCCCTCTGTTAGATGACGTTAGCGTACTGTTCTCTCCTCACGAATCTCCCATATCTTCTCTCCATCCTTGCCTAGTGCTGATGATTTATTACTTTGGGGGAAGTGTCCACAGTCTCATTTCAGGTCCATCCCTTCCCTTGCATATACACCCCCATCCGGTTCCTTTTGGATCACCCAAGAGAATGGCTCTAGCTACCCCCTCTCCCTTCTGCATGAATGTGGTGTTTTGGGTTTTTTTTTTTTTTCTCCATCTTCTAAAAATGCTTTGGATTCCACTGCTTCCAATCGCTGCCCCATTTCTCTGCCTCTCTTTATAGGAGGATTTCTCAGAAGAGTTGGCTTTACTCACTGTATCCAAGTCCTATTGTTCTCTCAGTGTTTCTCAAACTTGGCTCCCATTGACTCTCAACACTATTATAAACTCCAGGGAGACTGCTTGCTAAATCCAGAAGTCAGTCCTCAGCCTCTTCTTGATGGATTAGCAAGATCTGACTGTGATGAGTACTCTTTCCAGTGGAAACTTTGATAACCACACTTCTGGTTCACTGTGTTTTCTCTCTCTACCTTTTGGTGGCTCCTTCTCCCTGCTGTTTCCCATAGTGGCTCCTCTTCTCACCACCCTTTTGAGGTTGTGAAGCCCCAGAGCTCAGTCCTTGGGTCTCTCCTCTTCTCCATCCATATTGAGTCTACTGGGAACTTTATCCAGTCTCATGATTTAAATATCAGCTATTTGCTAATGACTTTTCAATGCACATCTCCAGCCCTGCTTATGTATATACACAGCCTTCTAGAAATCCTCACGTAAATGTTTAAAAGTCACCTCGAACTTCACCCATCCTCAGTAAAAGTCCATCTTTCCATCCTAGCTTGGCTCCTTCCTTCTCTCCCTGGCCCCTTCATTAGTAGTCCTTCTGTTGTTGTAATTGGTCAGAAAGAGTGNGGGGCCCTCCTTGAGTGCTTTTAGACTCTCACACCTCCTATCTGACTGCCAGAGGTTTCTCTTTGCTCTGTCATTGCATTCAACTCTGAATCAGACCACGCTCGCTGCCTTCATGGCCACCCTGGTCAAACACGGTCGTCCACCCACGTTCCCTGCAGCAGCCTAGCGAGGGTCTGTTTGCTCCACCCCAGCCTCTCCATGGGCTCTATACACCATTCAATAGCCAGCATGGTCTTTACAGAATTAAAGATTGGGTATTTTTTTTTCCTGCTTAAAACCCACTACAGCAACTTAAGAGCCAGGGAAACTAATGATTGTAGGCTTCTACTGTTCACAAAAGTTCTTTAAAATGTCCTTTTAAAGTTAACATGGCAGTGCATTCCTGGTCCTCTCTCATCTTGCCATAATGCATACATTCATACAACATCAGTGGCAGTGAAGAATAGGCTTTTGGCCACTTTACAGAAAACAGGAAAAGCAAAAAAGCTATTAAATTGACACTAGTATACTTTTTTACATGTTTACTGGATGTTCTATTTCTCATGAAGCAGAAGCATTATTTTCAGATCCTATCCTGATCTGGAGCTTAGTGGTCTTTGTCAGTATATGCTTAAAGGAATATCTATTTAGTAGTGATTCTGGGTTTTGTCATTAAAACCTCAGTGTGCAAATAATTGCAGATCATCAGGGTGACAGTTGTGTTAGATTAATTCCAGAAACTGTAGGTTTTGCTTTAGGGTTAAGACTTATAGGAACATAGCTATAAAAGCTGAATTTGATTTGAAATGCATTCTTTAGTCTTAATAAGATGGAAGAAAGAGTAGTATTTTGCCCTTCCTGTATTGTACATACTTACATCCAATATTTATTTTCAGATTCAAGAGATTCTCATTTCAACAGGTGTGTTCTAAAACTGAAGGTGATCTTTTAGTCACTGTTAACTGTAAGTAAATTTTCATTAGAAACATAATTTTCTATCCAAAGGTATTAAAAATACATTTGAAAAGATGATTCTATCTTTCATAGTCTAGTAAAATTCCTTTCCTTCATTTTAAAGAAAATGAGGTTTCTAGATTTCCTATTTTACAGTATGCTGAAATTGCTAGAAAATGATTATTATAACTTTTCATTTGCCAGTGATGATTTCAGCAGATACATTTACCCTTTGTTTTACACAGTGCATCATGTCAAGAAAGTTCCTATACTAAAGACTAATTTCAAAACTAATGCCATAAAGTACTGAGTACATAAAGTGTCTTTTAATTGAGAACATCTAGAGAAATCAGTAGGTAGAAAAACACAAAAAGATATTATTGAAAGTTAAAGGAGAATGATTAAGTTGGCAAGGATGTGGAGTGACTGGAACTATTACATATTCCTGGTTGGGGGCGTAAATTTGTACAGTCGCTTTGGAAAAGTGTTTGCTGATAGGCATGTCCAATGACTCAGGAATTCCGCTAACAGAAATGTCCACATATGCTCACGGAAAGCCATGACAGGAATATTCATGGAAGCATTGTTCATGATATTTGAAAACTAAAAACAACATAAGTCACAGATGTCCATGAAAAGAAGAATAAACTGTGGTATACTCCTGCAATGCTAGATTATATATATGGCTTGAAACATTTTAATAGACAAACCTGCATATGACAGTATGGATGATTAGTGAAATATAATTTTGAGTGAAATAATGGAGAAAAATTAGAACAAAGGAACATATACTTTATGATTCTATTTTTATGAAGTTAAAAAGCAGACAAAATTAAGCGATGGTACTTAAGTCAAAATTCTGGTTACCTTTTGGGAGTTTGTCCTGAAGTGGGATTTGGTGTTGAGGGGACTTTGAAGTGATCATAGTTTTCTCTTTCTGGCTTCTGGTTATACGGGTGCATTCTATTTGTGAAATTTTATCAAATTGTGTATTTATAATTTGTGCGTATTTCATTCATATATATATATCTTAAACAGAGCATTTCATAAGTTGATGATAATGAGTATGGTTTATCAGGAGAGGATAGTTGAATGACTGGCTACTAAGTGGTCTCATTGCATGCCAATATTTTGATATAATTTATCTGCTGTCCAGCATTTGGTCTTTGCTGGGACCCTCTATGTTGACTAGAGTAAGGGATTCCAAGTCACATTAACTAAACTCACAAGAGCCCAATGAATGAACAAGAAGGTCGATATATTAATTGACAATGAAGAATATTGTTTTCCCTGACCTGCAATGTTCAAATTCCTTAGTTAGATTAGACCTTTAATTATCATCAAATTTTAGCCTTTCATTATCATCAAATTTTAGTGTGTATAGAATGAAAACAGAGTAAGGTGAAGGATCATGGGGAACTTTTCATCTAGAAGAGGTGACACTCAGTTGTGTATTCTTATGTAAACAGTTTTTGTTTCCAGTGGCTGCATAAGGGTCCCACACATTAATGTCTGTCTGTCTGGAGGATGCCAGGTAAACCATACCACCTGGCACTGTTCTTTTCTCTAACATCCAAGCTCCATGCTTTATTCCCATTAATGCAAGTTTTCAGTAGGTGGAATGCAATGCAGATGATAATGCGTCCAGCTATAGGAACATACGCTGTTCAGAAATAAGAGAATGTATGCCACTTCGAGAACACAGATTTCCAAACCTCTCCCACTTTTTGTCAGGTCCTTGAACACAGTAGCCTCATGGCACAGTTAGAACAAAACAAATTAGTATTCTCTTTGAGAGAATCTCAGTGTTTTCAGTTAGTTTGGAGAGAAACGTGATGATTTCACAAGCCCCTTCCTGCTATTCCTCATCTTTTACTGATGTGCTTTTAAAGTGAGGCAACTATGGGGGTCAGACAAAACAGAATGAGAATGGATTATAAATTCACATGTTGGTGCCTTTGCATTTTCCTCCGTATCTCTGGGGAGACCCATTCCTTCAGCACACTTGTCGGCTGGAGCAGAGACACCCACTCACTTACTTGATAAATTCCAGAACAAAGGAGTATTTATCTAAGTCAGTGGTCCAAGTCAGCAGGACGATAGTATGATTTTCTAGCATGCTGACCTCTCAGCAGATTTTATAAGGAGAAACTAGAGCAGAGAGTTAAAATGACATCAAGGATGAAGTCAGAAAGACTTGAAAGGCTTGGCTACCCACAGTGAGGGGCAGTCAACAAGGCAGGAGGAACACGTGCCAGTTAATACTTTGAAAAATGATCTCATCACATCAGTGCTTGTCCTTTCCCAACTTTTCTTTTCATTTTTCTTTTTAAATGTAGGCTCCATGCTGGGCGTGGGGCTCGAACTCATGACCCTAAGATCAGGACCTGAACCAAGATCAAGAACTGGGGACACCTCACTGACTGAGCCACCCAAGCGTTTCAGTGTCCTTTCCCAACTTTTACAACATTTGTCTCTAGCAGTAATTTTGAAAGTTGGTTATTTACAGTGTCCTTCATTAATTGCCATTTTTACTTGGATTTTCTTATTTTTCTGAGAGTTATGTCAGAGCGTGGAGAGCAGAAATTGCTGCTCACTCTGTTTTTCATCTTCTGTGATTCTCGGCAGTATCAGGCACATACGTTAGTCGTTTAATAGATGTTTTGTTTAGATTTTAGTCTTTTGAATTAGCAAAGTTTCCTAGTAGGAACAAGGGACAGAGGATTTCATGGTATAGCAAAATAATGATTCCACCACTGAAGATCTGGTAGGACTGAGATCATAAAGGGAACATTATAACAATTTTCCTTGCTTTGTCTTTTCAGAGCTAGTCAGGCATGTAGGAATTATCTTGTTCCCCACCACCATCTTTTATTTTATTGTGATAGAACTGAGACTTAGTTTTGTAAAATGGCTTCCCAGGGTCAGTGGTTTATTATTACAGAGTTGGATCTAGAACCCACTGTTCTTTGTGAACTTGTATTATTGACGTCTACATCATTCTCATTTTGCATTTGCGTCGTGATAAAAGTTTGGTTCTGTCTTCTTGTTCAACTATAATACCCTAGGTAAGACCCGAACAATTTTTAGGAGTTTTGCTTATTTCCATCTGTCTCTTTTCTGTGTTTCCTTAGAATAATGGGCTATTCCTTACAGTTTGTACTTTGAGTTGACATAAAAACAAAAATGGAACAAGATCATGTTTTAGTAATTATTTTTTCTTTGGAAAGGAACTCTTCAGTGTTCTATGAGAAAAATGCTGGATCCTTTTACTTTTACTTCATGTTCTTTCTTCTTCCCTTTATCCTCTCCTCCTTCCTTTACAATGAAATATTTAAATTAAAAGTATTTCATCTCTCATCATTTTACCAGATTAAAATAGACTACCATGATTAATACAATAATTTTTCTTGCAATTAAAAAAAGATTTTATTAAACAAATTCATATATCAAATCAGGGATATAGCTTTTGAAAAGAGTGAGAAGAGACTAATCCTTTGTGATTATAAGTAATTTTTTTCTTTTCTAATTTTCAACTCCTATCACTGTTAAAGAAATCTAACCAGTCCCCCCCCCCAGAAGGAATTTCTTTCTCTTGGTACCTTTTCAGCTTTGAAAATAAGCAGCATATAATGTTCTAGCTATGCTGAGTCACAGCTGCATTCTAGATCCAAAGTCCAGTAGTAAGTTGTTAGAAATAATAGTCATCATTTCTCAAAAGCCCGGTTATGACATTGAATTCTGCCTTTTTCTTATCGTCTGTAGTAATCTTGCTTAGCAAGAATAAGGTATTGTGCTAGTGTTCAAATACTTTTTTTTTTCTGGGGCGCCTGGGTGGCACAGCGGTTAAGCGTCTGCCTTCGGCTCAGGGCGTGATCCCGGCGTTATGGGATCGAGTCCCACATCAGGCTCCTCTGCTATGAGCCTGCTTCTTCCTCTCCCACTCCCCCTGCTTGTGTTCCCTCTCTCGCTGGCTGTCTCCATCTCTGTCAAATAAATAAAATCTTTAAAAAAAAAAACAAAACTTTTTTTTTTCTTTTCAGCCGTCAGACTATTAAATAAAAGTGAAAATCATATTTGCGGATTATATTGTTGGATAGATACTTAGTTTCATTTGCTCATTCACAGTGCACATAGAAGGTTATCGGTATTGGAGAGAATCATTACTTTTGTGTGGAATTTAGGAGAGACAGGATAAAAGTGATGCTTTTTAGAAAGCAGTGTAAGAGAGAAGGCAGAGTAGAAGAGCTAGACGCCGTTGAAGGGCGCACTAAACAGCCACCCAGTCATTGTTTCAGTTTTCTTTGTGACTACATCATTGTCATCTGGGTCTGACCAACAGCTTGGTCTTCAGTTGCTAAGTGAGTTAAAAGCCAGGTGGTGAGTGGTTAAGAGTGTGTTTTCCAAGTCCAACAGCCCCTGTTTAAATTGAACTCAACAACGCATTAGAAATGCAACCTTATACAAGTGGCTGAAACATTCTAAATCGAATTTTCCTGGTTTATAAAGCAGCAGTCCTAATATTATCTGCATTAGTGGTGGTTGTGGAGATTAAATAAGGTTTTATGCTTGTGGGAATTTAATAAGGGTGGTAAGTAAAAATAGTGCAGTGTTTGGAACATGGTGACCACATGATATCGTTATAACCCTAATGGCCAAACTGATCTCCTGTGCACATAGATAGAAACTGTGGCATAAATTATAAACTAGGATTAACATTGGGCGTTAGGTCGTGTGAAGGAATAGGTATGTCACAGAAAATAACGCCCTGTGGCAGCGTTGGGAATGTGGTGGGAGGAAAGAGAGAGAAATACACGAGACAGAGTGAAGGAAGCAAAGATGAAAAAGGAGCTTTCTCCATCATTAAAGATAAAAGGGCTAGCCTTTTATCATTGGGCTAACCTTGTCATTTTTTTTCGTTAGAAGTCTGAAAAAATAGGCGTGGTGAAAATATAGAAACAAGGTTTTCTATCCTAACACGATATAAAAATCTTAAAATCTGAGAGATTAGACTAAGGAATGTTCTCAAACTGGAAAATGGGCAGAAGAATGGGTTTGAGGGGAAAGCCTTTATGTGGAATTTGAGAGTCTGCATCCAGAGCCAGATGTAGACTCTAGTCCTGGAATTCTGTGACAAGAATGTGTGGAACGCCAAACGGGATTCTTCCCTGACACTCTCAGGTCATTTGTATGTAAAGAGTAACTTGGGCAGAAACAATGATTTTCAATGTGTATTCTGTAAACATTGGGTTTCCAGATCAAACAAGTGTGGGAAATGCTTGGTGCAGTCTTACCCGCTCTCCGTTCCCCACGCGCCTGAGCTCAGTAAGGAAAGCTCAGGAAGTCCTGCAGTCAAGACACCTGGTTACTCTTATTTCACTCAGTCCTTACAGATTATTTAAACAGGAGGGTCCTTTTGCCCTCAAGTGGAGTGAACTTTGGGAAGACTCGAGGAGAGGGGACTTGTCTTCTTCCTGTTAAGGAGTCCGTTTCATGAGCTGCCCATTAGCTTCTGTGGGAAAACCTGAGCGGTTAACTGCTCTCCTTTGACTCCTGTGGGAATGATGACTAAGGACAGGGGAACCTTGAGCTATTAATTTATTTTGACATGTCTTGAGGGAAATAGGAAATCCAGTTAAGCTTACTAGAGCAAAGCAAAACGTGGCATTTGTATTGTGTTGTACTGTGATACAGGGATATTCTTAGAAGATCACAAGTGATTGAGTGTATCTATATCATAATAAATAATCGGCAACAAATAGGGAGCTATTGAATTTGTAATTCTATATTGTTAATACTATAATGGGAGATTTACTTTCCTTAAAGCCAAGTGAAATCTAGCTCATATTTTCCTGGTACAGATGAATAAACAAAAGTATAAAAGTGGGAATGTCTCAGAGAATTGTTGCCACTTATTAGAGATAGGGAGCACATTTGTTAGAATAAATTTAAGACATTTCCTGTTTTCGCTTGCAGAAACCATTCTGTAGGTTATCCTGCCTAATAACTGGTCCTCTGGCCTCAGAGACTGAAGATGCACAAAATTAGTGATCAATTGATGGCCATGTCTTGAATATTAGCCATTCAGTATACCCTTGGATGAAATAGGTCACTCAAGGAATAATGAACCTTGCCTAAAGGCTGAGATCCAGCCCTCAGAGGAAGGAGCATGGCTGTGGGTCTCTGATGAAGTTATTAAACTAGGTTGGAAACAAGTCTGCTCTTTTGCTCGAGAGGGAAACTCTGTGTCTCTCAGTGCTGGTCACTATACCACAATCCTTGAAAAGATAGTCAAGACAAAGGGGGTGCGGCAATGTGAAGGGCCCATGGAGAATAGTTTCTCCATAAATTTACATATTGTCAGAAATCTGTACCATTTTGGCATTTAACATTTTCAAACTTACATTCTCATTCATCTTTGTAAGCCCTATCCCCACCATCTTCTTGGCAACTACCATAGTATTTATTGATTTAATTAAAAAAAATTTTTTTTAAAGATTTTATTTATTTATTTGACAGAGAGACAGCCAGTGAGAGAGGGAACACAAGCAGGGGGAGTGAGAGAGGAAGAAGCAGGCTCCTAGCGGAGCAGGGAGCCCTATGAGAGGCTCGATCCCAGGACCCTGGGATCATGACCTGAACCAAAGGCAGACGCTTAACGACTGAACCACCCAGGCACCCTATTTATTGGTTTATTGATCATACTTAGAGAGTTAAGAACTTATGAAGATAGCAAATAATATGATAAAAAAGAAAACCTTTTACATAAAAGGCAATTTGTTCCTGTTGTCCATGGTTTTTTTTTCATTTATATAACACATTTGTATTTATAAAATGAGCCTTCTGTGCCTATCTAGTGGCACAGGGATAGAGGAAGAATGGTATGATGATTACATGGATGACATTGTCCATGGATGTATTTCAGAAGCTTGGTGAATGTTGGATTCAGTTCATCTATTTCATTTTTTTAAATGAATGAGTCATTACCAAATTTCTCAGATTCATAATATTGAAAAAAAATCTACCGCACCGCTAAAATTTAGTGAAAACAGGAGAAAGCAATGCAAATTAACATACCAAAGGTCTTTAATAGATTTTTTTAAAATATCATGAATCTGAGGTGAGCTGTTTAAAAATTCTTATCCTTGCCATTATTGGTAAGTGTGTATGTCAGGATATTGCACAATCAGAAGGAAATGAGAATTAATAACCAAAGTTGACACAGATATGCAATTAACATCTATCGGTCTTATTTTCAGGTTTTAAGAGATTGTCTTTATAAAGTAAAACTATAACCATACAGGTACTTAGAAGTAAGTTTAGAATACCTCCCCTCCTCCGCCCCAGATACACATCTTTGTTTGGGTACATGTGCTTTCAAGAGAGGCTCTATTGCCTGAAAAATATTAAAATCCTTGAAGAACATCTGTTGAGTTCCCATATTAATAAGGCAATGTAGGGTGTGAAAAATCCTTTATCTCGTAATAACTTAGATGTGTAACTAAATAAGCATTCATTTTTAGCATGATTGTGGGGCATCTACTATGTGCCAGGCATGATGCTAGTACCCCAGCAAACAACACATACAGACACCCCTTCCTTTGTGGAGCTTATCTTCTAGCAGTTTACATTCTTTGTTAAATAAAAATTCAGCCACACTCTGCGTTTCTTGTAGAAGAAGAACAAGATGTATTTGAGGTTTTCATGACACTTCGTGTTACTTGCAATTGGCTGTATGTCTCAAGTACTCACATTTCTAGTTAGGTGTAGAGGTTTTGGTTTGCTTGTTTTTTAATAATGTTAAAGTGGAATGGAGATGGTAGATAAAAGAAACAGTGAAGTTTTGTGCAGAATCATAAAAATAGATGCACTAAATTTCAGAATACTGAACCTGTTTTCACACCGATTCCATGATTAAAGGGCACTGCGTTACTCTGGTGACCCGGGGCGGGGGGGCGGTCTATAGCAGTGGGTAAGGGGGGCTCTCAGAGTGCCCTGTGTGGAAGATGGGGCCCGAGCCTGGGGGCTCCCCCAGCAGTGGGCCAGGAAGGGGGCTCTGGGACCCGTAAGCTGATGAGCTCTCCCTTGCTGCCCGCTTTCTGTCTCACTGCCAGTAATGGAACATTTCTTGCCATAGGCCTGTTACATCAAAGAATGATCTGGATCTCTGTTACCTTTGTATGCTGTTTCCTCAGGCTTGAAGCACTCCTCTAGAGTTGCGGAATTGAGCAGCTCCTTCTGCAGAGTTGACATTTATGGAGTAAACCCTGAGCTGGTGCTCGTCCCCACCGTTTTCTAGCTGCAACATGGACAAGTCACTTACTCGCTTAGTTCTCCGTTTTGTTACTTAAGAAACAAGGACAAACTAAGAATACTTTTAAGATCAAATGGTCCAATGCTCTGAGTATTTGTGAAATCATTTTGAGAAGAACATTGAGGTGAAATTGTCAGTTATTCTGACTTATTTTCCAATTTCCTTCTCATTACTAAATCAGTATGTTAGAACACAAAGGTAGAGCGATTTTTGTCATGATTTTCACATTTTCTTGCCGAGCTGGGACGTATTGAGGTGTTATTCTACTGTAGTGACTGGAGCAGAGACTCTAGAACTACACAGGTGGGTTTGAATACATTGTTGTCATTGTCTTGCTGCGTGACCTTTTCATACCTGTTTCCTCACTTCTAATACGGAAAAAGTCATAATGTCTGTGCCACTGGGTTGTTGGGAGCACGTGCAGGCACGTACTTCATGTTATTTATATCTTGTCTTTGAACAAGTTGCTTGACCTCTCTGCCCAGTTCAGAGCCAGCCCATACTAAACTGGGTTGTTAAACGTTCAGGAATTTTGTAAGCCGATTAAGTGGAGTCGTTACTAAAAGTTAAACTCTGTAAATTCACAGCTTATAAAGTATATTAAAAACAAAATTTACAAATCCTCAAAACTTCATTACTGTAGCATCTTGTACTATCACCTGTGCTCCTCCGACGCAGGTAGACATGGACGGCCATTCCTCTGAGTGGTATAAATACCCCAGGGCAGTGTGTATACACCATGGAAATTGGCAGCATTACATTACAGATTGAATCAGGAGTACCTACTTATGGGACTCTTTTAATGATCCATTGATTTATTATAGGTCAAGTACTTAGAAGGGTGTGACTCAGGTTATGCTCTCTCTAAGAATTAGCAGTTATTATGATTATTATCCCAGCAGCGTTTTGGCATGCCAGTGAGATATTACAATCCCAAGAGAACTGGCACCTGAAATAGTTTCTTCATCCAGCTCTAGGCCAACCTATTGTCCGTGGGATTTGTGTTGGCCAGTGGAGGACACCTTGATGAAGTTGTCATGTGTTACTTTCATAAAGAATACAGTCATGTTGGGCATTGTCCTTGGAAAGGTGGTGTCTTCACTAAGATACAGCCATACCAATCATCTCAAGTTCACATTTACTGTGAATATTGTTCTTGCCTTGTTTTTGAGCAGGACTGAGTTAAATTTAGTCATCGCCAGCATCCCAAATCATGTGAAAAAACAGGTTAAAAAAATGAAATATTTGGCAAAGTGTATGTTGCCTGTTTAATGCTTGTTTGACCAAGTTAGGAAGTATATACCTTGTTGTAAGATGGATGCTAATAAGCACAAAGTTTTCAGAAATTTTGTGAAAACTGTACCTCACAGGAAATGAATGTGAATAATTTTAAATAAGAATATCAAATAAGTAATTAGAACAGCTGACGTGGGTTTTCCTACCGTTCTGTTTTTCATAGGGGACGGGGTCACCCTTGAAGTATTCTGCATTCCTGGGGAAGTCACTAGGTGTTGCCTGTGTGCATGGGCACGTGAAAGAGACTGTTCCCATGAAAATGACAGGGCTCTTCGTAAAAAAGTCCAGAACCAACCATCAAAGTTACGTTTAACTGGCAGTCTTAGGGCCAGCCAAGTTTTCTGGCCACTGGTGTGAAGCCAAATGCCAATTCTGACATTATTTCAGCTCAGTCAAGCATTGGATTGTTACAGGTAAAATATTGCATGAAGCATTTTTAATGCGTCATATTTTGTTCGAGAATTCCAGTTAAAAATAATGTTTTTTAAATAACTTGGTCTGTGGTAGTCTCTACAAAAACCAAAGAGAAGTTACAGATTTCTAAATTGCAGGGTAAAACCTTTAAAAACCTAATGAGATTTGTAGTGTTTTTAAAAATAGCATAATTATTTTTTTTAAATAGCATAATTATTGTTGAACTATATCATAACTATTTTAATAATTCCTCTCACGTTCTAGGGGTTTCTTTCTTTCTTTCTTTTTTTCTTTTCTCTTTTCTTTTCTTTTCTTTTCTTTTCTTTTCTTTTCTTTTCTTTTCTTTTCTTTTGAGAGAGGGGTTACAAGCAGGTGGGAGGGCAGACGGAGAGGGAGAGAATCTCAAGCAGACTCCCTGCTGAGGACAGAGCCCAAGGCAGGGGCTCCATCCCATGACCCTGAGATGATGACCTGGAGATCACAACCTTAACCAGCTGAGCCACCCAACACCCCTCAGTGTGGTTTCCTAAAGAGTGATTAATAGGTTGAAAGTATAAAGCATTTAGTAAATGTTTGTGATACATGTTGAAAGTGGTATCTACTATATGGAATTTTTTGTTTTTCATTTAAGAATACTGGCTGGTCATTGATCCAAAGAATCAAAAATAATTATAATGATCTGTCTTAGCATCATTAAGCCTTATGAAAAGAAGGATTTGGAGAACATAGATATATTGACTAGAGGCTGAGAAGATGAACTTGATGATTTTCTGAAATGCCTTTATGACTGACAGCAGGACTTCCTCGGTCCATAGCCCTGTAGGGCTTTGTGCCTTATCTCCCCTCTGTATTTAAACACAGCCAGAGAGAGGGGTCTTGATGATGCTCTTATCTGCACAACAACTGGACAGGAATTACCTGTGAATTGGATGGACCTCTAACATATTTTCAAGTTGTTACTTCCGATTTCTGTTTTGCATTGGGAATTGTCTCAAATAAAATAAATGCACCATCATTAGATGCTGAATGGTAGGCCTGGTGCCATATTTCATTTTAAAACATTTTTTATATTAATAGACTTTAGTTTTTTTAAGGAAAATTTTAGGCTTATTGAAAAATTGATTAGAAAATGCAGAGATTTTCAAATACCTCCTGTTTCCCCCAGTCCACACAATTTCACCTAGTATTTACATCTTCTGTTACTGTGGGCCGTTTCTTAGACTTGATGAACCAATATTGATATACTATTATTACCTGAAGTCCATAGTTTACATTCGGGTTCATTCTTTGTGTCCTACATCCTGTGGGGTTGTATACAACATATAATGACATGGAGCCACCTTACCTATCTCATACAGAACCGTTTCAATGCCCTAAAATTCCTCCATGTTCCCCCTGTTCATCCCTTCTGTCTGTGATGACCACCAAACTTTTGATTGTCTCTATAATTTATCTTTTCCAGGATGTCAGGCAGTTGGAATCAGATGGTATTGAGTCCACTCAGATTGGCTTCTGTCACTTAGCAATATGCTTTTAAGGTTCCTTCGTGTCTTTTTGCGGTTTGATAGCTCATTTAATTTTAGTGCCAAATAATATTCTGTTGTCTGGATGGACCACACTTTATCCATTCACCTTCTGAAGGACAACCCTGGTTGTTTCTGAGATTCATCAGTTATGAATAAAGCTGCTATAAACAGTCACATACAGGTTTTCATGTGGTTGTAAGTTTTTAATTCATTTGGGTAAATATCAAGGAGCATGATGACTAGATTATAGGGCAAGAGTTTGTTTAGTCATGTAAGAAACTATAGTCTTCCAAAGTGGCTGCGCCATTTTGCTTTCCCAGCAACTGTGAGTGAGAGTCCCTCTGACTCCACATCCCAGCCAGCATTCGCTGTTGCTGGAGCTTTGGCTCCTATCTGTTCCAGTAGGTGTGGAGCCGTATCCCATTATCCTACCTTAGCTTCCATAATGACATATGATGTTAAGCATCTTTTCGTATGCTTATTTGTTATCTACACGTCTTCTCTGTTGAGGTATCTGTTCAGGTCTTGTGCCCATTTTTAAATGGGATTGTTTGTTTTCTTGTTGGTTTTAAGAGTTCTTTGTATATTTTGGACAGCAGTTCTTCACAGTATTTGTATTTTACAGATATTTTTCTGCCTCTCTGTGGCTTATCTTCTCATCCTGTAACTGCTTTTCACAGAGCAAATGTTTTTAATTTTAATGAAGTCCAGTTTATCAGATTTCCCATTTATGCATTGTACTTTTGGTGTATTTAAAGTCATCACCAAACATGTCACCTAGATTTTCTTCTATATTTTCTTTTAGTGTTATAGTTTTTAATTTTACATTTAAGTCTATGATTTTAATGAATTTTTGTACAAGTTATAATATCTGTGCCTAGATTCTTTTTTTTGGTGGGGGGCATGTGTATGTCTGGTTGTACAAGCACAGTTTGTTGAAATGACCCTTTCTCCCTTGGATTGCTTTGCTCCTTTGTCAAAGATGAGTTGACCCATTGTGTGATTCTGCTTCTGGACTCTCTATTCTGTTCTGTTGCTCTATCTGCCTCTCCTTTCTCCAGTACTCCACTGTCTTGTTACTGTAGCTTTATAGCAAGTCAGCAAGTTGAGTGGTGTCAGCCCTGTATGTTGTTCTCCTTCAATATTGTGTTGGCCGTTTGAGGCGCCATATTTTATTTTTAACAAGTACTTCCTAAGCACTTTGCTAAGAATACCAGATGCGGTGGTGAAAAAGAGAAGGCCTCTACTTTCATATGGTCTCCAGACTGGTTTGACTTGTATGTTCCAGAAAGATTCCTGACACCCCCGAGATGTCCTTTTTGTGCTAGTTGTTCTTACCTATACGGTTGACCTTCCTTTATCAAATCCTTATGCTATATGAGTTATATTTATTTTCTTCATTCTCTTGCTTGCTTATATTCATTGAGTGCTGCTATATGCCAAGTGATTTTCTCATCTAATCCTAATAATAATAGATAATGTTGTTATCCTCATTTTGCAGTTACAGAAAATCAGTCTCAGAAGTTTAAAGAACTTGCCCCAGGTCATACAGCTGCATGTGGCAGAAATGGGACCAGAGCCTGGATCAGTGCATCTAGAAGCCAACTCTGAGCCACGGTGGCAGAGCTCCTCCTTCTCACTTGAGTCTTTCTGTGCTCTTTCTTTACAGTCACATTTAAATGTTTTTTAAAGATTTTATTTATTTATTTATTTATTTGAGAGAGAGAGAGAGAGAGCAGGGGGCGGGAGAAGGAGAAGCGGACTCCATGCTGAGCAATGAGCCCGATGAGGGCCTCGATCCCAGGACCCTGAGATCATGACCTGAGCTGAAATCAAGAGTCAGATGCTCAACCGACCGATCCACCCAGGTGCCGCTACTGTCACATTTTTAACGCTACATTAGAGAGGCATGTGTTTGGGAGAAGGTCTGTGTGTGGGGAGGTGATTGTTTTACTGTTTTCATATTTTTAAATACGCCCACAGGGCCTTCTTCCCGAGCTGCGGATAACTTTGGGGTGGCAGGAGGGTCTTGGCCTTGTAATTGAATGGGAATTCTGATCTTTCCTCTTGGTTGAGAACCAATGGTATATCCCCTGAGATCGCTGTATATTTGGTGGGGGAAACTTGCTGTCTTTGTAAAGTGCAGATTTTTATAGCTTGACAGAATTAAATTCAGGAGGCATCTCCGTAATCAATGCTGCATCACACACTTCCTTGTGCTCACTCCATCTTTCCGAGCCTTATGCTCCCAGCACGTGTTCAACCTGTCATCATGTCTGACCTTCTCTGATCAGGCTTTCTTCTTTAGAGGAGTGGCTGGCCCTCGTCTTACAGAGCGGTGGGGACACCAGTACCCTGTGTGACCCCAGCCTTTCCTCAGCTGCTTTCAAAGAGACTAGGGGCCTTCAAGAGGTCTCATGGCCTCCCCCCGCCAACAGTCACACCAAGTCTCTTTCTCCCATTTCATTAATTTTCTCCACAGGGTTTGAGAGGAGATCAGTAACCGCTGCGCCACAGAGATTTAGGGTCGATTGTGTGCAGGCAAGAGGCCTGGGAGGAACATGGCCAGAAGTCCATTTTGGGGCTGAGGTTGTTCCAGGAGGCACTTGATAACTCTCCAACAACCTCTGGAATCACTTACGTATTTAGTGGTAAAAGGCTTTGTGTCTTTTTAAACTATTTTCCCAGCATCACAAAATAACATTCAGTAGATAGGTCTTCAGTACGCAATTTAAAGGTACTTTGGTAAGTACCATAGATGACACAAAAGTGACAACTGCTCTCAAAAACCTTGTCTAGAAGAGAAACACAGCCACTTCTAACATTAAATAGAAAACAGCAGTACATTAAGAACCGGGGATGGGCAGCAAAAGGGCCTAAGGAGTACCGGGAAGCTCTGGGCTGTCTAGGGAACAAACAGATAACTTCACGGACCCTAGTGTCCTGGGGTTTGTAGGTTGTAGAAATAAAGGGTATGGGGTGGAGAGATCATGAACCCCCACTGTCCTTCTAGAAGACGCCAGTCTGGCTAGGCCCTTGGGGGGGTGTGCGTTAGGGACATCAGATTCTACCAGTTCAGGGTTTAGGGACAGTGTAGGCTAGGAGCGCCAAATCTGTCAGTGTTTTAGGGACAGGAGCCTCTCTTTCTCCCCCAGCTCATTGATCTCTGTGTGGTAGGGAAGTGGTTCTTGAAGCCCCAGACCCTGGAGGAAGGGGTACGTGAGGCGGCACTGACTCTGGGGAAAGTGGTTTGACGTATGTGTGGCCTTTGGTTAAGTTAACCTTCAAAGAAGAGGGCTGTGATTCTCATGAAGGGCCGGGATTTCTTGGGCCCCTTCAGAGTTTAGGAAAGTCAAAAGTCAAACTATTTTGCCCTGGCCGAATGTAAGCTCTGTGAGGGCAGAGACGTTTTCTGTTTTGTTCAGTAGCTCATCCTGAGAACCTGGGACCTAGAAATGCATGCATCCTGTACTAGTGGGTTCAACGTCACACATACCTGCCGCTCAGTTCATTAGTATCCAGTGTCAAATACGATCAAGTGTTGGGGCACAAGGGACTCTACCAGACATATGAATTAAGTTCTGAAGAAGCAGAAATAAGTAGTTCTCCAAATTGCCATGTTGATTCCCATCTTTAATGGCTGGAATATTACTCTTTTCTCCCCATGCACAGTTTCCTTCTTTTTGGTGCCTTTGGATGATCATACCTCAAGCTAGTGTCTGCGGTGCCTAACCTGTGAAATAACATGAATTTTCAGAGCACTCTCCAATTTGGCAGCACTATTCCTTTTGCAAGTTTTCTTCTATTGCTTCTTCGGAGAGTCTGTCTATTCTGGAGAGAAGGGGTGGTCACCAGCTATCCAGGGCAGCCTTCCAGTAGCTCAGCCTCTGCTGCAGCCAGGCCAGGCCGTGCGGTTGCTTCTGCCCAATGACCCGAGAGCTGTCTGCTCCAGATAGTGGAGCTTCAGTATGAAGGAAGGTAGTGTGACCTGTAAAAGGCTTAGACGTGAGTGACAAATAGCGCTTTATTGCGCTGCCATTGAAATTTCCAGCTTTTCTGTTACAGTGCTGTTTACTCTGACCTGGACAACATTCGTTATCAAGCGATGCTGTCAATCCCGGGACCACCGTCTCTCCACATCTCTGTTTATCAGACTTGTTTCTCTTCTTTAAGGACCAAATCCAATCTTAGCCTTTCTGAGAAGGCTTTCCTAATCATTTCATGTCAAAGGAGAGGGCTGATCTGCCTTCCATCTGATGGAGAATTACCATTTCTTGCACCATTACTATCAGTGGCCTAGATTTGGACCAAGATGACTGTGTACCTCTCTGAGTGTTATGGAATTTTCCCAGCAGCTGTATTACAAGCTTTTGCATTTTATGCTACCAGGTGACTCTCGGGGTATGGAAGACATGATGCTTGCTATCTAAAGACAGTGATTGATCTCTGCAAATCAGAAAATGTATTTTTTATTGGAAATATCTACTATGTCAAGGCCAGATGAAAGAAGTTTTTCCTATATACATTTTTTAATAGAACTTGCTTCCAACTAAAGCTATTTTCATTATAATCTTAATGTTCTCCTATTCAAGTGAGTTGAAAATGATAGAAGGAATTCTGCTAACTGGTTAAAAATAGCATTAGCCATTGTTTCCTTGCATATGATTCAGTGGGTAATTTAAATGATAATCTAGTGGTCCTCTCTAGGGAAAACTGAATATCTGCAGTGATACTCAAAATAAAAAAAAAGAAATCACACATCTCAGCCATAATATTGAAGTGCGTTGTATTCAAGCCCACATTCACCACTGTGGGTATAAAGCCTGTGCTAGGTCCTCTGGGGGGAGCAGTAGCAGAGAAATCATTTGCAAAGTTTGCTGTCCCCATCTTCATCCCAGACGCAGTTCTGCAGTCAACCCACACACATTTCCAAGGGCATCATAGGGGGCAGGATTATCTAGAATCCTGGAGCAAGCTCATCTCATCAACTACCAGATAAAAAGCTTGAAAATCACCAGCATTAAAGTGAGCTATTCTCCCCAGATTAAAATTCGAGGATACAAAGCCCTTTTGAATTTATCAGTTTCTATTTATGAGATCAGTGAATTTTGCTCTCCGTGTAACCTGACTCTTTCATGTGAATTAAGCTGATGTGACTCTTTTTTAAAATGTTCTTTTCTGAATACATCAGAAGCCTTCCAGCTGACCTATCAGGGAGCCTCCCTATCAGGTCCAGCACAGATGCAGCCAGTTGAAAGGGACGGGGGGTGTCCCTGTCCTGATCCATGGGTCCACCCCTCTCATTGAAGCTTTTGAGAATTAGGCCATATTTTACTTCGAACCATTATCCCTTGTGTTTCGTGTCATGAGCCTTGCAGAACACTGATGACGCTCTGATAGCCCAGCCAAGGTCTGTTCGCTGCTGACCGGGAAAGAGGCTCTTCTGGAGTGTATGTTAAAACAGGAATGCTTCTCCAAGTAAATGGTAGCGACCATGCTAACTGCAGATATACTCCATTATAAACCTTTGCTCTGAAAAGTCAGGTGGAAGTCAAACTTTATTTTGAATGCACAAGGATACTATCTGTGTAAAGAGTCTCTGGGCTAATGCTTTAATAGCATTAGCATTTTGTAAATGGGCCTTTCAGAAAGCAAATACTTCCTGAAATGAATTTCCAAGAAGCCTATGTCAATTGCAGTTTTGTATATGCATATCTGTTATTTATATATATTCATTATGTTTATTCATTATATATGTTCATTTTATATATGTGTGTGTGGATTTTTTTCTTTATCTTTTCCTCCAACCCCACACATGTCACTAAGAAGATATTTTTTAAAAAATTTCTTTCCATTCCCACAAGTCACTATTACGACTTATTGAAAAAAAATGCTGAAGTGGTTTAATAATAACGTTAATTTTCAGGAGGTATTTGATCCCTTGAAATCAATTACAAGGAGAGCTCAGGCATGCTTGCCAGAGAATGTTCTTGGGCAAAGGAGCGATATCAATGATTGTTTATTTAAGCTTTCATTGTCTTTAAGGCTAGGGGTGGGGGTATGGGGGTTGCCCTTTGTATCAATCAATGATCCTACCCTTTTTAGTTAAGAAAATATTCCTCATTTTCATTTTGGAGTTAATTGTATCAGAAGTGGTAATGAAACACTTAAGAATAACAGTGCTTCCTTCTAAGGGAAGGAATTGGGGTGCCCCATAAGAAAAAAGATTGACATATTGACTGTGGAAATTTCCTACAAAATGATATAACTACAGTTTTTTTAAATAAATGCAAACTACTGAAAAGTAAACAGTGTTCACCTCCTTGACCATAATGATCTCAAGTAGACTCTCCACTGAGCAGGGAGCCCTATGTGGGGCTTGATCCCAAGACCCTGAGATCATGACCTGAGCTGAAACCAAGAGTCACTCAATGGACTGAGCCACCCAGGCATCCCTCTATCATTGAGATGGATAAAAATCACACAGTGTATTTTCTGATAATAAGCTCTCAAGTAGTTTTTGGCTAAAAAACGATGTGACTTGAAGATTTTTTAAAAAATTCTTTCTGATTATCCATGTAAACATAAAGACTAATGTCAGGAGAGCTGTAGCCACGTGCGGTAAATATGACATGTTTGCAGTATTATCGCAGTTGCATCTAAAGACAGTGCCATTTGGAAGAAACTTCCTTTGCCCATTTACAACAAGTAGACCTTGCCTATGACAGGGAATAAAGTAAAACATAGATTAATTTCAGGAAGGAAATTACCTAACATCTCTGTACCTTACTTTCCTCATCCATAAAGCGAAGATGATAAAAGTGCCAACCACCTACAGTAGTCATGAAGATTAAATGTGTTAATATGCGCAAAGCACACGTCTATTCTTGGCACATAATAAGTGCGGTGAATGATTGCTACTATTATTGTTATTATGTGAGAGCAGGTGTTATAGTAGAAGCCCACTGCATGGTCACTGAACAAGAGGGGGCTAGACAAAGGATTGAGAATAAGGGCTTGGAGGCAGTTTAAACTCAGCTCATTTGTCACACTAACACACACACACACACACACACACACACACGATAAAAATCACATAAATCCTAGGAGAACAATACAGACATATAAAAAATTAGGAAATAAGAGTAATTTTAAATGATCTTATTATTTTTCCTAAATGGACAACTATTTTAAGTTAATCTCAAGGCTTCTACCAAAAAATAAAACTATATATTTTCCCAAATGTGGTTGTGATGCCGCACAGGCTGAGGCCCTGAGAGAGCATCTCAGGCCCCTTGCCAAGAGGCTTCCTGGCTTTGCATGAAAAGAATTCAAGAGCAAGCCATTTACAGAAAGGGACAAAGAGTCATTAAGTATAGAAATAAAGAAGGAGCAACTTCACAAAGTAGTGGTCTCTCCTCCCAGATGGGGAAGAGGCCCCCCTTTGCCTCTAACGAAGGTTTTTTTTTTTTTAATTTTTTTATTTAAATTCCACTTAGTTAACATACACTGTAATATTAGTTTCAGGTGTACAAGATAGTGATTCAACACTTCCATCCATCACATCGAGCTCATCACAAGTGCCCTCCTTCATCCCCATCACTGATTGCCCCTGTCCCCTACCCACCTCCCCTCTGGTGTGTTCTCTGTAGTTAAGAGCCTGTTTCTTGGTTTCTCTTTGTGTATGTGTCTCTCTGTCTTTGTTCGTTTGTTTTGTTTCTTAAATTCCACATATGAGTGAGATCATATGATATTTGTCTTTCTCTGACATATTTCACTTAGCATAATACCCCCAGTTCCATCCATGTTGCAGCACATGATAAGATTTCATTCTATTTATAGCTGAGTAATATTCCGTTGCATATATATAAAGCACTTCTTCTTTATCCATTCATTTATTGATAGACACTTGGGCTGCTTCCATATCTTGGCTATTATAAATAATGCTACAATAAACAGAGGAGTGCATGTATCCCTTTGAAGTAGTGTTTTTATATTTTTTGGGTAAATGCCCAGTAGTGTGATTACTGGATTGTGGGGTAGTTCTATTTTTAATATTTCAAGGAAACTTCTGAGTGGTTGTACCAGTTTGCATTCCCACCAACAGTGAACAAGGGTCCCCCTTTCTCCACATCCTTGCCAACACCTGTTGTTTCTTGCATTTTTTATTTTAGCCATTCTGACAGGTGAGGTGATAATCTCATCATGGTTTTGATTTGCATTTCCCTGATGATGAGTGATGTGGAGCACTTTTCATGTGTTTGTTGGCCATCTAGATGTCTTCTTTCAGAAAATGTCTATTCATGTCTTCTGCCCGTTATTTGTTTTTTCCGTGTTGATTTGTATCAGTTCTATATAGATTTTGCATACTAACCCTTTATTGGATATGTTGTTTGCAAATATCTTCTCCCATTCTCTGGTCTGTCTTTTTGTTAATTGTTTCCTTCACTGTGCAGAAGCCTTTTATTTTGATGGAGTCCCAGTAGTTTGTTTTTGCTTCGGTTTCCCTTGCCTCAGAAGACATAATCTTAAAAAAAATGTTGCTACAGCCAACATCAGGGAAATTACTGCCTGTTCTCTCTTTAAGGATTTTTATGGTTTCGAGTAAGTCATTTGGGTCTTTAATCCGTTTGAGTTTATTTTGGTAAATGGTATTCTAATGAGCGTTTTGTAAATTTTTAAAAATTAGCTAACCATATAGGGGGAAGCACTTTGGATTTGTTACTTACATTGGGCAGTTCATTTTTCCATTTTCTTAGAGTTATGGAATTATCCGCAGGGAAAAATTTTAAGAATGTCCAGACTTTGTGGCTTTTACTGCCAGAGGGAGTGGGGTCTTGCAGTTTTCCTTGAGTTGGGTCTTGTGACTCTTTTATGTCCTGACTTTTAGGTTAAAGGTCATCTAAGACCAAAATGGCTTTACTTTGGTCAACATGTTTCCCAAGCCACCCTTCCCGCTGCCTCAGTTGAAGGTTTATTCTCTTAATTTGACAAAATGTCTGACTTTTGAATCAAGGTGTTTCCATTTTATTATTTTGTTTTCACTATTCACTACTAATACTGTGTTAAAAAAGGAAGGCTTCCCCCCAAAAAGATTATTTTTTAGGTTTTCTCTAAAAATCACTCAAAAGGACAATCTTCTCTTCCTTCATTAAAGACACAAGGAACAGATTGTTGGCAACAAAATGCGGAGGGCTTTGGAGGAAGGAAAGTGAAGGAAGTTGACTTTGAAGGAGTGGTGGATGCGATGTGATGGAACCAGCATCCTCAACCCCTTAGGGTTTCAAGAGAATCTAGGATAGTAGAAGAGAAAACAACTGCCAAAATTAACAGCCACTGGGTACAATGAATCCTGAATATACCCATTAAAGCAACAATGGAAAGAATTTTGTGTAAACCAATGAAGTTTTGACCTGAATAAAAGGCCCTGAAGGTAATTAAGATAAAATTAAAACTCATCAGCTAAACCAGTGCGGTGACCTTTACTGTTTCTGTAAAACTGTAGAGAGAAAAGGTTAAGTGAACAGCTTCATGTGAGATCTGACCTCAGCTTGAACAGGATCCTGGAAGCAGGACGCATGAAGTTGTAACTGTTCCCACGGGAAGGAGAGCTGCAGGCTGGGGTGGAGGGTGGGAGGCAGGGCAGGAGCACCCCAGCCAAGCAGCAACGCTGGAGTTAGAGCGAGGGGTGCTGTCAGGATGACCAGGTTCTTCTGGAACTGCTGAGGCTTACAGTGCTGCAGATCTTTCCTCTGACGTATTGGATGGCTAGCTCCTGCTGTCTCCCTCGGGCTCATCTTCTCAACTGGGTGGAAATTTTAATGATTAGAAGGAAACTAATTAAGTGATCCCTCACAAATTTATGAATATGAACTCTCAGTCTTAATTTTATTGGAAATCAGTGAACTGTTTGTTTTGTAAAAGAATGGTAATTGTGCCTTTTTTTTTCTTTTTGCTGTTAACCTTTTGCTCAAGACAGCACAATCCTTTGTCTCCTAATGCCAAATTGGCCTCTTTTGTCAGCTTGACCAGATTTCTTTCAAACACTGAGTTTCTTTCTCCAAGCTTCCACGTGTGCAGAGTAGGCAGCTTCCACTCACTGCCCTTTAAAGGGGTCCCAGACCGTACTCAATCCAAATGGTTTATCTACACACCTTTAAATGTCACTTTGAGCCTCTCCTGTTCAGGTAAAAATTCTAAGAGATAGAGTAGATAATGAGTTCGACTATACCAACAATGACATCACCTCAAAAATGCGACTCTTAAGATAACATGAACAATACAAGGGTGCCGTAGTGGCTCAGTTGGTTGAGCATCTGCCTTTGGCTCAGGTCATGACCCTGGGATCCTGGGATGGAGCCCCACCTCAGGCTCCACCCTCAGTGGGGAGCCTGCTTCTCCCTCTCCCTCTGCTCCTCCCCCATGCTTGTGCTCCTGTTCTCTCTTGCTTTCTCAAATGAATAAAGAAAATCTTAAAAAAAAAAAAAGATCAGTGATCCTATTTAAAAAAAAAAAGAAATATGAACAATTCAGTGGAGAAGAAAAAAACTTCCATTAGATTTCTTCTCTGAAATAAGCACTGTTTTTATATGGAGTTAATTGTCGCCCGTTTTTCATTGAATTAAATTGGTATATAACATTATATTAGTTTTAGATGTACAACATAATTAAATTTTTTAATAGACTGCAGTAAGTCTAGTTACTGTCTGTCACCATACAGTGGACCCATTCATGCATTTTGCCTACCCCCCAATCCCCATCCGCTCTGATAACCACAATCCATTTTCCCTATCTATGAGTTTTTCTTTTTTAAAGATTTATTTATTATTAGAGAGAGAGCAGTGGGGAGAGGGAGAGAGAGAATCCCAAGCAGACTCCATGCTGTGCACGGAGCCCAGGGTGGGGCTTGACCTCATGACCCTGAGGTCATGACCTGAGCCGAAATCAAGAGTCAGACACTTAACTGACTGAGCCACCCAGGTGCCCCTCTATCTGTGAGTTTTTAATGTTTGTTTTGTTTTGTTTTTGATTCCGCATATAAGTGAAATCATTTGGTATTTGTCTTTGGCTTATTTCACTCAACATTATACTATTAATGTCCATCCATGTTGTCACACATGACAAGAGTCTATTCTTTTTTATGGCTGAGAAGCATTCCTATGTGCATGTATCACATCTTCTTTATCCATTCATCCATCAGTGCACACTTAGGTTGTTTCTATATCTTGTCTATTATAAATAATGCTGCAGTGGACATAGGGATGCATATATCTTTTCAAATTAACATTTTTGGATAGACACCCAGAAGTGGAATAGCTGAATCATTTTGAATTTTTTGAGGAACATCTGTACTATTTTTCATGGTAGCTGCAACCACTTCATGTTCCCACCAACAAGGTGTAGGGGTTCTTTTTTCTTCACATCCTCTGACACTTACTATCTCTTGTGTTTTTGGTAATAGCCACTTGAACAGGTGCAAGGTGATATCTCGTTGTGGTTTTGATTGGCATTTCCCTGGTGATGAGTGATACTGAACATCTCACGTGCTTGTCTGCCGTCTGTATGTCTTCTTTGGAAAAATGTCCATTTAGATTCTGTGCCAGTTTTTAATTAGATTGTTCTTGTTGGTTGGTTGGCTGGTTTTTGCTATTTAGTTGTTCATGTTTTTTATATGTATATTTTGGATACTAATCCCTTACTGGATATATGATTTACAAATATCTTCTCCCATTCAGTAGGTTGCCTTTTCATTTTATTGGTGATTTCCATTGCTGTGCAGAAGTTTTTTGGTTTGATATAGTTCCACTTGTTTATTTTTGCTTCTGTTGCCTTTGCTTTTGGAATCTGATCCAAAAATTCAATGCTAAGACTGATGTCAAAGAGCTTACCACCTGTGTTTTCTTCTAGGAGTTTTATAGTTTCTGGTCTTACATTCAAGTCTTTAATCCATTTTGAGTTAATGTATGGTGTAAGATAGGGGTCTGGTTTCATTCTTTTGCACATGGTGGTCAAGTTTTCCCAATACCATTTGTTGAAGAGACTGTTCTTTCTGTATATTCTTCACTCGTTTGTCATAAATCAGTTGACATATATGTGTAGGTTTGTTTCTGGGCTCTCTATTCTGCTCCCTTGATTTACATGACTGTTTTTATGTCAATACCATACTGGTTTGATTACTATAGCTTTGTAGTATAATTTGAAATCAGAGAACTAATTGCCATCTTGAAAGGCAATAGGAAAGCTAAATCTAAGAAAATGGGAAAGTTTTATTCAGAAAAGCTGGGAGTTTAGTAGATACAAGTCTTATTGGATGTGATGGGAGGAGAGGAAAATATGAAGTGGATTGAATAGAATGAGTCCTTGGAAGAATCTCTGAAGAGTTTTTTTGGTGTGAGGTTGTTGAAGTGCTGGGTTCACATCTCTCATTACATGTTCTTGACACTGTTCCTCAAACATGGGATTGCTGGAGGAAGGGCTATAGATGTAAGTAGTTTTAAAAGTATTTCATGAGAGATTACTAGGTAACATACCCATTGTGTATTACAAAGTCAAATACGAACAATATATACTTTTTGATCAAGGAGGTTCCAATCTTGTGGAGTCATACCACATTTTACAAAATAATAAAGAACACCATGTGAAGGTACAATAATCAATTCAGACTGCAGTGTTATGGAAGTTGTGGGAAATGGTTTTTCATTAAGTCTGGAAAGATCAGAAAATCTTTAGAGAGAGAGAAAGATTTCAGGTGAATGGTATTGGATTCAACAGTAATGTACCAGAAAAGGGAAGAAATGTATTCAGGAGAAAGCATGACCGGGGGGAGGGGAGAATGCAAAAGCAGCATGTGTTCTGGGAGGGGTGAGTCACTCCATCTGATGCACAGCAGGGTTTATGGACAGGAACAGTGGTAAAAATTGATGCTGGTTGGGTAGATTGGAACCAGTTTATTTAGAGTCCAATGTTCCTCACAGGGTTTTGGATAAATCATTTTTCAAGTAGAGAAGTGACAGGGTAAGAATTTTTCCTACAGAAAAACATGTTAAGAAAATGCAGAGGTGCCTTTAAAAGGATGAGAAAGTAAGAGGAAATACAAACAAGACAACCAAACTCCCAATTCACAAAATTGCCCACATCTGCCTTTGAATGTATCCTTAAGTGAATTTTGGTACAGTTACTCTTTGTTTCAGGTCTTAACTATTTATTCCTGAAATCATAATTTTTTATTGGTATAGTATATAAAAAGGCAATGCTTAAATATGCCATGTCTAATTTTATACCAGTTTGGGTCCTCATATGTTTTAGCTGATAAAATGTGTTTTAAATTGTAGTTACTCCTAATTGCTTTTTAAAATTCTGTATTAAACATTAAAAGTATTAACAATATTAAAAGTTCAAACTAAAGGTGGACCTTCATTTTCGTGTACTAAAAATTATATCTAATTATATTTTTTTGTAATTGAAGGTACAAAAGCAACACAAAGAGCCTCTTTCCCTAGAGACTTGAATTTCTGGCATATCCTGGTCCTGAAGTACAATACCCTATTTACAAAGTAAAACAAACAATATTGAGGTGAAAACAGAAGGTCAGTAATGGAGGCCATACTATTTCAAAGTGTAATTTTGATATAAAGTCCCGATACATATCTCTCATTTTGTGTTTGTTCAGAATGAAAATTGACTAGTACATTAGTGAAAATACCCAAAGACTACGGGAAACAAAATTTAGATGGCAAATGATCAGTAATTTATGAATATGGCTCAGATAAGCAAAACAGAAGACATAAATAAATGAAAAAAGCTCAAGCATTCACTTTTTTAAATAACACCTCAGTATAAATGGAGATTAAGTAGTGCACTTGTGATGAGCACTGAGTGCTGTATGACGTGTTGAATCACTATATTATATACCTGAAACTAATATTACAATTGTATGTTAACTAACTGGAATTTATATAAAAATGTAAAAAAATATTGATATTGTCTGAGAAATGGCCATAGAGAAATAGAGAAATTCTTACCTGGATGAGCTAAGAGCTCATGTGATAACTGTGTTTCAGAACTCTCAAAGATGAGTTTTAACTGAATCATTTATAATCACCTGCAATATTTGATTTCTATCACTCTTGTAACAAACAACCACAGACTTAATAGCTTAAAACAACACAGATTAACCTCTGCTCTGAAACAGACATGGTCAAGAGAATAGAAGACAAGCCACAGAATGGGAGGAAATATTTGCAACAGATAATATCTGATAAAGTACTGTTATCTAAAATATACAAAGAACTCTTGAAATTCAACAATAAGAAAACCAACAGCCCAATTAAAAATGGGCAAAAAATATGATCGACACCTCCGCAGAGAATATGGTACATAAGTATATGAAGAGATGTTCAAAATGTTGTTAGGGAAATGCTAATTAAAATGAGATACCACTACATACCTAAGAATGGTCAAAATCTAAATATCAACCATGCCAAATGTTGGCAAGGATGTGGAGCCACAGGAACTCTCCTTCATTGCTGGTGGAATACGTAGTGACACAGCCACTTTGGAAGACAGTTTGGCAGGTTTTTGTTGTTGTTGTTGTTGTTGTTTTATCCAAGCTAAGCATACTTTTACCATATGATCCAGCAGTTCCTCTCCATGCTATTTACCCATATGAGTTGAAAAACGTATGTCCACAATAAAACCTGCATACCGATGGGTATAGCAGCAGCTTTCTTCATAATTACTGAAACTAAGTAGCAACCAAGATTGTCTTTCAGTAGGTGAATGGATAAATAAACTGTTTCATCCAGACAATGAAATATTATTCAATGATAAAAATCAGTGAGTGTTCAAGCCATGAAAAGATATGAAGGAAAACTTAATGCTTACTAAACTTTATCACATCCTCTGTCCTTTGACTGGAAGCACCAGAAAAGGGACCTGCCTGTGTTGACGTGTTATGATTTTTACTTTTGCATTTCTGAGCTAATCCTTGCCGTTTTAGGGACGCCTGGGTGGTTCAGTCGGTTGAGCGTCCCACTCTTGGTTTGGGCTCAGGTCATGGTCTCAGGGTTGTGAGATCGAGCCCCTGCATTGGGCTCCATGCTCAGTGGGGAGTTTGCTTGAGGATTTCTGTTCCTCTCCCTTTGCTCCTCCCCTTGCTCACTCTGTCTCTCTTTTTCCCTTGCTCTCAAATAAATAAATCTTTTAAAAAAATCCTTGCCATTTTATATATAAGTGATTTTAACCTATGATTTGTATTTGTAGAGAACATTTACTTCATTGAGTGTCACACTGGTGTATTTCTGGCTCAGTCAGTTATTACAATAAATTACTGTCTCCTGTATGTTTTTCAGTTGATCTAATGATGAAGTGTAAGGATTTTGCTTCCTACTCACTGAGATCCTGTGACTATAGGAAAGTCTGTTAAAGATCAGAAAGTCAGACTATCAAGAATTCATATAGTTTGCATTTTAAAAAGCTTAGAGTCAAACATTTTAATTGTATGAATTGATGGTAGTGCTTGCCAACCTACTTCCTATCATTTATGGACACAGTGAAATAGCCGTGTGCATAGGAGCATGTGGCCTTTATCCCAATCCCAGAGGCAAATACAAAGGAAAAAGACTTTGCTAAATGTATGGTTGGCTAAACTATAACCTTTTCCTCCTGTCTTCTTTTTTTTTTTTATTCTTCTTCTCTTCATCTGCTTTCTCCCCTTTTTATTCTACTTCAGTAAACTCATCCCTATCTCAACTGAGTGTAAGCACAAAATTCACAATTTGAGGGAATCTGTCGTAAGCCATGGAACATTTATTTTGTAGATTTTCTGAATCTTTCATTTTTTTCAGCTTTGGAGGGTATATAAGGAATAAGTCTGATTTGTGACCCATTTTGAGTCCTAAGAATAGAACTTTTCTGAATAAAAAGTGCACCGCAAAGACTCATTTCCATTTTGGATGTAGAAAGTCATAAGAGACCATGATTCTCACACTAATAACCCAAACAAGTGACATAACCTTAGTTTATTTTTAAAGCAACAGAGAGCTGAGGACAAAATTAACTTTATATAACTAAGTATAAGTGACAGGACCTTCAGAAGAGAGGATACCCACTGGTGTGCTCAACCCCTGTTGAAACAAAGGGAGACAAGCATCCTCCATAGTCCAGGCCTAGGAGAAACAAGCATATGGATGAGTGGGACAGAATGCCCTCTCGAGGAGGGCCAGGCGTACAGCAGCTCTCCACTACCCCCAACACTTTCCACTCCAGTGAGGGCTGAGGGTACTGTCTCCAAAATGGGGCAGGGTATGAGATCCCAGAGAATCCCCCCGAGATACTTTGGGCTTTCTATTCATGAAGACAAAAGGAAAAACTATCTCAGAGAAGCCTCTCAGAGGAAATACATACCTTCATAACGTGGGGTCTGCCATATGGTCCCACAGCCTTCTCAAGGCCATGTGTGGGGCAGCAGGGCCGACAGAGATCCCACAGCACACCGTGGGCAGCAGGGTGTAGGTCCTCGACAAATTCCCAGTGACCTGTAACAGCTGGCAATCAGAATCTAAAGCAGAGGCTGATGGTGCATGATTCATAAAGCCCCGGGACACACCTGTGAAACCTGTGCACCTTGTGGCACCTCCCCAGTGCTCAGATCCCAGACCCTGTGAAAGGGAAGTCAGGATCCCAACCCCAAACGGGTGATCAGCATTGACTGGAGCTGCAGCAAAGTCTGCAGATAGCCAGACCACAGAACATGCAGACTTAGTTTCCACTCTCTTGATCTGATAGGAGATGGGGTGTGTTTCTCTGTGGGCACAGAAGGGAAAAAAGAAAACAGGAAAGAGAAAAGAAAAAAAGGCAGGGAGAGAAAGAGGGAGAAGGGAAGGAAGGACGGTCAGAGGTATGGATTTGTTGAGTGTGTCAAGTTAGCACAATGATGTTGCACTATATCCATCCCTACTCATGAATGATGTATGGTCTTGTTTGGCTTTGAATTTACTTCATTCTAAAAATATATATTTTCACATCTTATGTTTATTCAGCACCTTTTGTAGTGATTGTTCGCCCAAAGTATTATTATTTCATCATTTGCGTGTGTGTGTGTGTGTGTGTGTGTGTGAGAGAGAGAGAGAGAGAGAGAGAGAGAGAGAGATTTGGTGGGTTAGACTGAGGTGTGCCACTGAAACATGGCTTACACAGTCATCTCCTATATGGTCCTGTCCCAGGATCGGAAATTCAACCATTAAAGTGTCCATTCTTTCTGTTCTGACAATGTCATTTTAGAAGGCTTTGATCTATTGCAAATCCCTTTGGAAAAATTGTATTATTAAGTCACTAAAAGCTTCACATGTTAGCATGAGGCAGGCAGTTTTTTATAGAGTGAAGATAAGGTAGAGTTGAAAGCATAATTCTACAGATGTGATCCATAGAATGGTTAGTTATTCGGGATATGAATAGTTGTTATGTATGTGAAAGTTTCCATGGTCAATCAGGTTTGTAAACCCCTTATTTAAACAAAGTGTTTACTGTAGAGCTTGTCCAGAGGATCCCCAAGGTAGGGGATAGTTTGGAGTGTTCTCTAAGTGTTATCCTACTTGAACAGTGCACCTCTAACACCTCTGGGAATGCTGGCCGTTTGTGCAGAACATCACAGCGCAGCACAATGAGAAGCCACGGTGCCTGCGGTGAACACTAGAAAAACTTTGGGATATGAATTGCATTTTTAGCTTCAGAGCAAAGTGGTTTTTGTTTGTTTGTTTGTTTTTAAGACCAATAATTTTTTAAAAAAGATTTTATGTATTTATTTGACAGAGACAGAGAGAGAAAGGAAGAAAGGGAAAGCACAAACAGGGGGAGCAGCAGGCAGAGGGAGAGGAAGAAGCAGGCTCCCCACTGAGCAGATGATCTGAGTGGAAGGCAGATGCTTAATCCAACTGAGCCACCCAGGTGCCCCATAAGATCAACAATTTTCTGAGTATTTAGTAAAAATAAAAAGTTACAGAAAGATTTAAATCTGGCCATTGAATGGGAACTGATTTGTGAATCAAGTATACATTTTTTTAAAGATTTTATTTATTTATTCGACAGAGATAGAGACAGCCAGCGAGAGAGGGAACACAAGCAGGGGGAGTGGGAGAGGAAGAAGCAGGCTCATAGCGGAGGAGCCTGATGTGGGGCTCGATCCCAGAACGCCGGGATCACGCCCTGAGCCGAAGGCAGACGCTTAACCGCTGTGCCACCCAGGCGCCCCTCGAGTATACATTTAATCAGAAAAGTTTGTAATCTAGTATAAATGGGACTGTCGGCTCCTTTAAAAAAAGTGTGTTTCTAGAATGTGCCATGAAATATGAACTCACATAATTGTACTTTAATAACGGAGTGTCACCAGGATCTGCCTCTGTTATGAAAAATATATTGTAGTGATTTTTTTTTTTTTTGGAAAAGAATGAACTCACAATTTAATGAAAGGGACATACTTTTTTCATACGAAAGACAGAATAGCGTATTTTCTCTCTGCATTTTTTTCTATTATTTATAGAGGATCCTGCTGGATAATTGACACATTATAAAAACATAAATATTGAGTTATTGGAAGTGTACATGAAAGCTACCTGGAAGCTAATCTTGTTATTATCTCAAAACAGAAGAAAGAAACCTGTGAAAATAATATTGCTATGAATAGGAAACAATCATTGTTTATTAAATGTAATTAAAATTTTTGCAGACAGTTTTCCATGTTTGAAAACTCTGTTTGCCTCCCTGGTATTCAAATAAAAAGTGCCTTAAGTGAAAGGCAAGAGAGCCCACACACATTTCACATGCTGATATGGCCGTTCTGTTTTAACCCAGATGCTGTCTCATATCCACCATGACAACAGGCTTCTACAGGGCTTAGTGAAGGCCAAGGGAAATGTGCTTGCATTACTCAGAAATCCATAAGAAAATTTAAAAGAAGGATTTTTTTTTGTCCTTTTTCTTCATTCCCTCCCTCCTTCTCTTTTTCTTTTTTCTATCTTTCAGTCTTTGCTCATTTCCTCTTCTTCTTTTTTCTTCCTGTGTCCCTTCTTTCCTAACTGCCTTCTTTCCCTAGTTTTAGTAAGTATAAATGTGATACCAGTTCTTGCAGATAAATTTGAATTATAAACAGAGGGAACTGAAAAGCATCCAGAGTCCCACTAGCTAAAGACAACTAACATTATTTTTCCCCTCTATTCTTACTCCGCACATTTATCTGCATTTCTTGACCATAGGTTAATGTTTTGATTATGTCAAGGTAAAGAAGAGGAAGGTGAGGAGCACAGAGAAGAAATAGAAGGAAATGGGGTCCTTAGCATTGTCCAGTAATTTAACCAGCTTTTAGATGTTCCAGTTTCATTAGTCAGTGTACCCCTTTGGTTCTTGTTTTTCTGAGTTGGGTTTCTGGTGCTTGTACCAGACTGTCCTGACATGCATGTTCATCTTCCTTCCCCAAAACATCTCCTCTGTTTTGATTGTCAGAGCCGTTGTGAGGCAAGGGTTCTCAACAGTAGCATGCATCAGATTCCCCTGGAAGGCTTATTGCAACATAGCTTGCCGAGCCTACCCATGTAGTTTCTGATCTAGAAGGTCTTGGGTGAGAATTTCCATTTCTAACAAGTCTCCAGGTGACACTGCAACTGTTGGTGCAGGAACTACCTGCTGAGAACCACTAATCTATGCCCGCAAGTCCAGGGTAGACATGGTCCATTTTAGTTGTCAAGTCTATGGAAGAAACAACTTTTGTAGTGATGGCCCTTCTTCATTTAAAAAGCTATATCTGATTTTTGTTTCATCCCAGGGTGAGGAGAGGGAATATTCCTTGTTAGTTGTGAATTAAAAACAAAGCAAAACAAAAAAACTTCATGAATCAACAATATGCTACTTGATATAAAGAAAAGTCCTAGGTTGAGAAACTCATAGTCTGGTAATAGAGCACATTGGAGGTGTAATGGGTCATGGCTAGAAGCTATCTTCTTCCGTCTTCTCGAGGGTATGTGTGTGGGTACTCAGTAGGGTTCTGCATTACTTCAGGGACCCAGGGGACAAGAGAAGGAGGGAGGGAACAATCCTGCTTTTGAGGTGTGTGTATTTGTACATATATTCCCTCTCTGCTCATTCCCCACCCATCTCCCAAACATAGATACACCTGTTCACCCTACTTGCAGGAAACAAATGCAATTTAACTTTTCTGACTTTCTCCCACTTACTTTTTAAAAAATATTTAATTTATTTATTTGCCAGAGAGATCGAGAGAGAAAGAGAGCATGTGTGCACAGGTAGTGGGAGCAGCTGGCAGAGGGAGATGCAGATTCTCCACTGAGCAAGGAACCCTATGCAGGACTTGATCCCAGAACCCTGGGATCAGGACTTGAGCCGAAGGCAGATGCTTAACCAGCTGAGCCATCCAGGAGTCCCTGTCACTTGGTTGTTTTTAACAACAAAGTCTTATTCAGAGCCCTACAACTGTATTTCTCTGTAAAAAATATGGGTTTTCTGGAAAATTTCCATTAAGCGGAAAGAAAAAAATCCACAGTATTGGCAAGAGTCTGTATCAATGTCTTTCTGTATATACTGAAGGAAACTAAAATATAAGACAAAGCCAGCCGAATTCACCTCTCAGGATGTGGTACTAACTCTGTTTTTTTGTTGTTTCTTGTACTTCTCCAATGATATTCAGTTCTGTCCTTTTTCTCTTTGTCAACAACTTCAAAACACATTCTTCATAAAAAGGAGTTGAATTAGTACTAAAAATACACAAGTCACATCACAGTAGGGCACATGGTTCAGGACCTGACTTGTTCTGTCCGTAGAAAGAAAATTGTTATTGGTTTTGACAGATTAACTGACCCCATGGAAATGCAAACTCTGTGTTTAAAATCCAAGTGAGTTGTCCACACATTAGTCACTGAGGTTAGGTGGAGCCTTGTCTCATCAGTATTCCGCACTCTGCCTTCAGATGAAAGCAAGTAAGAAGCTTCCTTGGATGAAGAGAAAATAGAAGGAATCTTATCTGAGACCAAAGTCTGACATCATTCACTCATACCCAACTCCCATTAACTTCAATCAGCTTCAGCTTCTCATCAGAAAGAATTTTGCTGCAGGAAAGAATTTTGAACTTCACTGATAGTATTACAAATGGATCAAGGCTTATAATAATGAGTTTAATATCTTGGATGCAGAAGGAATAATTGGATTCTAGCAAGTCTTTTAAAAATTATTGGCTTACTGAATTTTATTTTAATGTAAATTTTAAAGTAGATATATATTGCATATAGCTGTATAGATGCAAAGACCCCGAAGTATAAAATATTATTTCAGCATTGCATGAACAGTTTCAAATTATGGGTTGAAGGAGTGTGACACCTGTCAGAGCAAGGAATGTGCATTACGGTTAATTTGATTGTGAGAATAGCACCAGGTTCTTACATGTAACTGTTTTACCATGTGGGCTTCTTTGTTTCCTCTTTGTCAGTCTCAAATTAATAATAATAATAAGTGAACAATAATCAGCACTAATCTTAATACTGTTACTTGATATACTTCACATTACTTGTGTTTCTACTATGAGCAAAGGGGAGTTATATATGCATTATCTTGTTTGTTCTCACTGCAGCCCAGTAAGGTAGATGACATCACACTGTTATCCTCATCTTACCAATGAGCAAACAGGAGTCTGGAAAAGTTAAATTTTCCAGATCACATACTCAGAAGAAGTAAGAACAGAAAATCAAGGCAAGGTTTGCTTCAAATGAAAGTTCACATTGGTTTGTATTAGTTTGCACAGAGACCACAGGATCCCTTTGTTTTTGTTTTGTTTTTCTATTCACAGCAGCTTAAAGCAAACTCCTTGCTGGATGCAAATCACATGCATCAAAGCAGAATCCCCAGCAGCAGAGGCATCCTTGCTAGCAACAGAGCATAACTGTGCTGTGCGATTTGTATTAGCAACCGTGCAGGAAGGTGTTCTGTGGTTTTAAGAAGCTTAGGTTTGTGTAAATGGCTGTGCTTTTTGGGAATTTTAATTCTTAAAACAAAAAGGCACTTATCCTGAGGTTTCACGGATACTCCTCTTGATCCCTTCCTTCAAGCCTGTTTTATTTTAGATACACATAATGAGAAGGGAGACCACAGCTATTACTGACTCTGTGTTAAACGTTACTGGAAGATATAACCCACACCCTTCTCTTATATTAAGGAGTACAGAAAATAAGCAAAGATAACCAGGTTTCCTGCTTCAGGAAATATTGCATCTTGAAAGATAAACTGATGGTCCCACAAAAATAGTGTATGTATCTAGACGAACAGCTTGCTTATCAACATACTTCCAAGATTCCTTCTTACTGTGGAAAATTCTGATGCTGGAAACTGCCTGGTTCCAGTCAGTGCCTCACCTTGTAAGAAAAACTAAAACCCGTCCATGTTGCTGCCCAACATTTGCAGCAACATGGACCGGACTGGAGGAGATTATGCTAAGTGAAATAAGTCAAGCAGAGAAAGACAATTATATGGTTTCACTCATTTATGGAACATAAGGAATAGCAGGGAGATCGGTAGGAGAAGCAAGGGAAGAATGAAGGGGGGGTGGTAAACAGGGGAAATGAACCACAAGAGACCCTGGACTCTGGAAAACAAACTGAGGGTTTCAGGGTGGGGGGATGGGCTAGCCCAGTGATGGGTATTAAGGAGGGCACGTATTGCATGGAGAACTGGGTGTTATATGAAAACAATGAATCATGGAACATTACATCAAAAACTAATGATGTACTGTATGGTGACTAACATAACAATAAAAAATTAAAAACAGAACAACAAAAAGAAAAAACCTAAAACCCTATAGCCCAGCCCTAAACTTTGTAAATATCTTGGCCTCTTTTTCCATTTTGAGACATTGCTAAAACCCTGCCAAGGACTATTGATTTTATTAGCATATTACCTAGCTACTCAGAGGTCCGGCTCGGGAATGAGACTGGTTGGGTTAGAATCCTGGTTTGGCCAGTGGTCACTTGGGTGATCTCAATAACTCATTTAAGTCTCTCCAGATGTTGGCTTTCCCTGTAAAACTGGGTTAATAATATTGCTTTCTTCAGCCGCTTATTGTGAATTAGGTAAAATAACAAATGTAGAGGCCTTAGAATAGTGACTCAGAACTCAATATCATTTGTTATTTTCCCCCTTCTATGTAAGGCCTTCATCAGAAAAGGATGTCAATAATCTCTGTCTTAGTTTCACCCCATGTTCAGCTGGGTTTTATTCTCTGTTTAATCTTTTTAAATATCCCTTCTTCCTATGTTCTGACTCCCTCAGGTGTTTACACACGGCACCTGCAGACAGTGTCCCTTCTGGATGGTCCTTTCCTAATCCCCTTCCCAGTGTGACCTGAATGACTTTTTGCCCTGTCTTCTTGCCGATCTGATCATGTTGATATGACTGAGTTTATGGTTGTGGGTAGTATTGATATTTTCTCCAAATAATATGATTCATACTTTAGCAGGTATCTTCAGTGCTTTAACTCAAAGAAAGGACATAATAATACATAAGTAGCTCAGGTAAGGAAGGAAGTGTATCGGTATTTTGGTACTATTTAAATAGTAGCTATTGACCCCATAACTTGGAATATTCCACTTTTTAAGACAGAAGGGAAGATGCAAGGTATAAGCTACTTTCTTCTTCAAGAACACAAGGAAAGTCTAAACTTTCACTAAAAAACACCGTGCAACTTAAATTCTGAGGTTTGAGTTGTTGTCACAACATCTCAGAGCTGTCTCTGACAATTTTAATGATCTTCTTTAGCAAAATTTGCCAGTTTTGAGGCCAAGGAAGTTCTTGAGCAATTGGAGGAAATTTACACTTCCAAATGAAAATTCAGTCTTTGAGAATCCCAGATAGTTTTCAGAAAATAGTATTTTAAAATGGACCTATTACTGAGACACAGACATAAGTTTAAGTAACTGTTTCTTCTCTGGACGTTTTGTTCCACATAAATAGTTTGCTAGCATTAATCATTTCGTACCTTTTGTGAAGAAATTGTTCTCATCGATTTTTTTTTTTCACATTTCCATACCTCTTTGGGGCAAAGTACTAATTGCCTCTGGGTTTGAACCATCTTTTCAAGGAGATTTGTAAAGTGACCAGCCTTGGAAGATAGAGATACGTAATGTTTTCTTCTGTGATGCGGATACTCTAGTTACTGCTGTTGCTGAAAGGAATGTAGCCTTTGTCTCTGAACCAAGAGTCTAGTATCATCTATCAGCATCCATGAAACAGTGGCAGGCTAGCTTGCAAGTGGAGTAAAATGGCAGACTCTTCAAAGTTCTCGACGGTTTTTGTGATAATTTTCATGACAGGATAATGGCTTTTTGCAAGAGGGAGGATGAAAGCCTCACCATCAATTAGCAGAATTTGAGGGACATCAGTGAGAATTCAAGGTGAACATGTTAACCAAATGTATGGCCAATTGGACAATAATGGAATTCTACCTATGGCCTGGAAATGAGGAGAGAGTAATTCGACAGAAGTTGTAGGCTGAGCAGAGGAAGGTGGGCTCCACAGTAGCTGCCTGAGCTGTACGTTGGTTATACTAGCTTTCCTGTATATGGGGCGGGGGGAGGATTCTCTGCCAGTCTAGTGGTTGGCGACTGGTCTGTTCCATTATAACAACTAGTACTAACATTCTTCCTGGGTGGGCAGAAGGGTTTCAGACAAGTAGAAAAGTTCTGACAGAAATTTAGGGAAAAAGCCACTTGACTTTTATAAAGTAGACCCTGATGGTTTATGACACTTGTTCACTTGGCTGGGTCTGTTCACATGGGGACATGTTTGAGGTCCGTATGGATGCTTGGAGTCTTTTTGATAGTAGGATTACTTAAATGCTTATTAAGAAAAATTTAACAGATTTGGTCCCGGGGTCTGTCATCTAATCACTAAGAGTGACTAATGCAAGGGCACACTTATGGGAAATTTCTCCAAGAGCCAAGATCATATAGAAATTTGTGAGTATTGTTGGAGACAGTGCTCATAAGTCCTTTGGGTTTTTGGATGACTTGTGAGAAAAGGGCCCTTTGATAAGCATATTTGATGCTTATTCTCCTTTCCTCTCAAAATGAAGGAATTGCAAATAAGATTTTCAAAGAATAACACCACCACCCCAACTACTGGTTTAAAATAGTTGTTCAGAACATAGAGAACCTCTTTTTTTTTTCCTTCTTATTTTATTAATGAGGAATTTTGAAAAATTATCTCTGGAGCAAGGACTTATGGACAATAGCTGAATTAACAGTGCATGAAACTAAAATTGTGTTTCATACAAGGCATTCAGTATGGAATAGCTATGGTGAGACAAGGTAACCAAAGATTCAGTTTGATAATGTAATAATATAAATGTTTTCATTGTTGTTTAACCATGAAATTAATCAAAGACTAAAGGAAATAGAGGTCAGTTATAAAGCCAGGAGAATAAAGAAAGCAGAGAATGAGGAATGCTTAAGAGCCTGCTCAGAAACAAGGAGCTAGAAATTAAGGTGAGTCTTTGTCTCTTAGCATTTTTTTTCCCTCCAAACCAAGGAGGACCTGAGAATTTTTATCTGATTCTCACTGATATGGGGGGGGGGGAGGATTGTTTGTCCATGCACCACGATGCTGGATAAGAGTAAATATTAACCTGAAATCCTATCCATTGGGAGATAACTCTACCCAGTCTTTTACATTTCAGCAAGTGTTATGAGCAAAGACACTGGGTGGCTTTTGTTCTGGAATATCTGTTCAAAGACGTTTGTGTTGTGAAGAGCCTTGGACAATAGAGATAATGTCTCCCTCAAGAACAGCGGACATGTTTGCTTACTGTCCAGTATAAAAATGATGTTTCTTTTCAGGGCAATTCAGGAAGACTTGCCTAGAGCCCGCTATAAAAGATTTGGGTTTTCTAACTTGCGAGTAGAGCAAAATCTCGGCCCTTTTGCAGTTAACACTTTGTCAAGTTAGTCCGTCTTACACTGTGTGTTCCCTGGCTATACAAGAGAGGTGCTGACTCTGTTTCTACCCTGGATGGCCCTTGCACTCCTCCCCCCATCCCCTCCCCCCCAACCAGCACTGGAGAAACGAAGTTGTCTAAGTCCTCGGTCTGTGTTTCTAACATGTAAATGCATTTTGGGTAGGAAAGCTTGCAGCCTTGCCTCCACTTTGTCTTCTGGAACATTTCAATCCAATCTACTGACTGGTGATCCCCCACCCAAATCCTGGTGTCTCCCCTACTTTTCTCCCCAACATACTTTATAACTTGGAGTCTAGGTCCATTTGCTAAAATCTAATCCACAAAATCTGGTTCATTGACTTGATAGTTTCCTAAATGATCAGTTTGCCAAATATGCATGCTTTTTAATGCATGTATTAAAGTTTATAGCTCTTTTTAATGATAGCTGTATTTGTTTTCCTATAATTTCCCTGCACCTAATAATTCTATTTGTTTTTCCATGATTTGCTGGGGACTAGAGCAAGGAGATGGGACTGCTCTGCTCTCTCCCAGAGCGGGGAGAAACATGGAATTGGCTTTTGGCAAACTAGCACTCAGTGAAGTGGTGTGTTTTCTGCAATTTCAGACACTTAAGTCAAAAGAGGAACCCCCCCTCCAGCTTTTACTTGAAAAAGTGTGAGAAGGAGAATTTAGTTTCTAGCAATTTGTGGAATAAAAGCATACTCAAAGAGGACGAAACAACAGGGGTACTTGTACTCTGCACATCTCACATACTTAGAAGTAGCGAGATCTGCATTAAGACAAAGTATTTTCCAGTCATATATAATGTAGTACTAGCTTCTTAGGAAGATGGCAGTATAGTCACCTCAAGATAGATGAAATTGACTTCCAATGAAGGATTCCAGGTCAACAACTCCAAATCCTAGAAGGAAGTGGTATCTCATTGTGGTTTTGATTTCCATTTTCCTGATGGCTAATGTTGTTGAGCATCTTTTTATGTGCTGATAGTGCATTTATACTTTTTCTTTGGAGAAATGTCTATTCACATCCTTTGTCCATTTTTTAATTGGGTTTTTTATCTTTTTGTTATGAGTTGTGAGAACTCTTTATATAATCTATACAAGTCCCTTAATAGGCATAAGGTTTACAAATATTTCTTCCCATGGCTGTCTTTCACTTTCTTTTATGTTGTCCTTTGAAGCACAAAAGTTTTAAATTTTGATGAAGTCCAGTTTGTCTATTTTTTCTTTTGTTGTTTGTATTTTTGATGTCATATTTAAGAAACCAGTGCCTGCTGCAAGGTCATGAAGATTTACTCCTATTGTTTCTTCTAAATATTTTATTGTTTTAGCTTTTCCATTTAGGAAAAATAATTTCCAGGTCTTTGATCCATTTTGAGTTAATTTTTATGTGTGTTGTGGGGGGGGTCCCACTTCATTCTTTGACATGGAGATATTCACTTATCACAGTACTACTTTTTGAAAAGACTCTTCCTTTCCTGTTGAATTGCATTGTTAAAAGACAAGATTTAACCCTTGTTGAAAATCAGTTGGCTATAAATGTGTTTACTTCTGAACTCCTAATTCAATCCCATTGATCTGTGTGTCTTTCCTTATGCTAGTCCCACTTTGTCTTCATATTGTAGCTTTATAGTAAAATTTGAAATTGGGTTGTGTGCGTCCTTCAAGTTTGTTTCTTTTTCAACATTGTTTTGGCTACTTAGGGTCCCTTGCATTTCCATATGAATTTTATGATCTTGTCAATTTCTGCAAAAAGAGAAACTGGGATTTTCATCGCAGTGACATTGAAAATGTAGATCGGTTTGGGAAATATTGTTGTCGTAGGTCTTGACTTTTGTTTAGATATTCTCTAAGTTGTTTCAGCAATGTTCTAGAGTTTTCTCAGGGTAAGTTTTGCACTTTTGTTAAATTTATTCCTGAGTATTTTATTACTCCTGATGCTATAGTAAATGGAATAGTTTTCTTAATTTTATTTTATATTGTTGATAGTATAAAAATACAAATTATTTTGAACATTGACCTTGAATACTGAGACCTTGTTAAAGTGGCTTATTTTTATTAGTTCCAAGAGTTATTTGTGTATTCTTAAGGATTTTCTATATACAAGATCATATCATCTATAAAGAGAGATAACTTTACTTCTTAATTTTCAATCAGGATGCCTGCCATCCCTCCTTCCCTCCCCACCTCTTCCTTCCTTCTACCCTTTTCCCTCCCCTCCCCTTCCCTTCCCTTCCCTTCCCTTCCCTTCCCTTCCCTTCCTTTCCCTTCCCTTCCTTTCCCTTCCCCCCTCCTTTCCCCCCTCCTTTCCCCTAATTGCCCTGACTATAATCTTTTATACAGTGCCGAATAATAGTGGTGAAAATGGTCATTCTTACCTTGTTTCTGATCTGGGAGAAAGCCGTCTGTCTTCCAGCATTATAAAGTCCATGTAATTTTCATAGATACCCTTTATCAAGTTGAGTTTGTTCCCTATTGTTACTAGTTTGTTGATTGTTTTTATCTTAAAGAGCTGTTGAATTTTGCCAAAAGCTTTCTTTGCATCTAATGAAATGGTTGTATGTTTTTTTGTCCTTTGTTCTATTGATACAGTGTTATTAAATTAGTGGATTTTTGCATGTTTAACCAACCTTACATTACTGGGATAAATTCCACTTGTTTGTTGTATGTAATATTTTTTATATGGATTTGGTTTGCTACTATTTTGTTGAGGATTTTTTATGTCTGTATCCACAGAGACCTTGGTATACAGTTTTCTTTTCTTGTGATGTTTCTGTCTGGTTTTGGTATGAGGGTAATAATAGTCACAAAGAATGGGCTAGGATATACCCCCCTCCTCTCCTATTTTTGGAAGTTTCAAGAACTGGTATTGATTCAACTTTAAATGTTTAGTAGAATTCATTGGTGAAGCCATCTGGGCTTGGGCTTTTCTGTATGGAAAGCTGTAAAAATTCCTAACTCATTCTTTACCTACTTAAGGTCTATTCATATTTTCTCTTTCTTTCTTTCTTTCTTTCTTTCTTTCTTTCTTTCTTTCTCTCTCTCTCTCTCTCTCTCTCTCTTTCTTTCTTTCTTTCTTTCTTTCTTTTGAGTCAGATTTGGTAGTTTGTGTCTTTCTAGTAATTTGTGCATTTCATCTAAGCTGTTCAGTTTGTGGCATGCAATTATTAATATTATTGCTTTATAATGTTTTTAAAATTGTTGTTTCTTTAAGGTCAAAGAGTAAAGGGAAACTCTGTAGTCCCTCAGATATGTTACATTTACTTACTACACAGCCCTTTTTGTTCTGTTCTCTGGTTAGTTTTCTCTCTCCCAAAGAGTGCTGCTGAGTTACAGACGTGATCATGAGATGCATCAAAATGCATATGCCAAGCTGATCTATTTTCCAAATTCTGCTTTACAACATGCATAAAAGAAATTACATTTTCTTAGATACTTGAAAACGGTTTCTAGAAATACTAAGAAGTGTAAGAGCCATCTACGTATCGATATTAAATGGGATGCAAAGGTTCTGTTACTTTCAATACATTGTTTCTTCTCAAGGAATGAGAAAATCTTGTAATTACAAAAGTAAATCAGAAGGCATGTCAAATCATCATGTGTGATAAAAGCTGTATTTTACAATGTGTGAGAAATCAGAGAACTGGGGATGTAACGGATTTGTGAGAAGAACTCAAAACGGAATAGGTTTTTATATTTTCAGATGTAGCTGTGAGGCAGGACTTTTCTCTGCCCATTCTGCTGTGCCAGATTTACTTGATTAATTGTGAAGCTTTTATTTGTCAGGCATAGGGCCTTGTCTCTATAGTCTGAACTGATCTGTCGTTGACAGAGAAATGGGGCAGGCCGAATAATGCTGTACCCCCCCCCCCAAGATACGCAGCGCCTGATCTCTGTTTTTTGGGGTTTTTTTGTTTGTTTTGTTTTTGTTTTTTAAGATTTTATTTATTTATTTGACGGAGAGAGATCGCGAGAGAGGGAACACTAGCAGGGGGAGTGGGAGAAGCAGGCTTCCTGCTGATCAGGGAGCCCGATGCAGGGCTCGATCCCAGGACCCTGGGATCATGACCTGAGCTGAAGGCAGACGCTTAACGACTGAGCCACCCAGGCACCTCTACCACCTGATCTCTGGAACCTGTGAATGCTACTTCATATGGAGGATAAAAGGATTTTGAAAATGTTTATAGATATGTTTAATTTCAGGATCTTGAGATGGGAGAATAATTTGGATATCATCTGGGTGGGCCCAAAATGCAGTCACAAGTATGATTGTAAGTGGAGGTCAGAGAGATTTGACACACGGACACAGGAGAAGACTGTGGTGGCATGGGGACCTGAGTAATTTCTACCAGCAGCCAAGAAACTCCATCCAGCCAATGTAAATTACTTGATGAGACCACAGAACTCATGATTGAGCTAAAATGTTCACTGTAGTTGAAGACTCTGTACCACTTTTCAAGCCTTAATTTTATTTCATTCCCCTTAACATTTTTTTTTTAAATTTTGAACATAATTTTTTAATGTACCATGTGACTGGTTTAATGCTATCAAAGTGGCCCAGATATATGAGCAGTCCAAATTCTAACATAAATACAGACAAACCTAAACTACGATCATCCCAAATTAATAAGCAGCCCTTAAAAAACTGATAGTGGGCCAGGGTTGACTTTTCTCCCCAAATACATAAACTTGTTTTCTTTCTGGATCGTTGCTTTGACAGTAACTCACAGGAAAAAGAATACAATGCAAAGAGAGCTAGAGGGAAGTGGGTTATTTATAGTTCAGCTTTCTACAGGCACATCCACAATATGCAATTAGTTTGAAAAGCTAGGAGCTGTAAAGAAAAAACAAGATCATCTTGCCCTGAAAAAAGATGATTTGTTTTGGGCTTTGATATATTGCTTCTATTAATTTATATTAGAATTTTAGTGGCAGTGATATGAGAAGAGGGATAGGCTTGAGTGAGGAGGTGATTATTATTCTGCATCTGGAGGGGGGTGTGTGTGTGTGTGTTTATTCACACTTCCACTTGGAAAAGGAGAAGAGTTATCCCACTACTTTCTCTTTATGGTGCCTTTTTAAAATCGAGGTTCTATGTGAAAGACTGATTTAAAAATGGAAAACAGTTGGGGCGCCTGGGTGGCTCAGTGGGTTAAATGTCCAACTCTTGGCTTCAGCTCAGGTCATGATCTCAGGGTCATGGGATCGAGCCCTGTGTTGGGCTCTGCCTTGGACGTGGAGCCTGCTTAGGACTCTCTCTCTCCCTCTCCCACTCCCCCATTCTCTCTCTCTGTCTCTTTAAAAAAAAAAAAAAAAAAAAAAGGAAAATAGCCAAACTCAGTGGAGGTCTTCTTTCAGATTACACAGGATGAGCACATGGGCCTACCACCTCCAGTGTTTTCAGTGCTACCTTTTAAGAATTGTGTTAATAACAACACAAATTTAGATGTTAATGGTGTAAGAACTAAAAAGAAAGTAGCAGAATTTGGCAGTTACAACAAAGACAGAAAAAAACAAATGAGAGGAGCGCCTGGGTGGCGCAGTCGTTAAGCGTCTGCCTTCAGCTCAGGACGTGATCCCGGCATTCTGGGATCAAGCCCCACATCAGGCTTCTCCACTAGGATCCTGCTTCTTCCTCTCCCACTCCCCCTGCTTGTGTTCCCTCTCTCACTGACTGTCTCTGTCAAATAAATAAAATCTTTAAAAAAAAAAAAAAAGAAACAAATGAGAGAGAGGAGAGGGTAAGAGAGGAGAAAGGGGGGAAGATAGTATCAGACAGTGTGGAAGTAATTTTGCACGTAAATCCTTTGCCCACTATGTGCTTGAGAACTTAGTGTAAGCACTAGTCACAGTTTGGATCACCTGATGAAAGATGGGATGTTGCACTGGCAAGACTTTTAGTGTTAATCTTCAGTTCCAAGAGTGATTTAGAATCAGTGGTCATGATTTTGCCTTTGCAATATTGAATTTCTTCATTTATTCTTTAGTGGGAACAATACTGAGATTTGTCTTACATTTCAGATGACATTTCATTTCATTTGTCCACATCAGCATGAGGTAAGTTATTGACTATATATGACTATATAATTATCAATAATCATAGTTGTGATTATTAGCTTACGGATGAGGAACATGTGCCAAGCACAGTGCTGAGGACGTTACATCCCTTACCTCGTTTAATCTAAACAGCAGTGTGAGGGAGTATCTGATGTGCATGTTATTGTGAAGATAACTGGTGTTTACAGATACAGCTTTTAGGGTATAGATTTTGGATTTCAACACAGTCTGAGGCATTTCTTTTATCACCTCATTCACACACTCCATCATTCATTCACCAAATTTTTGAGGACATTCCTGGCTCAGGGGATTCACAAGTGAACAATAAAGTAAGTACCAGATCTCAACTCTGCTCCCATGGAGATTATGTGCTTGTTGAGAAAGATGTAATGAAGAGGTACAATAAACAGGTTTTGGGCTTTGATATATTGCAAATTGGACGTTCTGATTAATTATAAAAGGAAAAAAAATCACAGAGTAACCAGGGTGAGGTTAATACTTGAGGTAAGAAGATCCCCAGGGAAGACATCTCTGAAGGGTGTAACATCTGAACTGAGACCACCAAAGTGAGAAGAGCCAACCATACAAAGTACAGAGGGGAATAGGAAATGTGAAGGCCCTGAGGAAGGAAGGAGTTTGGCATGTTTGAAGGATGAAAGCAGGTAGTGTGGCTGCAGTACGTGAACTCAGGGGGAAATGTAAGGAGAGGGGCCTGGGTCACATAGAGCCTTTCCCCCTATGGTAAGGAGGAATTGGGATTTTATTCTAAGAAGACAGAGAAGCTATTATCGGTCTAAATTCGGGAAAGTGATAGTGTGTTTTACATGATTGCTCTAGTATTCTGAAAAATCTGTGATTATTTCCAAGCCTGATCCATATTGTTATTCAAGATGGTGGATCAAGAAGATGGAAGAAGAAATTTAAAACTTTGGAGTGACAGTGGTTTTTAAATGGGAAACCATGATGATGACTCTGGTTTTTAACTCTGGTTATTGTTTGGGGCAGGATTTTGGCTTTGGGGTGGAAAATGAAATGAAAGAAATATTCTTCCTCTGGGGTAATTTCCCGTCCATCTGGATGTTCCCACTGAAAATAAATCTTCTTTCCCCAGAGCAGAGATTAGCCCATTCAGCTGGAACTTTTCAAGATAAATGTTTCATATTCACTGGTTAAAATAAATGGCTCTTGAGACAGGGAAGCAATACTCATTTTCAGTTAGAATCTAGCAGTTCCTTCTTTTTCGGATAAGTCTATCTCCAGTTAGAATGCAAAATACCAAAGAAGTGCTTACTTGGCTCATCAAGGAATGTAGTTTAATATCTTTGAATAGATGAACCAGATTAAAAGAACCCATGGTATTATCAGAGGGTAATGAATGATTATCTTTTGGGGATTCATTTGGAAATTATTGAAATGACAAAGCTTTCTTCTAAAAACAGGAATATTGAAGATATTTCTTTTTTTTTTTTTTTAGAAGTTTAATTGACATACAACATTATTTTTAGTTCCAGGTGTAGAACATAATGATTGATTTAATACTTGTATACACTGCAAAATGTTCACGATAATAAGTCTAATTACCATCCAGCAACATATAAAATGGCAAAAAACATTTCTTGTGATGAGAACTTTTAAGATTTTGGGGGGCAACTTTCAATCATGCACTACAGTATTCTTGACTGTAATCACTGTACATTATATCCCAGTGACTTATTTATTTTATAACTGGAGGTTTGTACCTCTTGAGCCCCTTTACCTAATTCCTCCCCCACCAACCCCACCCCCCATGGCAACCTCCATTCTGTTCTCTGTATCTGCAAGTTTTGTTTTATTTATGCATGGTGAAGAAATGCCATTTGGTAAACTTTTCAATCCACTTGTTTTTGGTGCAGTGACCTTCCAGCATTCTTATCTAGTCAAATTCATAGCTCTGAAACACAAACGAAGCTTCATATAGTAAATTAGTATTATTTTACTGATTTTAAACATGTTTTCTCCTTTTATGGAAACAGGAGACAAATATAAGGTTCCTATTTCTTTAATGAAGTATGCATATGAAAAATCACCACTGATGTAGCTTTCTATGGAGTATTCTTTCTTTTTTGGTCTTTTAAGCCTGAAATGTATTATTTCTCTTAAATTGTGTTTTCTTAGCCTGTCTCAAATGAGCCCTCCAGAACTCAAGCCCTAGACTACTACTAGTCTGAGTGAAGTGACAAGGAAGGGAGGATAAGGAGGCTAAGGTATTCCCCAAAGGTGACTCTGCCAGTGTTTTCCAGAGCCTGAGAGACCCAGCTGAGACTTTGAAACACTTCAAATCAAGAACATGTATTTTCCTTCTAAAATGAAACTCAAGACGTTAAGCCCTTAAAAGTCATAACTTCCTGAAATCTTCTATAAATATAAGTCTTCCTAGGTTCTGAAAACGGAGATTTATTGGCATCCTCTAAATTTTAAATGTTTCAAGAGATAATTGAAATATCTTGTAAGGTAAACATAATGGTGGCTATTTAAAGTTTTGCCTTATAGGGTGTATATAGTGATGAAATATGGACCTTATAATAAAAATGACCCCCTCTTTATACTAATGCTTCAATGCTACTGGGGTCTACTCATGACTATGAAACTGCTGGAAGAATAGGATGCACACAGCACTTCCTCCTTTTTTTTTTTTTTCCTCCTAAATTACACAGATTACACTGATTATACAGAAAGGCCAAATGGTTTAGTTGGCAAGGTAGGTCTATGACTGGTGCTTTCTTTATCCTTTAAATAGCCTGGCCATTTCTGAAAGCTGTTCCACACACACATTCTAAATCCCAGGCAGGTGCCATCCTGGATAAATCCCAATATGCTGGACTTTGACTCTGGCATGTCCTCTTTTAAATGTCCTCTTATACACTATTGCTTGTCTCTTGGCTCGCTCTTGTGGTTGTAGAACACCTTCTTACACTCGTCCCTACTAAGAACATGATGATTGAGAATGACACACACACCAGTTAAGGAGGTATAAAATTTTTTTAAGATTTTATCTAGAAATTCAAGGAATGGAGCTCTGGGTTGGAATATCAGGCAGTGTCAGACTCAGGTGAGGAAAACCCTTCTTTAATGACCTTTTGTAATTCCATCACAGAGATGACATTTATTCTATTTGCTCTTAACATTGGCCTTTCTTTTTTTTTTTTTTAAGATTTTATTTATTTATTCGACAGAGATAGAGACAGCCAGCGAGAGAGGAAACACAAGCAGGGGGAGTGGGAGAGGAAGAAGCAGGCTCATAGCAGAGGAGCCTGATGTGGGGCTCGATCCCAGAACACCGGGACCACGCCCTGAGCCAAAGGCAGACACTTAACCGCTGTGCCACCCAGGCGCCACAACATTGGCCTTTCTAACATGCATGGTCCAGCTGTGCTGATGGGTGTTTTAAAGCATGCCTACCGTCCCATCAGGAAGGTTGAGGGAAGGGGAATCAGAGACTATGATAAACTTTATGTCATTTCTTAAAGGTATTTTGGTCTCTTCTGCCTTAAAATAAATAGTTCTAACAGAGAAGTCTTAATCTTTCCTAGATCTTTAGGTGGAATGCTGTATCTGAGAAAATGCATGTATGTACAGTGTATGTGCAAAAGTGCATAGGCAGGGGTGGGGCAGGGGCAGAGGGAGAGGGAGAAGCAGACTCCCCGTCAAGCAGGGAGCTCTACTCAGGGCTCAATCCCAGGACCCTGGGATCATGACTGAGCTGAAGGCAGATGTTTAACACCTGAGTCACCCAGGTGCCCCCTGTTTTTAGTAAGAAAATATTCTTTTATAGCGTAGTACTCGTATAGTTTATATTGTGTTGAAATCCTATGAAAGATGCAATGGATATATATCACCTAGTAATGCTTGGATGAAAAGTTCACATGGCCTTAGATGATAATGAAGCCAGGAACCTCACCCTTACCCATGAGTTTGCCAACAGGCTGAGCACCCTGAGCTTCACCTGCGGAAGCAGAAGATGTCAGGACTGTGTGCTCCCCTGGGTGATAACAGCCACTTTGAACAATAAAGAAGACAATTAGAACGCATAGGTAGAAATCAACAACAGAGATAGTCCATTTGATGTGGGAAATGTTGGGGTTCGGAGCCAATGGCCAAGAAAGAATTCTTGAGATGTCTTTGGTGCAAAAAGGTGGTTTTATTAAAGCATGGGGACCCATGGGAAACAGAGCTGCACTGGGGTTGTGACAGGTGACTGAATATATACTTTCAAGTTGGGAGGGGATTAGGGACAGCACAAGCCTCCCAGGTATTTTGGAAGCAAGTTTCCAGGATGCTGAGGGAGCTAGCTGTTGTTAGGAAAAGGTCATTTATTATCGTTTAGTAAAACCCTGGTCATGAGACCCTTCAGATGTATTTCTGAGGACCCTATGCTTGGGGGATGATTGCCAACTTGTATTCTTGAGGGTGTAGTGATACAGGAAGTTTCCAAGGGAATTTTTATATGTTAAAGTAGACTTACAGGATGCTTGGGGGGTCAGGCTAAGTTTGCCTCTTGCCCTTAGCAAAGTGTCAACTGAGTTCCCAGAGGAAGGTCACTCTGCATTCTCTGCATTTCAAGGACATGTCAGTGGGCTATAAGTAGTAAGGAAATTTAATTTTTCTTTTGCCTTTGTTTCCCACATCCCATTCATTCCATAACTACCTACAGAAAGTGTGTTAATTATACACGCAAATGCTTCATTTACAGCAGTGGGGATGCATGCCATTGTAGGAAAGAGTTGTAGAGCTTTCAACAAAAGACAGAACTATGGGATACTAGCTGGGAAATTCTGCTTTCCATTGAGTTATTAGTGTTTTGCTATAAAAACTTCTGATATTCATGAGCATAATGATTTATATTTATTAAGTGCTTAGGTACTTCTCATATTATCTCATAAAAAATTTCAACAGAAGCCTCATTATACTAATGAGGACACTAAGAAACAGAGGGTAATGAGTCTCTTAAGGTCATGTGTCTAATAATTAAAAAAAAAAGAACGCAGAATTTGCAGCATGCCAAACTGACTCTAGAGTCCCACTTCTAACCACTAGGCGTGTGGCCTCCTTATGGAATAAATGGGATGGCTCTTAGTACTTTCTGATCAACCACCCTGAGTTTAAAAATGAAAAAAAAAGAGGGGGTGCCTGGGTGGCTCAGTCATTAAGCGTCTGCCTTTGGCTCAGATCATGATCCCAGGGTCCTGGGATGGAGCCCCATGATCTCTGGGTACTGGAATTGAACCCTGTAGTCAATCAGCTGGCCTCTGAGCTCAGCAGGGAGTCTGCTTCCCCTCTCCCTTTCCTACTGTCCTCCCCCACCCCTGCTGTCTGTCTCTCTCTCAAATGAATAAATAAAATCTTAAAACAACAACAACAACAACAACAACAAAAACACCTTAAAGACTTTAACCACAGTTAGATCCTAAAAGAAACATCTAAGGTAGACCTGGTTAGACCCTAGTGCATTTCCGGTCTGATTAAGTAACAGAACTCTGTAAGAAAAGCTGGGCTTTCCTTAAATATACACTTAAGAGTGGATGCTTATTTATAATCAGCTTAATTATCATCAAGATGGGAATTTAGCTATTAGGTTATTATGCATAATTTAGTGGCTTGAATTTTCCGTTGCCATAATAACTTTGTAAAACAATCTGCCAAAATGCATTGCTTTGTTTTTCTGGCAGGCCAATTTGGGGCTGAAGGAAACTCTTCCATATGCAATGCTTTTGCAACTTGATCAGCTCTGTAGTTGCTGAGGAAAGGAGACAGACTCTGAGAACATTGCCCTGTTAGTTTAATTTGAATGCAGATTTTGCTCATCTAAATTTCTCTGTGGCTTCTGGGATGTTCTTGAATTAGTGTGCTTGCATATGTGTATGCGCACGCGAGCGTGTGTGTGTGTGTGTGTGTGTGTGTGTGCATTTGTGTATGCGGCCCTGTTTGCACACAGCTGTGCATCTTTATTTCCTGTGGTCAGCTCTCTGCTTGATAAATATTTGGAAACTTGTCCCTGGTTGGAACCTGGGGAGAGATGAAACTTTTAAGAGCAGCAGCGTTGTGCTGGGAGTTTGGATTTTGATGATGGCTTTGGACTAGCTAATGAGGTCAGGGACCCACCAGGAGAGTCTGGACGTAGAGGTGACATAACTGTGTCACTCCAGAGGCAAAGCGTTGGGAAATCATTTGCTTTTTTCTGACTGTCATCTTCTTCATCCATCAGTTGGGGCTTGAGGAGATTGATGTGAATGAGGTGATTTCCAAAGTCCCATTCTCGTCCTCAGTTCTATTATTTTTTATGTGGTTCTGCCTTGTAAAGTTATTTTCCTTTTTGAAAAGTGAGAATTGAGACTGTCTGCATCTGTACACAGCTTACCTATGAGACTGACAACTAAGGGTGCCTTCGTCAGTGAGACTTTATTCTTTGTTTCACAAAATTCTTACCCGGAAAGAGAAGACTGTAAAGTAGTAAACTTCTTTTTTGCTGCAATGGCTGGCTAAGAATCAATTTATACAACAGCAGACTGATCAAACAGTCTTCTTCCCAGGACATAGTTGTTTATCTGGACAAGTAGCCTCTGTCTAGGGAAAAGATATCGTTCTAATATGCAAATTACTTGCTCATCAAGTGGCTGTTTGCTTAAGACTCCTTTCAGGATCCTCCCCTCACTGTGTCAATGGATCCTAAATTATGATACCATGACTTTTTGCCAAAGTTCATGACACCCATTGAAAGGCCCATTTAAACTACTTGAGACTAATCCCCAAAGCCATATATACCTGACCCCCACCACTTTTCTTTTTAACTTTAGTTTGTGTTAAGTAAGCTTTAGGCCCACCAGGGGGCTTGAATTCACAACCACAAGATCAAGTCTCATGCTCCACCTACCGAGTCTGTCCAGTGCCCTGACCCTCATCCCTTTTAAAATCCACAAAGACTCTGTCCAGGTGGTGTTGCCATTTATTGTAGTAAATAATAGACCCGATTTTACTTGATTATCAAATGATTCTAGTGGTCCTATGGGGAGTTGGCAGTCAAAATGCTCGTTGTTTCCATGTTACAGTAAGTTATCTGAGGTTTTGCTCAGGAGAGCACAGATGATTAGTACCACGCTAGAAACCTCTGGCCTCCTCCTTCTTCCACTGCTTTTTGGGTATTTAGTAGTATCCGAACAAAATTCATTTGTGGTTTTTAGTAGTTTCGATAGGAATATTACGGCTCAGATGGAATATTTGAGAGAAGTGGCTTTATATCACGAAAAAGATTGATACACTTTGCTAATGTGCGGGAACGTGTGCTGGTCTAGCACAGAGTCACTTGGTTAATATTGTGACCGCCACCTGCATATCACCATTCTAAGTCCTTTACAAACTGTGATCTCATGTAATCCTCATAAATGGGTGTGAGGTCTTTCCTCTGACTCTACTGATGATCAGAGAGATTGAGTCCACAGTAATACACAGACTGTGTACACCCAGGCTCTGTGCTCTTCATCACCAGCCAATGCTGCCTACAGCCTTAGTTATAGACCATACAGAACTTTTCACTGAAGAGTTCTGGATGCTAAAATTCTGTTTACCCCTCATTTTAGCATTTATAGGAATGCCACTTCTATTTCAGAGGGTTTTATATTTAGTCAATTCTATAATGTCAAATACTTAATTTAAATACTTACTTTAAAAATAATATCCACATAGACACCAGAAATTCCACTTTGATTTTTCCTTGATGTTTTGATTTTAAAGTATCTTCTGTATGAATGTGTCTATCAGATCAGTTTGCTGCATGCAATGTGGCAAATGGGAAGTCCTTATGGGGGGACACCCAAAAAAGAAAGAAACATGGAAAGAAAAGTAAGTTTCCTTCCTCCTTTATCACATTCCTGAGAGCTTCCTCCCTTCTATGGCAAAACATCTCCCTTTGAAATTTTCCCAGTGCCTGGCCTGATACTCATTCTTCCAAACCATTAAGGTATGAGCTTTCACATCAAACAGCTGGAACCAAAGAGTATATTAAAGGACTGATTCCAGATTTTTTCTCTGGCTCTTAACGAAGTGAAAATGAGCTGCTCCTTCTGAGTCTGTTTTAGCTTCAGGGAATCTACCCAGGTGGATCTCTAGGTCAATTTTAGGACATACTCAACACTGTCCCGCAGAGAGGTGTTGCACAGATCATACACTCCTTGTATCTTGTTGGTTCTGCACGATCGCTGGTAAATATTTAGGCAGGCTGTGATATTTTCTGAGACAAACTATGACAGTAACTGAGGAGGAGATATTTCTCAAGACGGTGGTGATTCTGGACAAGTTAGTTTGTGCCATATCTGCTCATATTTTGGATTTTGTGAAGCTATTTTGTCACGTATCTTGCCACATCATTCATCCTTGTCACTTAGGTTTTTGTTTTGTTTCCCATTTGCTTGCTTGTTTTGTTTTCTTTTGCTCCTCTATTTGCTCTTTGTATGTTTGTGTGTGTGTGTTCCTTCCTTTCTGTTCTTATCTTCCTTTAATCTAGTCCACAAACCATATAAAGATTGATCTAATTTGTAAATCAGGCATTGGCTTTCCATTGCCCTTTTTACTGCCCTGCATGGTGTGGAAACTGCATTAAGAGATGGAACCCCATTCCTTGCAACCCTCCATCTCCTTGATTTACTCCAGGCCCACTAGTATTTTTGTTTGTTGAATATGCTAATTTCTGTTGTGTTTCAAGGCCTCTAGTGATGTTATTCCCTACATTTTCAAATTTCTATCCCAACACTTCACATGATGAAATTCTCTTGATCAATCTCCTGGATACTTGTATCCCATCATAAGATGGGTCTTCACAACGTACCAGAAACCTGTGGGCAACAAAACAAAGATAAATCTCATCTTCCTGCATATTTTAGAATCAATCTACTGAAAAAACAAAAAGTTTAGAAGGGAACCTTTAGTTTCAGATACTACCTGGCAGCTTTATCCTAGAAGGTAAAATGAAGACTTTAAAACTAAGTGAAGACCACAAGAAAGTGTTTAAAAATTCCATGGAGCACAGGGAAAATACTAATAGGAATACAGGTAAAAATTGAGAAAATGCTAAGCTAACATTAACTGTAGAAAGCAAAGATTCTTTATTTACAGTTGTAGTTTGATTCAATCTGGCACGAAAGCTCTCCTTCACCTTTTCACACCTTGTCCCCCATGTGTTTTTCATACAGTCCTTCAAATGTATACTGAAAGTCTAGTAAATATATAAATATAAGTACATTTATGATTTACATGTCCCTGGCAATCATGTAGATTATGAAAAAAATTATAATTTTGCCTTCATAATAAATAAAATACTACATATCAGATATTCTAAAAGTTTAAAACTATGAATTAATAATATGATGTGTACTTTTCAAGTGTTTATCTGTATCTCCTTTCAGACATAGTACTTATTTACAGTGACTTCTGTTCTTCCTCATGTGTATTTGTGTCTCTCTAAAAATTTATATTTTAACTTGTTTACTGTTGCTGTTTCCATTTGCAGAATGTAAACATTTGTGTCAAATTATATTAGAAGCAAACTGACTTGTGAGTTAGGAGGGCCCCCTTCTCTACTTATTTCAAAGCAATTTCTAGAAAGGTAGGTGAGAGAGGGAGGTTGGATCCTTGGGTCCTACTCATGTTGTATGTGTCAAGAATGGAAGTGAAGTTCCTCAGCTGGTAGCCAGAGGATACTATCCTCATTGTTTCATGCATGAAGATATTTTAATAAATGGCATCAGTCATCCTTTATAAAATTCATGGTCTGTGACCTTCTTTCCAGGATACTGGCTGGTATCCGTGCCTTCTCCTTCTTGAGGTTTTTATTAGGCTTTTCCTTTCTTAGAGAGATCTTTCCTTCTGCCACCCAACGCAAAAAATGTTTCCCAACCATAAGTACTCTATTCTAGCATGGCATTTGTTTAATTTTTACCCCTTATCATGATCTATATTTATTTATTGCTAATTATTAATCAATATTGCTTTATTCATTTGCAGTTTGTTTACTTTACCATACCATCTATGAGAGCAAGGGCCTGGTCCCTCTATTTCACTCTAATATCACTAGCACTGATATTAGGGAAGTTGAATAAATTATTAGGAGAGCACCAAATATTCGCATTGATATTTTTAGCCAAACTCTGAGATCCAGCTTTAGCTTCAAATTCAACCTTGGGCTTAAGAAGCCTTAAAAAGCTGAATGACAAGCCTCCAGTATAACTTTTTGCATCCCTAAACATGTCCAAGATAATGATAGTGTGATCATGGAGATTAGCATGCTACCTAAGTAGTATTACTTAATGACTTTTTTATACTGGCCACCACCTTCAAGATACACATTCTCTGTTTTGATAAATTAATACCTTTGAAGGATATATAGCATTGCCTCTGCAGCTAAGAGATTTTTGTGTTTTTTTGCTTCCCAGGTATTGATTTAATTCTTTCAATTCATAGAAAATGATTTTTTTTTCTAGAAACCCCACCACTCTCAGTGTCTTGCTTACAGTTGAAGTATAAATACAACATTACTCCATTTTCCCGTGAATTCCAACAAGCTGACTTATATGCACATTTGGACAGAGTGGGTTTGGGCTGGAGCCCAGGAATATGCATTTTTAATATGCACCAAGCAGGTGGCTTCTCATGAAGCAGTTCAAGGGTGATGAGTTACTGCCTGATACTTATCTCAAGTATTGATGTTATCGATTGATCTAGATCTTTTGTCATCGGTGAAGCTAAAGTGATAGTTTTTCCATTTGCTCAAAATAATGACTGAGGCTTTTTTTTCTGTGTGTATAGCCTCAAGTCAAGGAAGGCCAGGTGTTCAGACAAGGGCTAATTTGTGTTTTTTTTTTTTTTAAAGATTTTATTTATTTATTCAACAGAGATAGAGACAGCCAGCGAGAGAGGAAACACAAGCAGGGGGAGCGGGAGAGGAAGAAGCGGGCTCATGGCGGAAGAGCCTGACATGGGGCTTGATCCGACAACGCCGGGATCACGCCCTGAGCCGAAGGCAGACGCTTAACCGCTGTGCCACCCAGGCGCCCCATGGGCTAATTTGTGTTTTAACTGGCAAACTGAGTTTTGTTTTCATTGATCCAGACTGAAGAGAGGAAGCAGATAGAGATGTGGTTATGATTGTGACAGAGAAATCAGATGTGTGAGCTGTATTCATAATACAGACAGAAATGGGTTTGTGATCAGAACTGTAGGAAGAAACAGATGGTGTAAGACCAGCTATAGGCAGATATTCTCACCAGTCCTCCCAGGGCACAGTCCGCCTGCCTTCTGCCTGTCCCTTCGACAAGGCAGGGTTCTCTGGGTGAGGAAGATTGCCCTCCAATATAGGCACTTGGCAGGTTCTTTGTAGTGAAGGCTGATCATTCGTGACATTGCCTCATTAACTCCAGCCTGCACTCTTGCCCCTCCATATTGCAGATTATCCTGAATGAGTCAATGCTTAGAAGACTTTGCTGTGACTCACTTTCAAGCAGTTGAAACAAAAATACCTTGCCATCAATCATTAATAATATTTCCTGCCAATTTATTTGAATCAGTTTTGAATTCTCTGAAAACAGCCACTTCTGTGAATTTTGGCAGCTCTAAATTTTATGGAAAGCATGTTTGGAAAATTGTTCCTATAGTTTGGTTTTTAGATAAAGAAAATAAAAATTATCCACTTGGAAATGAATCATTCATGAGTGTGGAAGTCCAGAAAAATACTAGGTTAGAAGATAAAGCTGTAAATCTGGAATGTTGGGCTCAGTAAGTTCTAAAGTTCATTTGATTTTATTCTTACTTCCATGATTACATGCTTTTAAGGCTTGATTTTTTTTTTTTCTTGTTAGTAAACTGTATTTGTTCCTTCAGGCCCATCAACACAGGCCCAATAAGATACATGTATTTTTATGTTCTTTCCTTAATGACTTTTGTTGACTAGATAAAATTCAGTTAGGAAGAACAACAGGACTTTGTTTTCAGCTGAGCTGTTTTCTTTTTAATTAAATTCAGTCCTGCAGACCTGAATGAGATCCTGTCTTGCTTCCTGTCATTTGTTTTGCTTTCTTTTCTATTTGATTCATACCATTCCTGACTTCATTTCTTTCTTTCGTGTGTTGGATGCATTCTGCCCTGATTCTTCACTTCTCAGAAATATTTAGGTAAGTGACAACGGGAAAGGAAAGGTGATAATTTACAGCTTTCACCTGTGCCTCAGAATGTTACCACCTACTGTATCCTTTGTAGCCCATGGTCAAGTTATGACCGATACCCACGCCGGTACTGCCACTGTTCCCGAATCTTCGGATTTGCTCCGGTCTCCCCATTTTGGCTGAACATTGAAAGGTCGCCCTGTCTTCACTGCCTGTTATGTCCTCTTGTTGGTGACATTCTGAGTGTGAATGTGGTCAATTTGCCGAGGCTGAGTTCCAAACCCCAACATAAAAGATAAATGTCAGGACCCTGATTTCCTGACTCATAGCTCTTCCTGGCCCAACATGCTGTCTCTGATATGAAAAACTTTTGAGAAGTCCTAATTTTTCTCTTGATTTAACCTCCAAAGCTCAAAAGTAAACGCCGGATGTACTCATTAAATGTATCTGTTAGGCAGCAAAAATATATTCCTCTCATTTATCTAGCAGCTAATAATCACTGTGACTTGGTGGTTAAGTGAATGGGCTCTGCGCCTGGTTGCCTGGGTCCTGACCTGGGTAAGTCAGCTTGGATGACTTATGACCTCAGTTTTGTATTGCATAAAATGAGCAGATGTTATTTCCAACATCATAACATTAACTGAACTGATCCATATAATATATTCAGAATATACCAAGCACACTCTCTGTATTTAATAAATACTAGTAATATGTTATTTCCAAACAAGATGCTAAAGATGTGAAGAATTCAGAATTTCTCTAGACATGACATCTATCTCCAGTACTTGACATTTATATACAGATGATAAAGAATAATCATACATAATCTTGGTGTGACTGGCATATTACTTTGGCCCTATGCTAACCTTGGGGATTGAGCAAGCCCTTTGCCATATTCCTTTCTCCCCCATATTCCACATCAAATTGCAAAGGCAGTTGTGATTAATGTGGATTCTACTCGAGTGTTCCCGAGGAGATGGAGAAGGTGTTACTAGGTATATTTATATAGGACGATCTAAATTACTCAGGTGGTCACTTCTGTCTCCCAGGCTTGATCCCTTAGCCACACCCAGTCTCTGGCACAGATCTTCAAAACGCACTCGCTCTTGCAAACCAAGTTAGTCTTTGCCACAGCAGAACAAAGTCACTGCACTCAGCCAA
>NW_024426885.1:76065865-76114894 GCF_017311325.1 Ursus maritimus | reverse complement strand
CTCTTTCCCCGTGTAGCCCAAGTATGCCTAGTGAGAGTTTCTGTTCATCCAAACAAAAGTAAGTAATTAAAAGGAGATGTGTGTCAGAAGAGGAAAAGGCAGCTCTGCCACCTCAGAGAGAGTTTATTTCTGAGTAGAGATTCTGGAGGTCGGAAGGACTTGCACCTACGGAGTACATGTCTGCTGAATATGGAAGGATGAATACACTTTGAACATCTGGACGTGGAAGGGTGAAAGATGGAAACTGAGAACAAATAGGGAGACAGGGAACTCCAGAGAGAGGATGGTGTGAACATAGGTGGAATGTGTGCCGTACACATCCGGATCTGTGAGCACCATCTTACACGAAACAAGCAACCTTTTTCATGACACATCTCCAAAGGCAAGAGAAACAAAAGATCAATTGAACTTGTGGGACTTCATCAAGATAAAAAGCTTCTGCACAGCCAAGGAAACAGTCAAAAAAACTAAGAGGCTGCCCACGGAATGGGAGAATATATTTGCAAAGGACACTACAGATAAAGGACTGGTATCCAAGATCTACAAAGAACTTCTCAAACTCAATACACGAGAAACAAACAAATCATAAAATGGGCAGAAGATATGAACAGACACTTTTCCAATGAAGACATACAAATGGCTAACAGACACATGAAAAAATGTTCAAAATCATTAGCCATCAGGGAAATTCAAATCAAAACCACACTGAGATACCACCTTACACCAGTTAGAATGGCAAAAATAGACAAGGCAAGAAACAACAATTGTTGGAGAGGATGTGGAGAAAGGGGATCCCTCCTACATTGTTGGTGGGAATGCAAGCTGGTACAGCCACTCTGGAAAACAGTGTGGAGGTCCCTTAAAAAGTTAAAAATTGAGCTACCCTATGATCCAGCCATTGCACTACTGGGTGTTTACCACAAAGATACAGACGTAGTGAAGAGAAGGGCGATATGCACCCCAATGTTCATAGCAGCATTGTCCACAATAGCTAAATCGTGGAAGGAGCCGAGATGCCCTTCAACAGATGAATGGATTAAGAAGCTGTGGTCCATATATACAATGGAATATTACTCAGCTATCAAAAAGAAGGATTTCTCAACATTTGCTGCAACATGGACGGCACTGGAGGAGATAATGCTAAGTGAAATAAGTCAAGCAGAGAAAGACAATTATCATATGATTTCTCTCATCTATGGAACATAAGAACTAGGATGATAGGTAGGGGAAGAAAGGGATAAAGAAAGGGAGGGTAATCAGAAGGGGGAATGAAACATGAGAGACTATGGACTATGAGAAACAAACTGAGGGCCTCAGAGGGGAGGGGGGTGGGGGATTGGGATAGACCGGTGATGGGTGGTAAGGAGGGCACGTATTGCATGGTGCACTGGGTGTTATACACAACTAGTGAAGCATCGAACTTTACATCGGAATCTGGGGATGTACTGTATGGTGACTAACACAATATAATAAAAAATCATTAAAAAAAATAAATAAAAATCTTTCCTTAAATGCAAAAAAAAAAAAAAAAAAAGATGGTCTCAAGGATCTTACAAGTGGAAAGAGGCTTACTCATGCAAATTATTTCAAGAATATTCCAGGGAAAGAATGAACCAAGTGTAAGGTCAAGATGAGTTCAGGGGAGGAGGAGGTCACTGTGGACCAGATTTATCTAGACTTCATGGAGTTTTGAGCTGACCGTGAATGGTGGGTAAGGTGAAGATGAGCCATCATAGATCAAATCATAGAACTGCTTTCTTCCCTTTCCCATGCACTCTATAGTCTTCAGCATTATCCATGAAATATAACATTTTATGATCATTTTTATTCTCCCTCCCTGACAATCACAATAAAATCTAGAATGTTTTAGTTTATGAAAAATCCTACAGAAAATTAACTTTCATAACTTTGTTTCATAGAATGGTTACTGAATCTATTGGTTCAGGTTCTCTGCTCCCACTATTGACTAGCTCTGGGAAATTTACCTTGTAAAAAACTTCCCTGCACTGGATAGGCAAGAGTTATGCAGTAAAAAAGGAAAGCTCACAAGAGAAAATAAGCCATACAACAAGAACCAAACTACCGAGCCACAAATACTTCCCCAGAGCTGCCTGAATGTTTATGGCTGAAGTCTTGCCATTGGCTTTAAAGAGAAAGAAATAACTTCCTTCTGCAGTTTGTCCTCTTTCCCTTTATGAGTTAATAACAGATGAGCCCACGTATCTAGGAATATCTCAGTTTTGAATTCTGCGTGCTTGTATGTCATCACAGCCAAGTACCGCAGGGGGTCTCAGCCCACATCCTCATCTTACCATTCACAGATATGGGTATCGTTTCCTGTGTCTAGTGACGTCATTAAATGACAGCCTTCGAACCCCAATGGGAAGAACTTTAAATATATTGTTAATAATTGGCACAGCACTGAGAGATACACAAACCTCCTCTCTCTGGAATAGTTCTTCAGCCAGTAGTTTCAAGTGGAGGAGTCTTAGGGGCACTCAAGAATCAGACAGTCATCCACCCGAGATTTTCAGGTAACTTCTATCCAGGGTCCACACATAAGATCCAGATAATCAAAGACAATTATTGTAATGCTTATCTTCCAGCTTTTAAAATTTGCCTTTCTTCTTTGCTAGCTTATGGTTTTGGCATGTTATAACAGACATTTCCTACTTTTTAATTATAATTAGCTACAAATATCCTATCCTTAAATTATTTTGTGCACCCTTACTCACACATTGGTATGAGTTCCGCACCTGACTTCATTTTGTTTATAACTTGGCTAAAATATGCCCTCCCACCTGCAATGGGGTTTGTACTCACATTATTTTGAGAACCATCCAGTTTTCTTGGCAGTCAGTTTGTTTCCTTGGTGATTAGACTCGATACTAACTAGATTTTTAAATAGAAAACAAAATAGCAGTCCAGACATTCAGAAGTCTAAAACTCTTTAACAGCACATATATAGAAATATGATTACATTTTCTACATAAACAACACTCTGGGACCTTTTGTAGGACCTAGTCTTTGTAATCAAACTTCAGTGGAGATAGAGCTAAAGAGCATATGGAATGTATTCAGAAGTGTCTCAGTTTTACAGACCTTATAAGAAAGACTCACTGTCTAGGCTCAAACCCAGGCTTTTTTTGTTTTAGATCTAAGCAGTGATAGCTCTTTTACTATTTTATCCCTGACAGTGGAATGCACTTTTGATTAGTTGTTGCAAAATATTACAAGAGTATTGCGTAATTGAATAACATTATTTTGTTTTTTTACTTATTTATTAATCTAAAATTGTTATTTATTATTATTTATTAATCTAAAAATAATGGTCCATAATAATGCTACCTAGGTCCAGTACAAAAGCTACTACCCACCAGTTAGTATAATCAGGATAATTCTTGATCTAAGAACCTATCTGGCCATATTTTAGCTGTTCATATTGCTATCTTTGGAAACGAGAGGTTCTGAGATTATTTAATTCAGAGATTATAGAAAATGGGCCACATACTTCCACTGCAGCAACTTTAATGCCTTCAGGTGAAATTTGTTCTGCTTTCTTTTGTCCCGAAGCCTCTTAATTTCATGCTTTACAAACAGCATGAAAAATTAGGATAATATATTTTAGAAAATGGCCTGAATACTAATAATGTTGCTAAAACCATAAAACTTCTTTTCTGAGAGTTTGATGAATTTGGAAGGGCGACAATTTAAAATAGAATTTTTTTTTTCTTTTCAGTAGAATACTGGCCACTGGAGAAACAACATATTTTGCTTCAGGGAGAAAAATGTACTTACAATGCTACATGTCCCTCTGATAGCATTGCTGTTACTAAAAATAAATGAAAAGCTAGAAAGAATCAATGAAACATGGTAATTTGTTCAATACTGCCGTATTTTATGCAGCCTCTCTGTTGAGGAAGGGGGTTTGTTCTTAGTTTAATTAATTCACTCCTGGCGCCTGGCTCAGATTACAGACTTTAACAACAATCTTAGTGTTTTTCTGTGTTTCATTGTTCAGATGTGTGATCTCGAGTGCTGTTGCATAACCTCTAACCCATGCAAAGATCCAGTTGCTGATTTTTCAGCATAAGAAATGGGACAATATGATTCTTCAAGGGGTTGAAAAGCCTGCCATCAGAAATTCTACTCACAAGCATGATCCATCAAAGGAGAGCAGGGAAGAGCGCTGCCCAAGGCACTGCCCTTCCTTTGGGGTGAATACAATGTTCTAAAAGTTAAATTGTATTGCTGCCATACAACTCTGTGAGCATACCAACAAACCACCGAACTGAACACTTTAGACAGGATTTCAATCTCCATAAAGCTGTTAAATAATTTGAAAAAGTAATGAGATCAGAACTAACTTGGCCCACCTCTGTTCAACATCACAATGTCAGGCGCTTCCACATCCTGTTGTTAAACAATAGGAGGCCAAACAAAACTAACTTAGACATTTCTCCCCAGAAACACTCCCTCCTGGTGTATAAGGCTGTGAGCTAACTAAAACAACATTCTTTAAAGTTTTCGTTATAAAGATATTCCTTCGAATTTGCTCATAGACACTTGTTTCAAGAGCCCTAACTCAGGAGCTCTCAGTCAGGAGCTGTTCTGTTCCAGGTGCTGTGCAGTCAGAGCCAGGTGTCCACCATGCAAGACCCCCTCCATTCCACCTGCATCCAGGTGTAAGACCCCCCCTTCACCCATGTAAAACCCCCCTTCATTTCACCTGCATCCAGGTGTAAGATCCCCCTTCATTTCATTGAAATAGCCCACCCTCATTTTCACACTCTGATATACTACAAAACACAGTGGATCTGGTGCTCTCTCCCTTATCACATTAAGTCTAATAAACTCAATTGTACTTGACTGAGGGGATTTTAGGGTGGTCACTGGGAAGTGGTCTGTCACAGGTAGCTCAGAACTGATGTCTGTAATTAAGAAGAGAGAATGAGATAAGTCGCATCACTCGATATCCCAGTACTTCACTTATACCTGATATAGTCTTTGAAAGTACATTTGCTTTCCAATTTGACGTTTGAATTAAGTAAACAAATACCTACTCCCTAAAATTTATTAGCTAGTGCTAACCTAGCTTTAGGGGGAAAAAAAAAACTAGCTGGAATATTTATGATGTTGTATATAGTATAGAACAATCATTCCATTATATATATTCATATTTCATTACTTGAATTACTTTAATATAATCAATGTAATTAATATGCTATGTTGTTACATTAATATAATATTCCATTACTTAAAAAATCTACTTGCAACTGTGGCAATATTTGAGTTTAATATACAAGTAGTAATTTATGATTTATTGTGCCTACAAGACTATTTTAATAAAGTACATGTTCATATAATAAATATTATGTCTATAGAATTTTCACGTATTGTATTGAAATTGAATTGTAGGCCTGAACTGAATTATATGTTAAATATAATTGAGATATATAGCTACTTAACTTTCTAAATCTGAGCACTACAATCACAGAATTTTAGATTCCTTCTAAATCTGGAATTATAATGGATCTTATCAGTGAATTTTTAATGATCTGTCATTTTTAATTTAAATATGAATTAATTTATATTCTGAAATCTGAACCACATCAGGATTACCTGAGAATAACATCTGTGAGCCACATGTAAGAGTAAGATGATACTTTTGCATTGACTTAGTACCTTTCATGTCAAAAATTTAAATGAACCTTTGGTGGCAGCATCTTATCCTCCATTAACAGTGGGAGTGGACTATAGAACTGCCAGAGGGAGCAGGTGGGTGGTGGGACTTGGCTAGAGCAGTGACCACGTTGGGTTTTTAGAAGGTGAACCCTTTCCTTGTCCTCAATACTTCGTAGTTAGGTTCATTTCCTTCCTCCTGAAATTGCTTCTCCTTATTAACATACTGATGAGAGCATTGAAACTACTGCCTGATCGCTTGGCATTTGAGTAATGATATTATAAATACTGGGGTGTTTTTCTCCCTTTCTACTTTCACTAATGTGGCATAATCACTTTGGTATCACCTTGTTTCTTGGAAATTGTCTTCAATCACTGAGGTCACAGGCTATAGGAATTATATATAAACTTGAGAATGTGGACATTAACAATAGTATTAAGAGTAAAACAGTTGTCCGGACTTTGAAATGCATTCATTACTCCATTTAAACATCACCACAAGACTATAACGTAAATGATTTGAGATGAAAAAACTCAAGCATATACGATTAAGTCATTTGCCAGCAACTACTAAATAGCAGAGTCAAGATTTAAAATGAGATTCATCAAATGCTAAAAATTCTCTTCCCACTTCATCAGGGAATTTGTTTTCCATGACACAGTGAAGCAATTTATAGAATTAATACCTTGTGACTTCACTTATTAGAGAGGATGCATCTTGTCCAGTTCATCCTTCATGTTTATTTTTGTATAATCACTTGTACTCTGTATCTACTTCTTCATAATATCTAATTTTCTCCACTTTATTTATGGTTTAATTCTCACACCGAACAGCTTCTTCCCCAGAGGGCAGGATCTTTGTTAGGAAAAAAGAATTCACACAGGTGAGCAGATAAGGAACTAACTTCTTTCTAAAAGCTCTTGAGCACTTTGGATAGAGTTTGGGGTGGTAGGCTTCCTGTATTTAATGCAGCCTAGTAGAAGTTGCTGAATTAGGGATGCTGTATCTCCGTGGCAAGCACATTACAATGTCTTCACACTAATCCTGAGTTTGGGTATTAGGAGTCTGTTCTTCAGTATCATTCCTTCTGTGCCTACATGGTAGAGTAGTCTGGCTAATTGTCTAATTTGGAAATTCTAAACCACGTTGCTCCTCCCTCCTGCTTTGTTTGTTCTTATAGCTCTCCTCATTCCAAAGCATCATTTCTGTCTCTGATTGTTACGAATAAAACAAGACAATAGCAGCTCATAATTGAGTTATGCTCTGCTATGGGGAATCCTAACAAAGATGAGGATGGAAAACAAAATAACATGCCTCTTGTTACTTTTATTTATGTTTAGTTTTAAAATATGCTTAGGTTAGAATTTCAAACAATACCAAGAGATTGGCTGAGCTTTTCTGTTTATTAAGAGGAGTTAAAAGGTTGGGAAATCCTCACTTACTGACCATGTAACAAGTTTCTGAGAAACTAGAAAGAGCTTCTGAGTAGAAGGTCTTGCGATCATAGAGATAGTGGGTGACATTTAGCACCATATATTAGGCATTAGCACATTTTTAAAAAATTCTCTTAGATCCTTTTACTACTGGATTATATAAATAGTCCTAGTGACTCTATACCACTGATGATTACATTTTCTTTTTTCCTCAGATAATTTAGTATTTGCTAGACAATATCAACTTGCAAAAAAGAGGTATAGACAAGTCATCTTGTTTTTTCCCCCAGTGGAATAAAATAATATCCTAAGTGATTTATGCTCTCAAGGAAAATACTGTCATGTAGAGAAAAAAAAAGCACAGCTTTTGAAAAATGTAACAGATTTTTTCTGTACTCCAAATGGAGTCCAAATCTACACTTTTTCAATTTGAACTGAGAAGCATTTCTAAGATGAAAAAACATGGATTACTTAACCTGCTGCTGGTTGGTTGAGATGGTAAATATATTTTTCTGTATTTTTATTTTGTTCAAGTTGAATATCAGATGTCATACTTATCATTCTACTCCATCTTCCACTTCACTATGCTCAAACTCCCAGAGGAGAATGGCATACCTTGACTATATGTGACAATGTCTGAACGTAGGCTAACAATAGACTCTTGAGAGATGTAGCAGGCTGAAATCTGACTAGCCTTAAAATTCATGATCTAAGCATATATGAAGAGCACTATGCTGCATATTTAAATGAAGAATTGATTTATCTTTGGAGAAGAAAAAATATAATAGCTCAAGTATATTTAAAGATAATTATTCAGTGTAATAGTGAAGCAATATTTAAGAATACAGCACTGTCTATGACACAGATTGCCCCTTAGATCTTCCTCATCCCTAAAGAAATCATATTCTGAGTTCTGAGGAGAGGAATCTATAACCAAAGAAGACATTTTTTTTTAATTTTAAAAAGAAAATCACTAAGGAATTATTCCACACATACACAAAAAGCACCATGCCCAGAATGACTTCACAGAAGAATTCTACCAAACATTAAAAGACGAACTCATCTTATTGATCTATAAATTATTCCATAGCATGGAAAAATAGAACTCCCCAATTTCATATACATACACAAACACACACACTTTAAGCCCAAACCTAGTATTTGAATTATCAGGGAACATAGGGGCATGAGGCATTTCCAGCAAGACTGGGAAGAAGGAAGGGATCCCTATTTTCTCCACTATACTTCGGCATTTTCGTAGAGACATCAGCCAATGCAATCAGATAAGATAAACCAATTGGGTCATAATAGTTGCTTATAAAACCCTAGAGTGCAAATGATAAAACTAGCTCCAACAATAAAAGAATAAGTGAGCAGATAAAATAGAAACAAAAATTATTAGCCCTCATTTACACAAATAACAATTGTCAATAGCAACAAAAAATTAACTATTTTGAAATAATAAGAAATTAGAAAAATCTAAAGAAAACCTTCCAACCCTACTGAAAGACTAGATTTTAAATAATGGAGAGATATTCTTTGTTCTTAGATGGGACAGATTAACATCACAAACAGGAAGGTTTTTCTTACTTTATTAATATAATGGAATCCTAGTTAGTATACATAAGCATTTTTGTGGAGTTAGACAGTTGATTCAAAAGTTCATACTGAAGAATAAACATGTACAGATAGTTTGGAAAACACTGAAAAAGTTAAACTACATGGAAAGACCATGCTAGATATTAAAGCATATCATAAGCCTGTATAATTACAACATTTTGATGCTCCATGAATAGACAAACCAGTGAAATAGAAAAGAAAGCCAAGAAATAGACCCAATGAACATATGGAAATTTAATATATTGTGAATATGGCATCCCTAAACATTGGGACAGTGATGTACTACTTAATAAATGGTGCTGGGACAATTGAGTAACCTTTCAGCAAAAGATAAAGTAGAACTTTGTACCTTACACCATTCTCAAGAAAAAACTCCAAATAGATTTAGGTATTTAAATGTAATATATGAAACCATTGAGTTCTACAGGAAGACTGAGGGAATTTCTCTGTAATCCAAATGTTTGTAAACCTTGCTTATTAGTATTCAAAATCCCATGTGAATTTAAGATTGATAAATTAGACTATATAAAGGTGATAGAAATTTTGCATGACAAAAAAGTCAACTCCAAAAGCAAATAAGCAAAAAAATCCAAAAACCAAAACACCGCCACCACCAAAAACCCTAAAAAGCTGAGAGAAAAATGTGTGTAACTTTAAACTGAGAGTAAAGGCTAATAACCGTGTGTGTGTGTGTGCGTGTGTGTGTCTTATTATTTGAAGGACCAAGGACCAAAAACCCAATGGTAAAAATATACAAGTTATTTCTCAAGAAAATCATTAAAATGTCCCTCGACCCTATAAAAATTCTAAAACATTCAAAATATACACAAAATAAAATACAAATGCACAATTTCTCTTCTAATCAGATTGATAAGAATATATCACAAAACATTCTATAGACATTTTCAGTATTTTCTAATAGAAAACAAACTGATACCATTCTTTCTGGAGAGGAATTTAACAATAGCTAAAAATATCTACATATGCACTTACCTTTTGACTCATTGATCTTACTTCTAGGACAGTATCCTAAAGATACACCTCCAAAACCACAAAAATACTTATGCACATAGATATTTGTTGCCAATGTTGTTTCCAATTTGAGAATCATGGAAACAGTTTAGATACATATACTTAGAAGAATAGGTGACTAAACTATGTCAGATTTACATAGTGGATTACTGTGCAGCTATGATAGAATACCAAAGATCTGTATGAGCTAATACTGAATAAGCCCCCCCCCCATGGATAGTAAGTTAAGAAGGAAAGAAAGCAAAGTGAAAAAAAAAAAAAGCATAATAGTATAGAAAGGAAAAATAAAAAGAAAATGATATAAGAAAATACAAGTGTATTTACTTATCTGTAGAAGAGAAATACAGGAATGATAATCCAGAAACTAATGAAACAGGTTATCAGTAGGGAGTGGGTGGGGATGGGGCAAAAATGGGGGGCATGGGAACGATGGAGTAGGGATAATAAGGAAGTGACACTGAGATAACCTTTGGTCCAGGTTTGACTCTTAGAACTATGGTACTGTTTCACATACTTAAAAAGTATATGAGTAATTTATGTCAACCAGGATATAAGGAAAACCCCATAGTATGCAAAATATAACAAATGAACCTATGTTACAAGTAACAACCGCAGTAAAATTAGGATGAAAAAGAAATGAACTGACCGAAGTAAACTTCCTAGAACAGTATTTTGACAGCATTTTATAAGGCTAGAGATAAAAATAACTATGTAGACATTATGCTGCAGTTAGTAAATTTGTATTTTGTGTGACTTATAAGTTAGAAATTCTGAAACTACCTTATGTGTATAATAAAATTGGGCAAATAAAATATACAGTGGTCAATGAGGGTCAAATTGCTCACTAGAGGAGAAGAGAATTACAGATAAGGACAGGAAGAAGGCTAGAATCATCTCTGTTGTGTTGGATTGGAATAGAAGGTATTAGTATAAACTCATGGACAGACGTACAAATATGTGTATTCAAGCGTATTCGTTATCTATCGCTGTGCCACAAATCCCCATAAGCGTAAACACTTAAAACCACAAATATTTACTGTCTCAAGCTTTTGTATGTTGGAAGTCTGGAAGGGTTAGCAGGGTCTTGCTTTTAAGGGTCTCACCTGGCTGCAGTCAAGCTGTTGGCAGAAAGTGTTCTCATCTGGAGGCTGCACCTGAAAAAAGTCTACTTCTTAGCTCACCTGGCTGTTGGCAGAATACATTTGTTGCTGCTGTGAGACTGAGAGCTTCAGTTTTTTTGCTAGCTGTTGCTGGTGGTCTCCCTCCTAGAGGCTGCCTTCATTTTCCAGCCATGTGGGCTGTCCATTGACCAGTTTACAACATGGCTGCTTGCTTCTTCAAGGCCAGACAAGAGTAAAAGAGCGAGTCTGCAAGCAAATGGAGTCTCATTTTCACCTTTGCTGCATTCTCTCATTTAGAAACAATTCATAGTTCCCATCCACACTCAAGGGAAGGGAATGCACACAATGGCACAAACACCAAGAGAGAGAGCTTGGGAATGGGACACCTGGAGTCTGTCCATCGTCTAAGGTGTGAGTACACATACATACATTTTCTGTGTCTGTCCATTTAGAAGTTATAAAAGCAACATTAGAATATAAATCAGTAATTTTACATCAGTAATATCCAAACGATTTATTTTTCTCTAAAACCTAAAAAATTTAAAATAGACTTTGTCTTCTATGAGATGTAATTTCCTTTGGCGGGATGTTTCTCCCATTCCCCCTTTTATGGCAGATAACTTATAAGACACTGACCTGACTTAGTTTGATATACAATATATTAAAAGTAACCATTTTCTATTAGTGTATGGTTAACATTTTACAAAAATATATTGCACTTAATTTAAATGCTTTAATTTATGTGGCTAATATAATCCAATAGCCCCAATTTTACAGCTAGAAATGAAATAGAATTTTTGAGGATTTTTCTTTTCATTAAACTGAATTGCATTTAAATGTTAATTCAGTTTTAAAATCTTAGGAAACATGATTCTTTTGGACATGTAAAAATTTGTAAAAATAATGACATACAGTGGTACAGCTTAGAGCAGGAATAGTTCTTTGACTATTAATCAGAATGGAGGGGGTGAAGGTCAAGGTTTAGAAAAGGTCATTATCGTTCCTCTAGAATGTGAAAGAGGTAAATTGCAAGAGAGAAAAATGTTGAAGCAAGACCATATAATTGTCATGTTCTTTGGTAATAACTCAAGGAAAGAAACAGCTGAACCAGGGGTTCAGCTAACTAGTAAAGGTTTTAGAAGCCGCTACCAACATAGCACCTCGTTGCACCCCTGCAATCCACTTCTGAATTCTGAAATTGCTAGAAGTTAACATATTTGTATTTATATTATAAATAAATTATATATAAATATAAATATATTTATATTTTCTTTTCTTGAAATATGGACTGCATGTATCATATGGTGCAATTCATTTCTAAGGGAAATTCCTTTCTAAAGGAAAGTTGATATGCGGCTGTATGCACTTGCAATAAAAAATTAGAAATTAGTAACAAAGGATGATCATTGTAGTAGCAAAAAATGAAGATATCAAGAGAAGGATCAAAATAAAGGACGTGGTAGTTGGTAGTTAGGAAAAGAGTAGGGTCAGCATGGTTGCTATTCTGAAATTTTTGAGGAGTTCTACACTTGCTATAAATTACAAACTGTACCAGGACATTTTCCCTGTAACTTTACCATGTATCTTGTTGAAATGTGATTGACCTCCTATTTAAAGTAAAGCACAGTTTTGGCATTTAAAAAATTCTGTATTATAGTTCCATTAGAGAAACAGAACTAGAATGACTATTCTGGAAAAATAAATCTGCTAGAATAGGCTTACCTATTGTGGGAGTAGCAGGGGCATAGGAGTCTGTAAGTGGAATTTTCAGATGAAAGTCAGCTGACCAGAGCTCCAGAAGGCAGGGGCATCCGGCTCCCAGAGGGGGGATGGGAAGAACAGGTGAGACCCACTGAAGTCTGTTCCCTCTGCTCTTGTTGGGGGAACCCGGGGTCACTGTTAACAACAGGTTGAGGGCTGGGGAGGAGTTTACTGTGGAGTGTGGCAGAGTGGGGACAAAATGGAATTCACCAGTGTGTTCATCAGCCTGTTGTCGCCTCTACCCATCATGGCATCCAGAGCGGAGAATCTTCTAATGCTTCACTTCTGTCATAAATCTCACAATTTTCGTTTTTGGTCAAATAACCCAGAATATAAAGGAGAGAAGATTCTCAGAAATGTGGTACCAGCTTCGTTGAGTTGACACATTACACAACAGCACACAACTCACAGATGAGGAAAAGGAATCCCATGGAAAACTCCCTTTGTATGTTCCCCCAGCCATATGTAGAATGCCTGGGTTGCTACTTTGCCTTCCTGGACTTCAGTATCAGGTGTGTCAATGCAAATGATAATTTTTCCATTTTGAGACCTCCATCTTGCAACTGAAACTAATTTTCATAAATGAAAGAAAATATGTGATACACTGACATTTTCTTTTTAAGTATGTTAAGTAATAATCTGCTCTTATATAGACCTCACCACAAAATCATAGCTAGTGAAGAAATCTAACCAAGCAATTTGGCTTCATTATTCAAAGGGTTACTGGTGACTATGACATGCAGGGGGAAAAAAGTGTGATTTGAAGTGTCAGCATCTTTTAGTCTAAAGTTTGTGTAGGCTAGCTGTGCGGTTCTTACAAAGCCAGAGCAATCAATTGAAAAAGAAAAACACAGAGTTTAAATAAATGTTTTGCATAATTGCTGCACAAGAAAAATAGATTTATGTTTACATTGGTATTACTTCTATTTTGCTGAATTGACTAGAGTTTTAAAGATCACATAGGCTAAAATTCAGCTCTGTATTTGCTTTTTCGTGGTTCAAAGTTCTGTTAGCACATTACTTCAGAATCCAAACTGTATAACTTGCAAGAAGTGGAATCGATGAAAACATTTGACAAATGTACCTTACAGGAAGTTTCTGTTTTCACTGAGTGAAAATATTCAGAACCCATGCAGATTATGCACTGTCAGCCCTTTTCTGCACCGTGTGGTGTCTTATAGTGCAGGGTTATGAATATCTGCCCTTCCGTTGATGAGAGATAAAACTAGTACTAACAGCTGGTGCCCGTAAGTTCACTTTGAAGAGAGTAGTGCTGAACGGTGCTGGATGTGACCACCTCCCTATAACTCGAGTTTTTCCCTCAACTCGAGGGAATTTGTTTTGTTCCTGCCAGTGTGAAGAGGCCTATGGATCTGCCTTTTTTAACAGATAGAGTAAAACAGCTAGATTTAAAGAGTTTCATTGGAAGATTCCCACATACATTTTAGAAGTGCTTATAGTCCTCATTTCTGTGGCAGCCCCGTGGAGAAGACACAGTTAAAGCTCTGCGGCCTCTCTGAAGCACATTGTTGTCATCTCAAGGATCTCAGTCCCCAGATGTCTTTGCAAATGTGGGGTTTGTTATTGTGGCGTTTGTGGTAAGACTTCTAGACGAAGGTGGTGAAGTTACCAGATAATTCTCCACCTGGCTTTTCAGATTCTCACTGAAGTTGGAGGAAAGGGCTTTTCATATGATGGATATCATAAAGGACAGAGAATTGGAGGCAAGGCAATGATAATTTGGAATCACAAAGCAGATGGAGGAGCTGACTGACTCAGCACAGGAAGGCTCAATGAGTCAAGTCTACAATCCCTCAAAAGCCCAGGGATTGGAGACATCCAGTTTCTATGAAGTGTTGGATAAAAGAGGATTGTTTTGTAGTTCAATTAAACACTACCTGGGACCACCTGGAACCCTCTGTTCTTTGAGACCCTCGTTGATAGCCGATCTCTCATCCTGGCAGAAAACTGGAGATTTCTTGTCTAGAGACCAGAAAACATAAGTTATGTGGGCTGGAGGGAGAAATCATGGTTGAAGTTAGAGGGGCTGCATTAAACGCAAGAGGACAAAGTGAAAGTTTATGTAAGTGAATATTGAGCTTTCCCTCTTCTGACACATGCACACCATCTCTTCTCACTTGGTTTCTAAGATGCTGTCATGCAGGTTTTGTCTTCNTAGGGAAAGGAAAAATAAATGTTCTTGATGGTCGAAGTAGGGAAGAGAACCTCATTATTCTGGGAGGAGAGTAAATGATACCAGATCTCACAGTGAAACACACCGTTGAGTCAGTTGCCTTCAACTGTGGCACAAACCCTTCATTCTACCTTTAATTAGCGGACGACTAACTAGGAACAGACAACCTAAGATCATTAGATGTTTATGAAATCAGAAGCAAAGATAAGTGGGCATAACAGTTTGAGGGAAACAGATCATGCAGGTGAAAGAAAACTTCAAAAATCATCCAAAATTTGTTTAGAGACCTAGATAAGATATTGCATTCAACAATATATGTACTCAATATAAAATATTTAATCACATAATTTTACATTCTTGGACATTAAAAATATAGAAGCAAAATTGAAAATGTCTTTATCAGATTGGAAGATGTGTCTGATGTACCCGAATGTAAACTAGGAAAGAAAAGATAAAGTAAGAGAGGATTAATTCAGGGTGTACTTACTGAGTAACAGGGTGTAATTACTGAGTAATGTGAAGAGAATTGGAGGGAGAGAAACCATCAAATTCTAGTTCGAGTAAAATTCTAGAAACTGAAAAACTTGAGTTTCAGATTGAAAAGTTATTTTCATCCAGCACATTGTTGGAAAATAGGCTTAGAGTAAAATATATCACTGTGCAATTTAAGATCCTTAGCAACAGAAAGTCCTTCCTGAAAAACACCCTATATGCTTCCAAAAAGAAGGAAAAGAAGCCACATAAGAAAGAAGAATCAGAACAATCAGACTTCTTAAACAAACACTGTCAGTAAACCATGGAAAAAGACCTTTGGGTTTTTGATGGAAAATGTCTTCCAGCATAAATTCCCTACTGCTAAATGAGGGTTAGCCTCTCTGGGACTGATCACCGGAAGGCTTGGCTCCCAGAGAAGAAACTGCTTTCCCGCAAAGCTCCATGGCCCAAGGGTTAAGGCTCTGCATTTTAGCCTCCAGCTTCCAGCCATACCAGGGAACATTGATGCTCAGCAGCCGCGAAGACTGATCTGGCGGTGTAGGCCTGGTGAAAGGTTTTGTGGTATCACACTGCCGTGATATCCTGGCACCTGGTCACACCATGTGAGTGGCTGGTTTTCACAGCCCTGCAGCTTCAAGCCCTGCAGCATAGGGGTGGGTTCCTTGTCCATGCCTGGTGTCCAGGCCAGACTGAATACTGGGTGATCTTGGAAAGCAGTGGGCAATGAGAAACTTACAGACCTATTCACTCTTCCATCCACCTGAATTTTTCTTAAGAAAGCCTGCTTCAGCAGATCTGACATGCATGTGTGGTATTGCCGTGTGTTCCTTATACACGACATTTGGCGCAATGAGGAAGTTTTCTTGGTGCCCACCCAACATACGCTTCTGAAAACAAATGAAGGAATCAGCTTAAAAGCAAAAACAGAAAAACTTGGATATTGAAATGTCTGTTAGATGCTAAGTACACAACTGTTGGAATGCAGGACTTCTCATTGTTCACAAGAATTAACTTTCACTGTTATCAAGAAATATGAGAACCAGGGAATTAGTTGACTGGAAGAAAGTTCCTTGTGTATTAACTACTTGGGATGGAGTCATTTCCTTCATTAAAGGAAGAAGAACCAGAACCCATGATCAAGCTTCTCTCTCTCTCTCTCTCTCTCTCTCTCTCTCTCTCTCACACACACACACACACACACACACTCAAAAAGAAGATATCAGTTGCCCCCCTCATGATTACCTAAGGATGTGTGCAGTCAGACTCAGCAGCTGTTGCTGAGGCTGTAGGGGCTTTTAGGAGAGGACACATTTTCTCTGGAAGACATGCGTGAGGAGGATCCCCAAACTGCACCCACTCCCAGTGAGTTTAGGGTGGTAATAGTCATTCTGGTGGAATGAACCTTCACTGTCCTGCAGCCTCAGTGTCATCTTTTGACTCAGATGCTCATGCAGGGGTATTGACTGTCTAACTGTGATTCCCTTCCACACAGTTGGAATGTTGGAGGGCTATCCAGGCACTTGGAAACAAAGAACAGCCCTCTCTCCCATTTGCCCAGTGGCCCCTGATCTTCCATTGGCAGTGGCCACCTGACAGTGTCTAAACCCCCTGCCAGTTCCTCTCATGGGAACGCCACAGCTTTTACTGGTTCAAAGTGTCTTTTGCTTGGTGAAAATCTTTTTGGATCATGGAAGAGAACTTCAGAACAAGGACTAACCTATCCAAGACGAATCTCCTATAGGCTGATATCCCAAAGAAGGAGCAGGTCACTTATAAAGATCTAATTAGTTACCTATTAGTACATAATCTTGGCCAATCACTGCCCTTAAACTCTCGTGCCTGGATCCTACCAGGTGAGGGGCTGGTGCTTCTTTTTCCATGAACACTAAGCTTACAAGAAGGAATGAAGCCAAGATTCTTCCATGTTATAGTGCCACTTTCCCCTGGCTGTGATCACCAACGGGCAGGAGCTTGATTCCCTGGTGATGCAGCGTCCAGGCCTCACACCTAAAGGCTGAGAATCTTCTCCCAGAGCCCGCTGCCCACGTCAGCCATATTGCCATATATGGACCTGGAATGCAGGCAGCAACATGGAACCTCTCATCCTCGTGGGTTTGGCCTCAGGCATAGAGCTTCTGCAAGTCCCGTGTGTGAGCTCTTTAGCTATTGATCCATGTGCTTATTACACATACTTCACCAAACTGTGTTCCCTAACTTTAGGACGGAACTAAGACAGCTTCAGACAGTGCCTCAGCACGTTCCCGCCTTCTTCATGTGCTCTTTCTCAGGGAGCTACTGGTAGATATAATCCCCACAACAAAGGATAAACCAAGAAAGAGGAAGACATGATATTCAGGATACAGGGGAATCCAACACACAAAGAAAGTGGGGGTCCCTTGGAATGTGTTTAAGTGATACTCCAAAGTAGCAATGTTCATCCAGTGGGGGGAAAATTGAGATTTAAACCTGTCATAAAGTTTCAGGTGAATTTTCTTTAAGAAGATTACATTGCTGGAATGCCTGATTGTTTTAAAATACTGCCAAAAAATTTGTGCAAATGAGGCAGAATTTGGAGATAAGCACTGCCTATAAATACTGCACTTAAACCTAGAAGCACCCCAAGAATGCTAACAAATAAACATTGTACTATAAGTGCTTTAAAGTGTTTGCTAGTCATAATGATGCAATCTTAAATTCTTCTCTGATTAAAGTTATACTTGAACCATACTAGAAAGGTTCATAAGAGGAGCATGTGCACACATGCACATGTGTGTGCGTGTGTGCGTGTGTGTGTGTGTGTATGTGTGTGTGTTTCCCCGTGGAGGGGGGCAGTTGTGGAGGTTGGGCCTCATCTTTCACAGGGGGAGTCATAACCAAACCCTGAAATTAAAAAAGAAGCTAGTATGTTGACATGACATGAAAGCTGTAGTGTTTAGAACCATGCTTGTGGACGCGTGAGAGGCAGCTGGCGCCAACTGTCCCCGAGGAGCGGGGAGTGGCTGGGAGGCCGTGTAGAATGATCCGCCTGTAAGCTGTGTGCTGTGCTCTCAGTGAAACACACACACAACTAAGATGAACGGTGTCAGTGGTGGAGAAGTCATTTTGTGAGGCAAAGAGTACGGTTGTGAAGTAGAGGAGAAAGTGGAAAGTGGGCTGATTCTCGGGAAAATTGTTTTAGTTGTCAGAACCAGGGCAAGCACCTTGTTACAGCTTCTCTGTGCTTGCGTCCTGAAGATTCTGCTGCCCAAGTGGCCCCCTTGGTTACGTTGCACAAAACCACTGGACTCCGAGCATCATTTATTTTTGTGTCGGCTCTGTAGATTGAATGAATCATTGTTGTCTGTTTCAAATGTCAATGAGTAGTTGTTTTATGGATATCTCATAATCATAAAATTAATTGTGTGTTTTCTAAGTCATACTGAACACACACATCTATGATTGTGTATGTTTACTTAAAACCATCAAAATTTTCTTCAGGTTTTACTTTGAAAGTTTTAATAAATACTTTGAAGGGTCATTAAAAATGAACAAATGATACATTTCCCTCTCCTACACGTGGGCTTTGTAACATTTGATCTTGAGTTATCATTGGTAAGTATCACCAATCCTTTGTGTTTGGGATACATTGTTCTTTATTTTCAAGTTTAGAAAATTATATTCTCCAAAGAATTGGGTTGCAGTCCTACAATTCCCAGTCTCAAAAGTACATAACTTCACAAAAGCCATTTAACAAAATGTAAATAACATCTGTCTTTCATAATGATTGTGAAGGTCAAATAAGACAAGATATAAAATGCCTAGACTAATTCCTGATGCAGAGTATATGTTTCAAACATTTGAGATTGCCTTTTGTCCTTGTTTTCTTATGCCACGATCTTTGGGAGATAGAACTGTAGAAGACTTGGGTCCTATTTTTCTCCTCTGTTGGGGGAAACAAAGACATATTTTTATAAAGAGACAAGGAGCCATGCAGGGGGGAAAATGTACCTAGTACAATAAAGAACAGCAAGTCTGCCAAGAAAGTTGAGGGAGAAGGAATGAGCTTGGGGATGGAGGGTGGCAATCCAGGTTTTCTGAGTAAAGAGCACAAGTTAAGGGAAGATTTAATTGCAGCCCCGGAGATAGAAACCTCTGGAGAGACTTTTCTCCCAGCAGCCATTTGCTCACATTCCAGGGGAGTGAAGGGAAGGAAGCCAGGAATCTTCCCTCCTCTCTCCTCTGCATCCCCACCAGAAAGGATTTATTTACATTCCAGAACAAGGGTCTCTCCCCTCCCTGCCCCTCCCTCTTTCTCTCCCCACTCTCTCTGTCCCCTCCCCCCTCTCCTTCTCTCTCCCTCCCATAGGAGGCCAGCAGATGTCCAGTCACCCTAAGGAAGCCATGGAATTCCAGGGCTCCTACTGTGTGGTACAGATGGCATGGATTGTCCCGGTGAACATGGGATGGGGCCTCCACCATCCCCCAGAGGGGGACGAGGGTTGAAGACCTGCCTCTGCTGGGTGCTCCTCTGGCTGTGGTTTGGGCTGTAAGGAATGGTCTGCTGTCTGCTGTCCCTACACGTGTACAAAACCGTGGCAGCCACGTATTCTCTGACGCCTCAGTTTCTGTCTTAATATTCCATGTAAGCTGCAGACACAGAAGGGCATAATGTGAGGATGTGGGGTTGGTGTTTGAGCAAGAGGGAAGTGGGCTGTCATAAGGGAGGGAGATACAACTCTGAGGACCCTCAGGTTTATAGACGCATACATTAAATTTACATAAAATATTCAACAGGGAAGTGCACTGAGTCAGAGCTCCTTCACCAGAAACTGAATGACCATAGGTACCTTAAGAAGCACATGCGTTTCAAAATCTAAAATCACACAGAGTGAGCACACATTATGCTCCAGGCACAGTGATTAGCACCTCAGAGAAGAGCTCTCACAGCGAATGAATGGAAAATCAGTATTTCTCTAGCCCAGGAATAAAAAGAACAGTTAGAGCAAGAACTTAGTATAAGACGCTTACTTCTGCAATATTATATTTAAATTTATGTCATTCATCTACCACTATTTGTCTTTTGAAACAAGCTCTTTCCTTCCATGTGAATCTGCTGATTAGATGCCACCACGATCTCTTTCACATTAACAAACTGTAAGTCATGGTCTGTGATTGCCGTTTTTAGTTTCTGTAAAGCGAGCAAAAACTTAAGACAATTGAGAATTATTGTGAACTTGAAAATTTTATGAATTTCCCGAATTTTACCTATTGCCTTGGCTGTCCCTAGTTAGAGTAACATTTTGAGCAACTTTGACTTTTATTTCCCATTTACATTTCTGTAAGTTAATTCATCATCTCACCATTTTCCACTGTGCTTGGCATTCATAGGTCCTCATAAATATTTGTTGCACGATTGATGGAATCCCTGTTTGACAGTGAGAACACTGAGGCTCAGTCACATGCCCAGTATTACACCATCAATAAGAGGTGGTGCCAGGTCTCCACCCCACATGGGGCCCAAGCCCACAGTCTTCAGGACTTTGTAATGCTGAGCTCCTACTTGAAAACTTCAGGTTCCTCAAATTCTCCATCGCCAGCTGGTTAGTCTGGAAATGAGGTGTTATGAACAAGACTGAGAGCCGTCAATGAAATTTCTGATTTTGTCAATATTTAAAATAGGGCTTTGCGACCTAGATAAATTCATACAATTTTGGGGAAAAATGACTTTAGAGCATATCTATTTTTTTTTATATGAAGAAGCAGAAACAGTAATTTGCCACTTGTCTCTGAGAACCTGGTTGTCTATAATCTTTGTGTAAATACGCAGAACATATTTAAAAACACAAATGTTCTGAAAAATAAAAGCAGATGGAGTTACAACCAATTTAACAAATATGTGTGTAATGGAAAGTAATTACAGTAATAATTGTATGTAAGTAAATGATGGTAATTATTCAAAAAAATTTAAAGAAACCAAATATTTTCTATTTCCATTTTTATTTACCAAAGCAAATATAATTAAAGTACTTTTTGTTTTAGAGAACATTTTTTCTCTGTTCCATCTTATGCTATAAAACAGATTTTAGAAATATAAAGTAAAATGTAACGTTCTTGCATATTATATGCAACTTTGATACCAAGAAAAATCTTATATTGTTGGGTTGTTGATTTAACATCCTGTTTCCTCTGGAGGAGATGTTTCATACACAGGGGGGCAAAACAAAGTGCACTGATGTCGTGTTACCATGGTAATAGATTTCTGCCCATGACAGTCTGCTGTAATCATGTTGGTGAAAATTTGGTTTAATTTATATGCATTTTTCTTATGTCCCTGAAGGACCGTCCCTTGTTCCTGAAAGAGCACAATCTCGATCTATATGGCAAGTAATGTTCTGCGATTTCTCAAGAGCATACAACCTAAAACAAAGAGTGATTTCTGTTTCTATTTTCCTCTAACATTTTAAGCTTATCTTTTCTCTGATGTTATTCTTTACTTCATTTGTCCACTTTATTCAGTGTTTACTGGTGTCTTTACTACCTCAGCACCTTATACCTGCTGGTATTGTTCATGTTATATTGTGATGACCTGTTGGCGTGCGTGTCTCTTACTAGACCTGAGCAACCCAGTCGAACAGATGGGAATATTCTATATCTGTGCTGTCTCTACTCATGTGTGACTGCTTAGTGTTCGGAATGTAGCCAATTCAAATGAGAAAGTAGATTTTTAATTTTATTAAATTTTTATTGATTAAAATGCCATACTTGGCTACGGTCTACCATATTGGACAGCATAGTATTAGAACATAATTTCTTCAACTGTGTTTTATTTTTAGTTTAAATTGACTAGGAATTTCTAAAATAGTTAGGTGAATAGATATTCCAGACTATAGCTGGAGGGCAGTACTTAATATATGACCAAGATATTTTTAACCCAACTCTTGGTAAATATAAAATTTTTTTTAAAAGGTGACAATAATTATTGGCCTTTGATATTCTAGCAGAAACATATAATATTATCTTAGGAAACAACCAATATTTGTAATTTCAAGTGAACTTTGTAAAACATTATTCTCCATTGCTAAATATACTTCACACTGACAATTATGTATATGTAAATTTGTATGTGTATAATTTGTGTAAAAGATGTGTATAAATATGTCATGTGTGTATGTATATCATCATATATGTCATACATATCATATATATGTCATACATACATATATATATGATATGCATATGTATGTATGTATGGCATATATATATATATATATATATATATTCCATTTACCTTATTAACTTATTTGAAAACACTATTTAAATTTCAATTATTTTTCTCACTGGATCATACTCTTTCTTACAAGTGATTTTTGCCCCCTTTATTCTCTTCTTTGTGTTGCTTTCTATCAAACATCTCTGGACTGCAGAGGTCAGAACTTCCCTAGTTTGAATATTTTGGGGTTTCTTATTTTTCTTAGGGAAATCTATGTTTCTTAGAGAAAAGCATTGATAATTATATTTTTAAATCAATATTATAGTAATATTTGTTGATTTAAGCTAGTATAATTTAATTATTCCCCTAGTCTCTAGAAAATTTGAGAAAAGATGCATATAAATGAATTACTAGAACAGAGCGATAAGAATTAATATGACTTAGCAATTTTATTTAGTATGAATTTCCAAAATTGGTGAAAAGTACAGTATTTTTAATGACATTTTCAATGACAGCATTACCTATAGGTTAACTTTATCGAATCAAAAAAATTTTTAAAGGTAGGATGTGGAGAATATTTAAAAACTGTAATATGAAAAAAAGAAGTGAGAAAAAAAACCCAGAAATTTAAAAGTGTTTGCCCAAAATCTTGCTTTAAGGGCAAACTCTCAAAATTTCACTTGGTATAATATACAGTGATAAATGGCAAACAACATTTTACAAGCAGATATGATTAAGACTGACCTATAGGTGCCATGAGCTATTGCTTTATAAGAAATTATATCCAGATTATTTTTCCCAGTCCTTATTGGGATTGCTGGAATATAAACCATAGGGCAGGATTTTCATCTTACATTGATTAAATGGCAACTTTCCTGTGTACAAAGACTAAGGCTTAGACATCTTTACTATTTTATAAATATGATATTGTTGCTTTCCACTCAGTAATCTCTCAAAAAAAAGATGATACTATACTGAAGTATTAGAATTATTACTTCTACAAAATGACCAAAAAAAAAAAAAAAAAGAAAAAGAATTGTCAGAGCCATAGCACTTTAGAGATTGGTGTAAAAACGGACAGCAGATCAGAGGAACAGAATTGCGAGCCCAGATGTAACGCCATACATATGTGGACAATTAATTTATGACGAAGCAGTCAAAAACATACACTGAAATGTCTTTCTTCGATAAATTTTTCTTCAATGAATGATGCTAGGAAAACTGGACAGCCACATGTAAAAAAATGAAACTAAACCACTAGCATGTACCATACACAGACATTAACTCAAATTGGAGTAAAGATTTGAATGTAAGATCTGAAAGTATAAAATTCTTGGAAGAAAGCATAGGCAGTAAGCTCTTTGACATTGGTCTTGGTAATGTCTTTGTGGCTCTGACTTCAGAGAAACAGGAGACAAAATGAATAAACAAGTAGGACCACAATGAACTAAAAATCTTCTCACAGCAAAGGAAACCATCAAAACAAAAAAGGCAACCTACTGAATGGGAGAAGATATTTGCAAATCGTATATCCAAAAAGGGGTTAATATCCATATCATGTAAGGAACTCATGCCACTCAACAATAAAAAAAACAAACATTGTGAATAAAAAATGGGCAGAAGATATGAATAGGCATTTTTTTTTCCAAAGAAGACATACACGTGGTCAACAAGCACATGAAAAGATATTCAGCATCACTAATTATAGAGAAATGCAAATCAAAACCACAATATTGCTTCACATCAGTCAAAATGACTAAAATAAAAAAAGACAAGAAATAACAAATGTTTGCAAGAATGTGGAGAAGAAGGAATCTTCTTACACTGCTGGTGGAAATTGGTGCAGCCAGTCTGAAAAACAGTGTGGAGATTCCTCAAAAATTAAGATCAGTTCTGTCATATGATCCAGCTATTACACTTACAGGTATTTACCTGAAGAAAGTGAAAACACTGATTTAAAAAGGTATTTGTACCCGTATTTTCATAGCAGCATTATTTACAGTAGTTCAAGAGATGGAAACAAGCTAAGTGTCCAGTGTTCTCAATAGATGAATGTACAAAGAGAGTGGTGTGTGTGTGTCTGTGTATGTGTGTGCGTGCATGCAACGGAACACTACTCAGCCATAGAGAAGAATGAAATCTTGCCATTTGCGACAACATGGATGGATCCTGAGGACATTATGCTAAGTAAAATAGTCAAACAGAGAAAAATAAATACTATATGATTTTGCTTATATATGGCATCTAAAAAACAAACAAATGAACAGAACAATACAAAAACAAGCCCATAGATACAGAGAAAACACTGAGGGTTACCAGAGGGAAATGGGGGTTAGGGACAGGAAAAATGGGAGGGGATCAATTTTATGGTGATGGATGGTAACTGGATTCTTAGTGGTGATCCCTTTATAGTGCATACAGATGTCAACTTATAATGCTGTCCCCCTGAAAGTTATATAATTCTATATACCAGTTTTACCTAAAAAAAAAAAAATCGTCAGAACCATGGCATTCTAGAGATTATCCAAATGTACTCTCAATAGAGAGGAAGTATAATATTATAGACATCGTTGACATGGAAGTGAATGGTTATGGGTTCTAATCACATTAATTGTTAGGTTTGCCTTTGGGCAATTCACTTAACAAATTTTAGCCCCAATTTTTAAATGTAAATTAAAAGTAGATTAAAACTGGATTTTTTAAAGGTCTTCCCAGCTTTGTAGAAATATTGAAAAGAAAAATTATAGGGAAAACCAGTTTACCTATCATTATGTCTTTAAGGCGTTCACATTACCTCTGTTCATTCTAGAACTGTGTCAGGCGCTGGGGTGTGCCCTGTGATACCACAGTAAAGTACACTGGCCCTTAAGAGTTTGTATTCCAGTTAGAGGCAGGTGAGCATACTAGTGTACTGAAAATTTCAGGTGTTATGATAGGAAGTAAATGAGTGGTTCCCTTTTATTCAGGGACAAAATGGGCAATGGGGTCCAAATACTTCCCAGAAAGAGTAACCTTTGAGCCAAATCTTGAAAGGTGGTTGTGTTTACATGTAGACAAGGTAGGAGAGGGCTCTTCAAGACTGAAGGAGCAGAGAGAGAGGGGCTAGAGCAGAGAGAGACATAAAATGGTGTGTTGGAGGAACTGCAAAGAATTTGTGTCCATTCTTCCGTTAAACTGAGACATATGTGTGAGCATTCACAAGCATAGGTACACAGCAAGACTTACGAGCATGAGATTTCAAAAGAAAATGAAACTGTGAGCGCTTATCAGGGCATTTCCAGGAGGACCCTGAATGTCCTATTAACGAAGCCAGATTATAGCCAATGACGAGCCTACTTCTTTGTTCATAAAGAGAATGTTATAGTGTGAAGGAAAATGTTTTAATAAAAACTGTACTGGGATAATATCCTCTCTATTCTTAAAGCAGCATTTTCATGCTTTATTTCCCCCTCACTTAACTTTGTCTTTTTCAGGACCTTTCTTTAATACTCTGGGAGAAAACATTGCCTGTATTAAAAACCCTTTTAGTGTTGAAATAAGTCACCTTCACAGTCCTTAAAGCTTCAAGGCAGCAATTCGCAGTCCAGAGGTTATTTTTGCTCCAGGGTCGTTGCTTGGGGAACACGTTTTATAGTTGTTCTTGGCACAGTGTGAGAAACAGGGGCACCTGCTGAACAGAAACGTCCTGGGAAAGCATGCATCTAAGCCAGCTCTGCTCTTAAGGTGCGAATTCCTCCAGCCTGTGGCCGTGCAGGCCTTTCGTGAGCCGACCCTGAAGTAAGCAGATCGCATAGTGTGACCAAGGCGAAGTATAGGCGTCCTGAAAGAAAGGTCAAGGAGAAAAGAGATTTTTTTTTTTGAGTGAAGCAAATATACTAAAATATAAATCAATGAAGCAATGATTAATGTCCTTCTTAAAATGTAGTTGAAAAATAATACGACGATGTCCGGTAACTAAAAAATTCACCTTGATATCTCAGGAAACTGTCTCATAGAGATGACTGCAGAAAAGCTAATTTCATCTAGATTGAGGAATATATATTTTATGCCAGCTGCCGTAAAAAAATTAGCATATTCAGTGGTCAGGCATATGGGAAAAGCTCAAGGTGAATGGTCACACCATTCCCATCACCGAGGGCAGCAGACGGTGCCACAATTTATGGAGTCCTGTAAGTCATATGAAGGAAGCGAGTACATTTTGGAGGTGGGAGAATGACAGGTAGTATCCAAAAACTATGCCAAAATGGCTCAATATCAATTCTATGTACAAATTAGGAAAAAGATCAGATCTTTGTTTTTTTAGTAAGTGTTTCCTTGGAATAATTGAGCAAGTTTCTTACGTTTTGTACGAGGTACTAGTCTCTCAGTAAGAGCTGGATGAACATCCTTGAATTGAGGGCCTCATCCAAGTAGTCAGATAGCTCTTAAAGGGAATCACTACTTAATGAAACACTTGAGCATTGGTTTAAAATGCGGACAGTGCTGGACACTCCTAGCGTTCTGGCAGGCACACGCTTGGTTAAACTCTCCTGTGCATTTGCAGATCTCATTCAGCCTCCTGATGGAATGTCACTGAAATTTCACCAAACCTCTGTTGGGACTGCCATGGAATGCCTATTACTTGCATATTTTAAACTTCTCAGACCTCTGACCCAATGTACATTTTCTGTTATTAATAAAAATGTAAAATTTATTGAACTGGAGTGTTTCAGTCTGCTGAAATTCCTCACTGAAATTCTTCATTTAATTCAGAGTTGTTTAGAATTATAGTGTAAGTGTATCTTCTTAGATTTTGTGAAGTTATGATAGATTTGGCAACTGAACCCATTTCTATAAAGTTCCAATTTGAATGGAATTAAGAGAGAAAATGTGGAGCAAGGGACTTCTGTCTGGATATCTGCTGTGGTTTTAAATATTTAATTAGAGCTAACTCAATTGATAGCCATGTGTCATTTGATCTTACATAAGAGGAAAAGGGTCGTCTCCATGTTTTGAGTGAAGAAACTAAATTTCTGAGCACCAAAGTGATTTGCTCAACAGCATTCCCTGACAGGCTCAGTGCTTGAGCCTTTTTGCCTTAAAATCCAGGGATCTTCCCTTTCTTTCTTGGTAAAGAGACCATAGTTTTCCTGGAGCAGTTCTCGTTTATGCCTACTGTTGTGAAGTCATCTCTAACACTGTTGCCTTTCCCTTTTAAAAGTACACTGACTTAGATGATAATGTTATCCTGGTTTTACGGCCCCAGTAAACCGATTCATCATAGCATCCTCCCCAGATCTATCAAATACGATGCTGACTTTTGTGTAGGGGGATTTCAGGAATCCAGAGGTGGGGGCTGGCCTCCTGAGCTCCTCCTGGAACCCAGAAAAATTCCCCAGGTCTGCTTCATCCTGCCCTTGACCTGAGCCACTGGGGCCGTCACTTAGCAGGATTTGTGTTGTTGCAAGTAACAGGACCTAAAATCATTCCTAAAATGAGGACTTCAGTATTGTTCACATAATTAAGAGATTCACAGGCAGAAACTGGGGCTAGGAACGAATGAGGTCAGAACCTCAGTGTCTCTCTCCCCCTCTGTCCACCTCCCCGCTCCCCTCCTTTTTCTTATCTCTCCCTCTTTCTCTATCAGTTGACTGCTTTCCTCTGTATGTCATCTCCTTCTGTGTGGTGGAGAAGTCACCAGCAGTTGTGGTTTATAGATGACAATGGATATGTTGTTGCCATTACTGTGAGCCACAGCTCTGGGGCTGATGGGATTGGGAATGTGGGAGGTTTGCTTTCCCAAAGGAAAATGAGAATGAAGGAGGGGAGGAATGGATGTTGACGAGCAAACACACTAGCCCTTTACTATCCCGTTTCTTTGTTGAATTAAAACTGAATCATCTGAGATGGCAACTAGTCCTAGAGGTACATCGTTTTCCTACAAATTGCATGGCTAACTCTTTCCTTGCTGAAGGTAAAGGGGGATGAAGTTATCTATCATGGAAGGGAAATGAGGTATCCCAGTGATCTCCCACATTTCCAGCTACACTCCTGCACGTGAGCTTGCTCTGTGTGCTTCTCCGGAGGTCCCAGAACAGAGAGCATTCCCCCCTGGCCTTGCTCAGCTTTCAGCGTCTCACTCACAACTGAGGCCGTAGTTAAGAAATGTGTGTCCCATCCTCCTGTTTTTATGATTCACACGCAGGCCTGGCCAAACCCGCCTACTTGGGGTAGAAGCAGCTGAGGGTATGTGCATGAGGGTAAGCCTGTAGGGTTGGGGCCTTATTGTAGCCACTTTTATGCTCCTCCTATCATCCCATACTCTACCAGTGCCTCTATCATGTATCATCCAAGCGGGTGAATAGTCAATATTTGTTAAACTGAAAGGTGCCTTAGAGTCTATGGTTTCTTCTGATAAAAAAGAGACTGAAAATGCTGTGTTATGCTTGGTGTCAGTGTTGCCCTTTATAGAAACACTTCACCAAACAAGAGTTGTGTCACTTTCTTGTCTGCTAGGGAAATTTCACAAAGCAGTTTAGTCAGCTTGATTGTGATGCATAAGGTGCAACTCCTTCATTATTCATTCATTCATTCATTCATGCATGCATGCATGCATATACCACATATTTTTATGTGCCACCATTGTGCTAAAATCCAGATTATCACTTTCATGATAGAGTCTTGCTAGTCCCAGAGTAAAGTTAACCTCTTTTTGCTTTGCTGAGCCACATGTACCAAGAAAATATGCCAGATATTCTTAAACAGATGTGAAGATCACAGTCACATTGGAAGATTTATCAAAAAACCTCCTGGGTCCAACCTGTGAAAAGGTGCTTTCCAGAAGTTTTGGGTAGGACCTGAGGGGTATGGGCTTTTAAGATTCTTCTCAGACTTTTTTTTTTTTTTTTTTGGACATACACCCTGATTGAATCTGAGTATTTTATTTGAAGACCCATCATCTGTAATGGCACTCCGAGTTTGTGCTCTCTGGGTTATGAGGCAACCAGAGATCTGGATGTGCCCACCAATACTGGGCTCAGTTGCACTGTGTGTACTGGAAATGCTGGTCTGGCCGCATCAGAGATCTGCCGAACATGGCCTGGAATCCACGGAAATCTGAAATAGCTCAGAATGTGCGGTTAGGGAAGAGTACTAACTAATGCTACACTTTGTTTTATTAGGATCAGAGTAAATCCATGGGCTTTGTTTTGTTGCTATTTTAATTTGGACATAATATATTTCCTAAATACTGGACTACATTAGGCAGACAACAATGGAGAAAAAAATTAAAGTATTAATATTAACCAGGAACATTACAGTAATCTGTCTTCTCCTTCTTTCTTGTTCCCTCCCTTTTATTCAATGTGACTAAAAGACTAGGGGAACAATGAATTTGAAGAGTCATGTAATTAGGAGACTTTGGGGCTGGAGCAGCCTTTCACATACTATGAAATAGGGACTGGAGAGATTCTGTCTCTTCTTACCTCTCTCTCCTTACCTCTCTCTTCTTACCTGCTGTTCTTGCAGACAGCTTTTCCCTGTACAAAGTCAGCCGAGGTGGGGAAAAAGGTGCAATCAGGGCCAGTCTTGCACTGAATGCTATCAAAATGACAGGGGCTGGGAGACAGAGAAGTGCTTCCCCCAAAGGGACGTGTGTGTGCCTGCCTTCAAAATTTGGAGTGGCCGGTGAGGGCAAGAGGGGCTCTCTACAAGTCCGCATCCTACAAGAAAAACAGATTCTGGGGCAAGGAAACAACAGTGGCCCCCACATGTCGGAGTGCTAACCATCCAAACAAATGATGGGGTCTCAAAGGAGACTTTCCACCAGACGCTAGGCTTCATCAGCAAGCACTTCTCTCTCCGGTGTGGTGTCTTAAAGTTCACAGGAAAACACTGGCTGAATTATGTTGAAGGCACAAGAAAAATGCTAGAGACAGACCATATAGATGTGTAGTCTTCCTTCATCTGCATTCACAGTATACTTGTGTTGTTGTAGCGATAGAGATTTCAGCTTATTATCACCATGGCTCCTAAATATTATTGCGGTTGTTTTTTTTTGTTTGTTTTTTTTTTTGTTGTTGTTGTTATTCTGGAAATTGGAGTGTGATGTTTGTAGCATGTACCTTTTGACCTAGTAATATTACAGTAATCTGCTAATGAAACCAAAATCTTGTGGCAATTTGAGCCTTTCTTCTTAAATTTCCTTCCTCTTCCTCCTTCCCCTCCATCATAAATCTGCTCTCTTCAATACATACTAAGAAATTCAAGGTTCTTTTTCTTTAATCTCGTGGCTCATCCAAATATAGTAGTTTAACCCAAATATCAAGTACAACAATGGTTTCCTTTCCTATTTCTCCACTCAAGAGGAACCTAGTATAAAAAGAAAGGTAGAGCATGTATTTTTTGTTGTTGTTGGCATATTAATTTTAATGCTTTTAAATAAAAATATATTTTCTAATTGATATCAAAGGAAACTTGCTAACCAGTCTCTCTTTTCCTCTTCTCTTCCTATTCATTTCTTTTTTCCTTCTTTTCTTCTTTCCCTTTTTCCCCCTAAAAATATGTTATTACATTTCCTTAGAACTGTTGGCATTTTGCTAGAGAGGGAATATGGTAATTCACATGACATCAGGTGAAGGCAGTTACAGGAATGCAGGTCACATCAGAAGAACAAATTAAGATGGTCATTAAGATCTGTGGCTGGTTCCGCAGCTTCTTGGCTGCACAATCTTGGGCAACGTATTAAATCTTTGTGTGTTTCCAATGCCCCCTTTCCAAAAATGGGCAAAATAAAATTATTTATATCATAGGGCTGTTAAAAGCATTGAGTGTGCTTACAATCATGCAAAAATATTGTGTATAAGGTCTAACCATTATTATTAATTATATATAATATATAACATAACAAACCATTATTATTAGGCACTTATCAAATTTCTGAGTTACCTTGCTTTGTCATACTCCACATAGAACTGCATTCATATATTATAAATTAATAAAGGTAAATACAGATCTCAAGCTTTGCACAAAGGTAGAATACACTATTTAAAAAAATAAAAAGTAATGAGAGTGTTCTAGAAATGTTTCTGGCTCATTTCCATAGCTGAGGACAGAAAAAAAGTCACAGACTGATTGGAGTTATACCATTTGTATTTGTGGAACTCAACAAGGCAGGAATTACAAATTGGATTTTCAAGAAGCCTAACAATGATACCAGTGCCTATGATTAGTACAACTATGTTGGGATAAATGTGAGAGGTCCTCGTGCATATGTTAGAGTCGGCTGGTGTAACTGCCTGCAGGAGCCTTCTGAAATCACGGCAGAAACAGAACATGATTGCTGCCCTGAAATGGGACTGCACATTCCACTTTGGGCCCTGGTGATACAAAGAGTTAAAAAATTCACAACTAGTGAACAGTAGGACGCACTAAATGGAACCAAAATATAATATCATAAAAATTTTAGGATATTTTTCACGAGACAGCAAAATACACATTTTAAAACTTAAAATTATATTTTGAGGAACAAAACCTTGAAACACATATTTGTTACATTCACCCCAAGTTTATGTGGGACCATTACCCCCAGAAGCTGAAAATCGCTTTTTCACCTGGATTCTCTGTCTTTCCATAATTGGTGACTTTTTTCTCTGCTCTGCCTCCTCGTTTAAAATGTTCTCATCGTGAGCATAGGTCTTACAGTGTAAGTTGTTAATTTTTCTGCTCTCTTCAAACTGGGGCTCTATCACCTAGGAACTGACAATTTCCATTTGAGTGGTGGTTAGAATAATATAAGTAAGAAAGAATTCAAGCATAATTAGATGAAGAATATAAATGCAAATTTTTATAAATCAAAGCCTGCCAAAGATATACTTCTATGTAAGTATATATAAGTAAATATATATGAAAATTTATTTCTGCCTAATAATATTTAGGAAAAATGGGATATTTTATATTAAAAATATTGTCTAACTACCTAGGTGTTTTACATCGAATAAACAATCTGCATAGAACAGAAACCAAAAAATTTATATGACGCTAAGCACACAGACAAGATAGGAAAAAAATCATGCAGGAAAAAGAACAAATCCCTCCTGAGACAAGATCTCACATGAGGGCTGCTTACCTAATTTTGCTGCTGAATTTGGGTACCAGACTGTGTGGTCTATATGTAGAGCTCTCATCTGTATGCAACAATGCATGAAGAACTTTTTGTATGTGTGTTTGTATGTATGATTTGTATATGCGTGTGTGTGATCTTTTAAGAATGTGAAAATAGGGGCGCCTGGGTGGCACAGCGGTTAAGCATCTGCCTTTGGCTCAGGGCGTGATCCCGGCCTTATGGGATCGAGCCCCACATCAGGCTCCTCCGCTATGAGCCTGCTTCTTCCTCTCCCACTCCCCCTGCTTGTGTTCCCTCTCTCGCTGGCTGTCTCTATCTCTGTAAAATAAATAAATAAAATCTTTAAAAAAAAAAAAAAAGAATGTGAAAATAGTTTGAAGAGTTGTCTCCAAACTGCATGGTGATAATGTAGTGTTTTGATAACGTATCTACATGCATCAACCTGTATTCTAAACAATACAGGTTGTTGCGTATGTATATATAGACCCACGGAGGATATATGTTAGCTCTTCACTGAACACTTGGTGACAGATCTTAATGAATATGGCTGAGGGAGCAGTTCTGATCTGAACTGGATTCAATCTTCTTGAATTTTGAAGATTGAATTCCAATTCAAATCCTCCTAGTTCTGTGGTGTTCAATACCAACAAGTGCTTCCAGGGCCTTGTTAGAGGCAGAACATCCTTAGTCTTTACAGATTTGCTGGAAGTAAGTACTTTTAGTACAGTCTGGGAAATTTGATTTCTCAGCAGGACTTGCTTCCTTCCAATACAGATTGCAAAAGATTGGCTCCTTACTCTTTTTCCACAAGACAGGCCACATGATGCTTCAGCTCTTTGTCCTTGAGCTCTCTCCCTGTCTTCTCTGTTCTCTTGGCCAGATGTGTTTTCTGTGCCCTGATGAGCATCCTCTGAAACCTGGCTAGTTGCAGAAAACTGCGTATTATTGAGCAACTAATGAACACTCTTGCTTAATAAATCATTTCATTTCTTATGTCATTTCAACTAGACATTTTGAAGCATGAGAAATAAGGAAAGTTATATTAGCTCTTAAAGCCCTAAGAGTGTATTCAAATATTAACTTTCCAGATTAATGCACAACATAAGTTACATAAAATAAATTAAAGGAAATAGGCATTTCATAACTTCATTCCCAAGTAAGATAGTATATATGAAACAGGTTTTAAGGTAATCAACATATATGGGGTTAGTATGGCCTTTGTTTTAAATCTGGACCTAAGTTCTGACTTCATATACTTATCATTTAATATGTTTGGGCGGTGACTCCTCTTCCATCTTCATTTTGTACCAGTGGCAAAAGTGAAATGAGAAAGGAGTCCAGGTCGATGAAAAATACACAGCAAATTCAGCAAACCAGAAATAGAGGGGAAGTTCCTCAATTGATAAAAAATACCTACAAAAACCCTACAGCTAACATTTGGCTTCATAATGAGAACCTGGAAGCTTTCCCACTGAGGTCAGGTACAAACGAGGTAGGGATGTCCCTCTCACCATTCCTTTTCAGCATCATACTGGGATTCCCAGCTGATGTGATAAGACAAGAAAGGAAGTAAGTGTATAGATCAGGAAGGAAAAAATAAAACTCTCTTTGTTTGCTGATAACATGATTGTGTAGAAAATCCTAACGGATCCACAAAAAACTCCTGGAGCCAGTAAGATTTTAGAACAAGTTTGCAGGATACAAGGTTGATACATAAAGTCACTTTTCTATATACATGCAATAAACAAATGGGATTTGAAATTAAAAGCACAATACCATTTACATTAGCACCAAACAAAAAGAAAGAATTAAATACAAATTTAGCAAAATGTGTACAAGATCTGTATGAGGAAAACAACAAAACTCTGGTGAAAGAAGAAATCAAAAAAGAACTAAATAGAGAGATACTCCATGTTCATGAATAGGATAACAATATTGTCAAGATGTCCATTTGTCCCAACTTAATCTGTGATTCACTACAATCCCAATCAAAATCCCAGCAAGTTATCTTGCAGATATTGAAAACTTGATTCTAAAGTAAATGTGGAGAAGTAAAAGTCTAAGAATAGCCAAGACAAATTTGAACAAGAACAAAGTTGGAGTACTGGCATTGCCCAACTTTAAGATTTACTATAAAGCACAGCAATCAAGATGGTGTTGTATTGGCAAAGAATACACAACTAGGTCAATGGAACATAAAGAAGAAAAAACAGACCCACGCAGATACAGTAAACCAACCTTTGATAAAGGATCAAAGGCAATACAATGGAGAAAATATTGTCTTTTCAACAAATGGTGCCGGAACAACTGGAATTCTACATATGAAAAAAATCAAAGTAGACACAGATCTTCCAGGCTTCACAAAAATTACCTCACAAGGGATCATAGACTTCAGTGTAAAATGCAAAATCATTAAACTTTTAGAAGGGAAAATAAGAAAACCATCTAGATGACCTTGGTATGGCCGTGACTTTTTAGATACACCGAAGCACAATCAATGAAAGAAATAATTGATAAGCTGGATTTAATTTAAATTAAAAACATCTCAGTGAAAAACACTATCAAGAGAGTGAGAAGAGAGACTGTGTGTGCTGGGAAGGGCATGGGGTATGTGAGAATTCTCTGTACTTTCTGTACAATTTTATTGTGAACCTAAAATTGCTCTGAAAATGAAGTCTCTCTCTCTCTCTCTCTCTCTCTATATATATATATATATATACACACACACACACATATATATGTGTATATATATATATTTTTTTTTTAAGTGGACGGCAATTTATCTTGTGTTCCCTTTATCTTTTGCCGTGTATCAAACTACCTTAAACTTAGTGACTTAAAGCAGTTGTTTTAGTGAACACCATAATAATTCTTGAAATATGAATCAAATCAGTGGGGAAGCCGAGAGGATGACTGACTAGTTTATGCATGCAGTAAAGGGTTAATGGAATGCTTACATGTGAACCAATAAACCAAATATTGTCTACTTAACTTTCTACCAACTCTGTAGATGTTCACTTAGTTATGCCCTGACTTTTCATAAAGTCAGTTACAAGTAGATTTTTATTTGAAATATATATATTCCAGAATTCACCATTCTAAAACCAAATAGTATTTCAAAATTTTAGCCATATGTAGATTTATGACATCAATGACTGCATTCTTATGTAGAATCCCATTTATTATTTTCTGTGGCACTGTTTCTCCTCAAAAAGGGGGGAAATCTATGAATGATGCCCCAAAGCTGCCTCTTGGTATTTGATTGATATTAATTATGAGAAACTCTGTTCAGGTTATACTTCTAAATTTATGATGTAAAAAAGTCAGTAACTTCCTCCTTAAGAATGCATTGATATTATAATAGCTCCAAAAGACATTGTGGGTCATAAAAAATAAACTATTTTTACAGAAAAACTGAGATAACACAGACAATTCTTGTGTACCACACATCCTTATTAGGGTTATTTTATGTTAGTTGAGTACAAGTGAACCAATACTGATAAATGATTATTAACTACAACCTATATTCAAACTTCCTGGTTTTTCCCTAATGTTCTTTTTCTGGTCTAGCCTCCCATTCAGGATGCCACATTATATTTTTGTCATGACTCCCTGGGCTCCTCATGACTGGGGATTTCTCAGGTTTGATGACCTTGGCATTTTGAGGACTATTGATCATTTGTTTTATGGAATGTCTTCCAAGTGTGATTTATTTATTTGAGAGAGAGAGCGAGAACATGCAGAGTGAGAGAGAGAGAGAGCACGAGCAGGGGGAGGAGCAGAGGGAGAAGCAGACGTAGGGCTCGATCCCAAGATGCTGGGATCACAACCTGAGCCAAAGGCAGTCGCTTAATCAACTGAGCCACTTAGGTGCCCCACATAAATGATTTTAAATTGTGCTGCACTGATTTGTCTATTCTCCCACATTTGTTTACTCAATTTTTTACTTATATCAGTGTGAATCATGGACATTTATATTTCGACTTAGAATCCAATACTACTTTATTTATTTTGTTGATTGGCTTATTCCAGCTATAGCCATTGGGAGTTCCTTCATTTGACTTCTGCATCCCTTCGACCTGCCCCAATATCTGTGTGTATCCACGTATCATTCCCATTACCACCCCTGTATTAAGAGGCCTTTGATGCTAGCCTGCACTTACGAATTACAGGCATGGTGTGATCTTCAGCACCACAGATCAAATATGAAGAATTGGAACTAAGCCCAAATGCTTTTCCTAACAAAGACTGTGCCTTGCTATTCCAAAATATTATCATCAGGTTATAATTGTTTTCTCTATAAAAATTTATAAGTATTAAATAATTGTATTAAGTTAACTTAATTTTTAAGTTATTCTTTATCTTTCAATGTACATGTCTACATATAATATCTGATAGAGCCAATCCTCCTTATTTTGCATTTTAAGGACTGTCTTGACTGTTCTCAAACTTTTGTCTTATTAATGCATTCTAAAATAGGTCTGGTTCTTCTCAGTGTGCTTTCATATTTTTATTATAGTTGAATTTATAGATCAATTTGGGCAGAAATGATTTCTTGATTACGTTAAATCTTATTCTTGAATGAGGTGTATCTCTGTCACAGGGTAAACGGATTTTGAAAGAGAGATTTACGTGCAGGAAGTTTGTGGGATGTGCTCTCAGGATCAAACCCTGGTGGGCTTGAGGAAGCGGTGGTGATTAAAGGGGGACGATGAGCTGCAGTGTCATTGCTACCGAAGCCTCAGGGGATCCACCAGGGAGTTCTGGAGTGAGGGTGGCTGTGCAGGGGGCAGGGGCGCTGGGTTTGGTCACTTGCACCAAGCAGACATTGGATGCTGGCTGTCGCAGGGACTGGGGAGCGTAACCTAGGGCACAGCAGCCCTCATTAGTCAAGGGAGAGTCTGGAGAGGGACAGGGCTGAGGGATATTGGCTGCATAAACTCTCAGTAGCTAAGGAAGTGGATGCTTCAGCCCCAAGGAAGGGGATTTAGGCATTGTACAAGATCATCTATTATAGCGCATGCCCAGAGTAGCCAGGATGCATTCATTTCCTGCAAGTCCTGAGAACAGATCCTCCCGGATTCCGTCTGTCCTCTTATCCTGGGGGAAATGGACAGGGAAGTGGTTACTGTAATGAAAGAATAGAAAGACCATTGAAACTGCTCAAGACATGCCCAATACTCAATATTTCCTCTTTTCACCATCCATCCTAGGCTTCTCTTGGTCTGGTGAGCACTTAGACTTGTCCCAGGGAATTCTCTATTAGGTCATCTGGACCTGCAGATTGAAAGATTGTGAGCCATGTGTCCCCTTGCTCTGCTCAATTCATAGCTACCACACTTGTTTATGTGTCATCAAATCTTGGCAAGGTGGTTGGAAGAGATGCCCAAGTGGATTGCCAGGTGGCAATACCTTCTTTTTGATAGAAGTACTACCTCCTTCTAACGAGCCTTTCATGGTGGACACTTGGCACAAGGAGTTTAAAGTGAGCAAGCCACAGCCATAGTTTGACATTTTGTGGGCTCTCCGTGTCTCCTGGAAGTGTTTACCATACACTGTGGAGGCTTAGAGGAAAGGGACCACAGATTTTATAAAGCCTAGATATGGCAGAAAAGGAAAAAGGACTTCAAGCAGGTCACTGGGAGCGATGGAAAGAAAAGATGACTCTCATGTTAGTCCCAGGCCCATACATTTTAACTGTCAGAGATGCAGTCCCATCTGATGGTAAGTGATTTAGAGAAACATATTTAAGGTACATTCTCTGAGCTGACACCTCAGCTACACATGCAGTAAGTAGCACATTGCTCTGTTGGTTTGGCAGCTTCTGGTTGATGAGGCATTGAGAGGAATGGTGGCTTATAGGACAAATGGCATAGCTCTTTCACTCTGAGTGTCTCTCTTGGTCCCATGCCATGTTATGTGGGATCCTGTTTCATAAGAGAAACATTCTCAAAGTCCTTAGCTAGTGTGGCAAGAAAAGTAGTTTGTAGGAAGGAGAGATAAACTGATACCTAGAATATGTGTCTACCACTGTCAACATAAATGATTGCCCTTTCCAGGGAGAATGGTGTTCACAGAAGTCAATTTGCTACCAACTGTCTGGTAGGTCTTTTAGGAGAATGCCACTGCCATATCAGGGGCTCACAGTTGAGCTCCATTGATAGAGTGTTGAATGCTTCCCTGCAGGAGAAACTACATCAGACTTAGCAAGTGGGACTCTGTGCTACTGCGTCCATGAATGGCCTCCACTCCTGCGAGCACGGGCAGCCTGTTCATGTACTAGTTGTGCTAGTACTACTAGGGTAGTGGTGATAGCTGATGGCTGATGTCTACTAGCCCAGTCCTTGTGTCTCCTTGGTTCGTCCTTCCTTCTTCTATAGCGGATGTGCTCTGATTGACATGAGCATAGAACTTGCATAGAACTTGAAGAAACAAAAACAAAAACTAACCTTCCTATTTTATGCCCAATTTTACAGATTCATCCTCATGCTTTGTTCTCGATCTTCCAATTATTCTCCTTCCAAGCCTCTGAACAACCAAGTCCTTGACCAGTCATGCACCCATTCTAATTGAGGCTAGTTCTCTTTGCATACCAAATAGGTAAGTGTGTACACTGCCTGCAGAAATGTCCTTTGGGAGTGGTGTCTTTAGGGAGCGCTGTGAGTGAAGCTGTAATGCAGCCATAGTCCAGGTGCCCAGGTACTAAGCCAGCCTATGTGTGAAGGTTGACAGTCCTCCTCCTCCATCAGCCAGTGCTGAGAAACCTCCCATATGGCCATGTTGGGAGCAGAAAGAGAGGGGCTATTGTAATAATGATGGATGGCATGAGAGTCTGGGCTACCCACTCGAACTTGTACATGCATTCACCACATACATCTTACCATGGATTGATGCTGGGATGGCCCAGCCTTATGGCCTAGTGGGTCTGACAGAAGCCAGCTCACAATGGACCAGTTCAGCCCCACCACCACTCAGTCTCTCCATCTCTGCTGGGACCCAATAGCACACCCACTGTTGCCTTGGGAGAAGTGTCTAACCCTCTGATGCAAATGTCACAGGCTCACTATAGTACCATAGGCGTCGATGTTGTGGTCCTCTGTTTGGACTTGCCATAAATTTCAGAGTCATTGTTTGTTTTCCACCACAAATACCCTAGGTTTGCCAATGCATATGGCTAGGCGGACTGCTTACACGACAGCCTCACTTGCAGACACACTGTTTCCTATCCTGGACACCATTCAAACCTGGGAGCATTTTTAAAAAAATAAACACATTGCGTATGAGTAAGATTAATATTCCCATTAATATGCTTCTTTGATGACTTCGAGAGTTCAAGATATTGTACTCCCTATCTAAGAGCAGGAGTGGTGAGATGCAGTATTTAACCTTTTCCTTGAAAAGGGTCTACTAGAATGCCCCGAACTGCTGTCCTACGGCAGCAGGCACTCACATGATGGCACTCACATGATGGCACCAGGAATCTTCATAAGGTTTCTCTCTCAGCCTTTGAAGGGCAGGTGTCTAACTAAGGTCTCCGATGTATTAACCACCTGGTTCACCTGGCTTGTTTAACATGATGCTATACTTTCAGTGAGCCAGGTATGACATTCTGTTGCAGGCCCAAGTCATCCTTGTCTCCTTTGCCTATAGTGTCACAGGAGCTGGAAAAATAATAAAGGCCTAAGAAATGACCAGAGGTGTATACTTTCATCCATCCCATGAGAAAGCACACTGTTTCTGGTTTTAATTTGCGAGAGGGATAGAAAGGGGTGCATTTGCTCGATCAGTGGCCACCTAGCATGTTCATGAGGCAGTCTTCATATATTTTAGCAAAGTTGGTGCATAAATGCTATGGGGCTACTACTCGGAGTTTGCAAAAGGCCACTGTGATCCTTAAGGATCTGTCTGGCTTGTGCGGGGACCAGGCTAGTGAATGAAATAAGAACGCTGTGCTGTGAGACTCAGCCATTCCTGCATTCTGTAGGTTTTTAAGTGTAAGCTAACTTCTGCAGTTCTTTCCAGGATGGGATTTTTTTTTTTTTCTTTCCTCTCTCGGCTCCAGAGGCTTCCACTTGGCCTTCTTCATGACATTTATCTATGTATCTCTTAAACCACAGGTCAGGGAACCAGACAGCAAGCTCTTGTGACCGTTACTGGACTGGCTTCCTCAGCCACATGATCACAGAATCTTCATTTATATTAGCTGGATAGACTGAAAACACCCTTGTTAGCTGGATATCTATCCATCTCGCCCATAAACATGTCGTGTTCCCCGTCTCCAGAGCTCCATGCAGGTCAAGTGCGCCTGACTCCTACTCTAACCTTGCCACTTATTATGATGATTGAAGCTGACTTTCTCCTAATGCTTCAATGTTGCCACCTGGCCTCTATGGTTTCTTGAATTTATCCTCCTTTGAGTCAATCGGTCAGGCAGCTTCAGTAATTTCATCTCCTTATCTTAGTCCTGACCTGGAGAGGACGGGCACCATCGAGCTTGTCAGTGACACAGGTGCCTTTCGCACAAGCAATTCCTTGTTGCCATGGTAAACTCGTTAGGGGAGCTGCATCCATGGATGGCCGCCATCCATAGGTTGCATTTCTGTTCTAGCATGTCTTTAACTGTGGGGTTTTTTTTATCCCTTCTTCCGCTGTCTGCTGTGGCATCTCTAGTATCTCTGCTTGATAGTGCGCATGGCTTTCTCCAAGCTTTGAGGCAGCAGGGCTGTCATGATGGCCTTTTTGTGCTGTACCGTTTCCTCATCCTGCTCCTTTGGTTTCACAGCCCCTTCCGTTGCTGCTTTCCATCTCTAATGCTCCCGTGACCAACTCTGAGTAAGTTTCTCATGGCTCTCCTGTAGTTTACAGTCCTGTCTCCTGTGGTGTTTGATGCAATGGTGAAACCGTTTGAGAAGTTTCGTTATATTTCAAACGTTTAATCTTTATTTTTAGATGTCCATCCTTTTCACATATACCTATTATTTTAAATATTTTTTATGTGTTAGTGGTAGTTCATTCATGTATTATAAACATTTTATTCTCTTGAATATTTTTATGTGTTTTTTTTTAAAGATTTTATTTATTTATTTATTTGACAGAGATAGAGATAGCCAGCAAGAGAGGGAACACAAGCAGGGGGAGTGGGAGAGGAAGAAGCAGGCTCCCAGCGGAGGAGCCTGATGTGGGGCTCGATCCCAGAATGCTGGGATCATGCCCTGAGCCAAAAGCAGACACTTAACCTCTGTGCCACCCAGGCACCCCTGAATATTTTTCTGTTTTATATGAGATAATATGTATTTGTTACATCTGGGAGGCTCTCACTCTGTTGCAAGCTGCTGATACTTAACAGTATTTTGTTTCCTTGTGACTTGGAATGAGTTTTGTTGTAACTTCATATTTAGTTAACTGAAATCTGTAGAATCCCAGGAGCCTGATTGGAGGATACTTTCTTCCCCAGATCTTTTAAACTTGCTTCAGGGGGATTTGGATTTGCAAGATATCTGGGATTCAATCCGCCCTCTGGGAATTGTCCTGTGAGGTCACAATCTCAGCTGGAATTCTGTTTGTAGCCACCCCCCCCCCCCACTTCCCCAGGTTCTGTGTCCTGTGACATCAGGAATCAGTGTGATTGCCTTTAGGCCAACACTGCATTTCTAGGATCACCTGGTCTATTTGCTCCTCACTGGGGTCCGGGGAAGCAGGGGCAAAACCAACAATGCCTAAACATTGCTTTTATCCAGGATTTGTTTGTTTTGTCATACGAAGGTCATTGGAGAGTCTAGTCTCCAATTTTGCCAGGAGTTAAGGTCATTATTTTTTTTAATTCTTTATATCTGTATTGATTTGACAGGTGAAAAACTATTTCATGTCAATGAATTGGTGTCGCCTCACCTCTAATGAGATGGTACATTTTGTCATACTATGTTTTCTTGCCCATTGTCACTTCCCCTTTGTTCCACTGCCTATGCAGATCATCTGTCCTTCTGAGGTGACCTTTCTCTTCGCTTCAACTTCTGAATACCTTTTGTATATTTATAATATGACTTTCTGTTCTCTCATATGCACAGAGATTTCTTCTCTTGACCAGTATTTGTTTATTGCTCTTACTTACGGAACCCTTTGCAGAGGAAAACGCAGGTAGTCACATAGGTATTCAGACTTTGAGAGCCAAGGCACACTTCCCCTCTGAGCGGAAGCCCCTTGTGGGCTCTCCGCTGTCCTGGCCGTCCCTAGGCTGCTTACCCTGCACCATACAGTTCCACTGACCCAGAGATAGGAAGACCTCTTTCCCAAGGACACTTTTCAGTGTTTCCCTGCAAATCTTTTACTTCCCTTATTCCAGAGTCTCATTTAGCTATGGAATGAAAGCACCATCTCTTCATCTGTTTTTTTTTTAAATCACTGCTAATGCTCTGGGTCTTTCAGAGCTTCAACTTTTAAATTACAGGAGCAAAGTGCTAACTTTACTGATTTCTACATTTGATTCTTTTATCCTGTTCTTAGAGCAGTGGAGAGAGAATGTCCATGCTAGTACCTAAACAGGAGAAACTACGATGTTGCAACATGGAGTATGGATATGGGGAAGACACGCCAAAGTCCATCAAAATACAAGTATAAGAAATGTGAAGTAATATAACAAATATGAGATAATGTAATATTATATCAGCATATATCAAGAGTGAGTAAAAAACAGAAACCATCTCTACCTACCTGATAAAATCACTAATCAAATCAGTCTAGGAAAAAAGAGTTATAAAATATAGCTATAAACCGAAAGAGGCTAAGAGCAACCTTTATAGCAAGTGAAGATTTACAAAACATTAAAAAGAAAAACAAGGCAAGTATCTTACTATCAGCATTGATATTTAACATTGCTTAGAAGGTTCTAGATAATATAATGAAAATAAATATAAATATTAGAAAAAAGAGACCACTATATCTCCACATTTACATATTTACAAACATTTGAAGAGACCATTTCAATTCACGGGTGATAATTTAGCAAGAAATAATGAAATATTCAAAATTGAAATATGTGTAAAATAAAAGTTATACTTTAGAGGATAATACCTCCCAAAAAACAACTTCAGAATATTTTAGATGACTTGAACTTTTTTTCATATAAATTCACTCCTTGAAAGTAACGTTAGAAAGCCATTGATTAATAAAGACAAATTGATGGAGTAAAAAAAATGACTAAATGTTTCCCCTTTGCATCTAACCACAGGCAAATAAATGTGTGTTTCTCTTTTGTGAAGCTCTCTACTTCAAAAACTTGTAGATATTATCCTCCTTTTACTTTCTAAAATTCTCATATTGCATATTTGTCTTACCTTAATGCTCCCACTTTATAAATGCCATGACTCAGTGTCTTTCCTTTGTCTCCTCTTCTCTCTCCACTGTCTCCGTCCCCTGCACAAAACTCACCAGTTCCTTGTCCTGACTGCCCTATGAGATGAAACTATCCCCCTCACTGAGGATTACGACAGTGAGATCATCTTTCAGTTCCTCCCCTTCCATATTCTTTTTACTCTGTGTCTCTGGTCTTACAAAATCACTGCTCCTCTCACCATTCCTGACATCTTCCTCTTTCAAATTTTCTGTGTCACATGGACTTGTAAAGAAGCCTACCAGTTCTTTAATAAGACTCAAATGCCCAGGCCGTTCCAAACACTGTCGCCATATTTATCTTTCTGTAGTCACTTTAAGTAGTATCAGCTGTAACAAAAACAAAACTAGAACCTCAGCTGAGTTTCTGTCACCTCCTGAAAACCCACCCTGCGGACATGTGCCGGGAGCGAGGTAGATGGCCTTGGGCCCCGCTACCCCTTCTGTCATGCTTCCAGGTTCTAAGTGACACTGAGCTATGGTTCTCCCATAAGTTCCCTTCATTTCTTGACTCTCAGGTTTGAAAGTGCCCTCCAGCTGTGATACCTTTCTTCTTCATCATCACCACACATTCAAATTTACCCACTTTTTAAGGTACAACTTAGATGCCATCTCCATAATGAAGTACTGCAGCCACAAATCATCTCTCTCTGAACAGCACTGAATTTGATTTTCACGACTCCCTTGGCATTTATTTCCATCTATTTTATAGCACAGAGGTTTTCACCAGTCTTTCTCTGCCTTATTTGAACTTAGGGCTTGGAGTTAGAGCCATGACTTGAGCTTTTTTTTTTTTTTTTTGAACCCCTAAGTATTAAATAAAGTGCTTTCCATGGAGTAGAGGATGAATTTTTTAAATGAATATTTTATATGAAATTGACCAATTGTGATTAAGTTCACCAATTGGCTAAATTTCTATCAAATAGAATTTTTAGAAATAGCCTTAAGTGCTTATGGTTTTAAGGAAACAGTACTTTCTGGCTTATGTTTGAGCTTTTAGCTGAGGATTTTATTGCTACTCTTAGTTCAAAATCCATTAGGAACTAAAATGCACCTCTGGAAGCTTTTGAAGAGAGAAATTTTCTCTCTGGGCCCTTGTTAGACATGTTTCTTAAGGCTTGAGTATGGCACTTCATGCTTTTAGAACAAAGAACAAAGAGAATAGAAGTCCTGGGGGAGATGTCCAGGGGACCCTGCCACAGACAGGGGGAGAGATTGAGAGGGGGGCACCACCCCACTTCTGCCAGAAGAGGACCAGACCTCCTATAGAGAGAAGCCCATGGAAGGAGCATAAACTGAAGGTTGAGATCTTTGACCCAAGAGATGTATATCTGGCTTCAATATATATGGAGAAAAACTTCTTCTACTTATGTTGTTGTTTTTTTGTAAAAATAACTTCATTTTTAAATTTTTGTATACAGAATGGCCAGACACAAAATGGACCTCATTTAACACTCATAATAAACAGACTCTGAGGTAGGAATTATTTTCCTCATTTTGTAAATACAAACTGTGGCAACTAGGAATCATCAGTTAGTAGCAATATAGTTAGTATTCTTATTATAATTATTATTGTCCAAATGGTCATATGTTCATAGCTATGTATACGTATATATACTGTAGCCTAGCAAAACACACATATAATTCACCATCACAGCAACCATACAACTTATAGTCTGGATTCCAAAACTTCTGAGAATAAAGGCTTTATTAAAAATTATGGCAAGACCTCAGGAATAAATTGCACATTTCTTGGGCAAGTCAAAGCTATTAGTCATCCTATTCACAGCTAAAAATGTGACACAAAAGTCGTTCCTTTGTCACCATAGACATTCTGATTACCCACCCATCTATTTATACATCAAAACTTAGTATATTTTGTAATGTTCCAGGCTAACAAAGCAAACTATGCTTTACCTTTTTCCTGTTTTGTACCCTGGGTTAATTAGTAGACATTATTTTGAATTTTATTTTTCAGGGAATCAAATGATGGAATTATATTTTTTTTATGTCAAAATTCACCTATCACAAGAGATAATCCTAGGACCCTCCAATAGCTTGCTATTTCCAGGAATCTTTCCTATCTCATTTGAAAGCGTACTGGTGTGACTGGGGAGTCACAGCCTCCTGGGACAAGTCCTATGGCTGACATGACAATGTATGTCCGGGTGTGGGTTGCTCCCTTTTTCGTAAGGGAAGTGATTTGGCAGTGGCTACATAGTTTATGAATTACTGATTTGCTTACCCACCACAGAATTTCATTGTCCTCCAGGAAAGGTCTGTATGTGCACCACTATAACTAGCTGTACTATGACTTAGATAAACCCTCCTTTAAAAAATATTTTAAGAAATTCCTAATCACTAGGCACAGCATTAAACAATTGCCATATGGTCCATGGGGTCTTGCATTGTCTGCGCTCTGCCTGTCATTTCAGCCTCAGAAGACTCGGGATGTGAGCGGTTCTCCCAGCAGACCGGGTTCCGCCCCCTGAGCGAGGCACCCTTCCAGGGGAATGTTGTCTCTGCCCCAAGTGTGGCAGCCCCCCATCACACATCCAACACACACGTGCACACACTTGGCCCGCTAACTTCTACTCAGTCTTCAGGAGCCTGCCTTTACTCGTGAATCTAAACTTTGTTTCCCTCTTATCTGCTCTCATAGTAAGCAGTTGTTTCCTCCGGAGTACTGATTTTTGTTACTACCCACTTGTACGATCATTAGTCTAATATCCATCTCTGCTCACAATCTGAGTTCTGTAAGCATAGCGCTAGATCTGTGTTGTCTCCCTGTTTGTAGCCTGTGCTGGCACAGCAGGGGAGTGGAGCACATGTTCGCCCAGTGCCGGTGAAAATACACGGAGGTTATAGTGGATGCGCATGGTGCGTACGCACATTGTTTCAGTTCGTACGATGTCTCCGTTAGAAAATGCGCCTCTCTCGTTTCTGTCACGTAGAATTACGCATCTCCTAGAAAAACTTAATCCTCTCATTCATGGTCCACCTTCGTCATTACAGTTAGATGTTTTCTTTCTTGACGATTTTCCCTGGGTTTCTCGCATGAGGGCTATGACCTCATGAGTCCTAATATTTAGGCAAATATAGTTGTTATTGCTTGCTCATTCCATCTCAGATCCCGTCCACGCCCGGCCAGGAGCAGAACGCCTGAGAACACTGTAGTATGCCGAACTCATACCTGTGAGCTCCCGGCCTTCCACCCACCTCACAGTGTTCTCCGCCTCTGCGTGACTGTCAGGTGTTTAGACGTCTTCAACACGCTATTAGAATTGTTTCTAAAAATGTATATTGTTAGAGAGAAAAAGGAGTCTGAACCTTTTAAAAAATGTTTGATTTTCATGCTCTGTCTATGCTGCTGAAATGCATCTTTTGTTATCAGTACTCTACTTCTCTGGGTTTTGAAGTTACAGAAATTTAAAAATATTGAGCAGTGAGCGTGTAGTGGTTTGAACAATAATGTGGCAGGAGGCATGGGCTCTGGTTTCCGGCTGTCCACTTGTTGTTTCTGATGCACTCAGTATTTCAGTTGAGCTGTATGGACTTCCAGTTCACTCACCTGCAGTTCATTATAATATTATATTACTTAATATACTTACTTACCCCTCAGCTCCAGTACCTGATCTTAGCCTGAGACAGGGTTTCTGTCCAAAATAGAGGTGCTGCTGAAAACAGGGAGCCCACACAGTAACATAAATTTACAACCAAGAGAATAAAGTGCTCGGCGGAACAGCGAAACAATTCTCTCCATCAGGCAAAGAATAGTAAATAATCTTTGCTTTTGTTTCCTCTCCTTGTCCTTCCAGCCTGTCAGTTCATTTCACTTAATAATGGCTAAAGTGGGAAAGGATATTTAAAATTTTTAACAAAGATGTGTATATTAAATTATTCAGATTTCAGATTCACTTTTCCCCCCAAATTACATATTTCTTGCATAAATAATACATTGAAAACAGCAAGTGAGTTTTCAACGATTTTACACTCTGCTTTTAACGGTGCCTCGAATGATTGTGAAATGCAGGTCTCAGAGCTAAAGAAGAGTCTCTGGAGAGCTGTCCCTTCCAGGGGACTGTGTTTGATTTAAGCTAGCAGCAGTTCTTAGGGATGTCAATAGCTCATGACTCTCGAAATGCTGTGAGTTACGGTTTTTATTCCATCCCCTGAAAAGCAGCTGCTAGGTGCAGCATCGAACAATGTTTATTAGTATTTCAGGGGAAAATGTCCAATAATGAATGGATGCAGAAGAGGATCACAAAGCCAGACATCCAAACGCCAGAGCTCACAGCCTGGTTTTGGAGAACCGGCAGCTCACAAGGTCAATAGACAGGAATTCAAGCACTGGCTGTTGCAATAATTGCCCATGTGGCTTTGGGCCTTAATTTTCATCTCCTGTAAGATGGATTGATTGCAGAAGGTGGAATCAAATTTCTCTTTTCCATTCTAAAATTAATATATACCTGTTATTGAAAAACAGAAAAAAGTAACAAAAAAGTCCAAAAATCACTCATAATAGCACAGCTTAGAGAAAATCAGTGTTTTAACATTATTGTATATTCACTTTTATCCTTTTTTATACAAATGTATATTACTCAGTTACATGCTTTACCCACTATATATGTATGTACATATATGTTATGGACGCATCTGTATTTCCCATACATACATTTTACATATTATAGAATCTATTCATGTAGCAGTCTGTCTTGGTTTTTATTTATTTACTATATCAAGAGCATGTTCACATGTTATAAAAAATGTAATTTTATGATTTTGTTAATTATATGGAAGGTATGATTTATTTAACAGTTACTGATTATTATTTAGCCTCTAGGTTTTCATAATCACAAAAAGACGAGTATCCTTCCATATTAATGTGAGTCCGAATTATTTATTATTCAACAGTAGGGAATTATTAGAATGAAGGAACGAATTATTAATTAGAGTAGCCATTTGGAAAAAGGTCAGTTCTCTGCTAAATTGCCATTTTCATAGAGATTCACAA